>NC_090440.1:453913874-454217029 GCF_031143425.1 Pleurodeles waltl | reverse complement strand
CACAACACATACAAACACATCCCCTCACATATCACAACACACACCACCTCACACATCACCCACACCACCCCATGGCACCGCAAAGACACCCCAAGTTTTCTGAGGAGGAGCTCAGGGTCATGGTGGAGGAAATCATCCGGGTAGAGCCACAGCTATTCGGATCACAGATGCAGCACACCTCCATAGCTAGAAGATGGAGCTATGGCGCAGAATTGTGGACATGGTCAAGGCAATGGGACAGCCTCCAAGAACACGGGATGACATCAGGAAGAGGTGGAACGACCTACGGGGAAGGTGCGTTCCGTGGTCTCAAGACACCAGATTGCAGTTCAGAGGACTGGCAGCAGATCCCCACCTCCTCCCTCACGACTAATAACATGGGAGGAGCAGGTCTTGGCTATACTGCATCCTGAGGGCCTCGCTGGAGTAGCTGGAGGAATGGACTCTTTTAAGTCAAATCTTACCTACCATATCCCCCACCCTACCAGGATGCTATCACATATCCCCACCCTCACCCTCACCCCATCACTCCAACACCTCACACATGTCCCACTATCACAAACCACTCATCCCAACACCAAGCCCTGCACGCAACAACAAAGCATGGACACCCATCACCAAAGCATGTCCACTACAGATATCCACACAGATCCCAAAACAATTATCACACAAGGTCCTACACAAGAATGTAAGACTGGGGTACAGGGTCACCCACCCATTGCACACAATGGCACACACAGATGCAATACTCATGCATTTACACCCCTGCAGGACCCCTACCCAACGTCACCGGACAGGAGGTTCTAGACATGTCCACCCCCACCACAGAAGAGGCCCAAAGTGATGACAGCAGCTCTGTCCAACTGGATCTAGATGACCAGCCCGGCCCATCTGGAACCTCAGGACAGTTGGTTCCCCTGACACAGTCACAAGCCACCACAGAGCCTCCCCCCTCAGGAAACACCAGCACAGCACTCACCCAGCGGGCCCATACCTCTGTCCCCAGGACGCGTCAAGCAGCAGTGTGTCCACCTCTACAGGGAACCCAGGCAAACCCACCAACCCCAGAACAGCAGGGACCTGGGGACAGTGGGCACACGGTTCAGGGGACAGAGGCACAGGAAAACCGGGGAACTGGGAGGTCTGCTGTGGGACAGGGGGAGGACAGGCCCAGGGAACCCACTCTCCACAAGGCCATCTCCAACATCATGGGAGCATACCATCATTCCAAGGAGATGATGGCAACGGTACTGGCCAAGTTTCAGGAGACCCAGCAGCTGCAGGAGGAACAGTATTTGGGGTTCAGGGAGGAACTCAAGTCCATCAACACCACCTTGGTCACCATTGTAGGGGTGCTGAAGGACCTTGCAAACACCAGGAGGGACATTGTGGCACAACAAGGGGCCCCTGACACTAGCCTGGATGATGAACTGCCCACCACCTCCGCCGGCGCTAGTGGACAGGAGGCGCCGCCACAGGACCACAACACCAGCACCCCACCCCCTGCAGATGGAGAACCACCCCACAAACGGTCCCTGAGATCCAGGACAAAGACAGAGAACAATGCCAAGACCCCGCCAAGCAATGAGACCACCCTGAATGTCATCCTTCTGTCCCACTTTGTCACCCTGTCCATCTTTAAACTGCCCTAGCGCCACTTCCTATGCCCCTTTGGACAATGCACCTGTGAGACAAATAACTGGACTCTGCCATGGACATTCCTCCACCATCACCCCTGACTATTTTACAACCCCCTCCACTATTTTGCACTTAAATGAACACCCTTGAATCACAAAACAATCTGGAGTCAGTCTGTGCTTTCACAAATGTGAATTTGCAATAACTGAGGAAAATAGCAATGTCCATAGTATTGTCAACAAACCTATGTCACACAGCTCTAGTCCGTGTGGTAACATAGCAGAGGTCACACAGTGGGACCTACATCTGTGAAATGGAAAGGCAAAGTGACAGGTCAGGGTCCATACACTGGGTGAAAGTGACAGACATAGGATAGGTCTAACAATTTTATCAGATGTAGGAGGCAGTGATGTCTTCTTACCTGTGTCTCACTGGAAGTATTGCTGGATCATGTTGTTTCTGTTGTCGATATCCTCTTCTTCTGCCTCCTCTTCTTCACTGTCCACAGGCTCCACAGCTGTCAAAAGACCTCATTCTGGACCATCCTCCTGCAGAAAAGGCACCTGTCGTCGCAAAGCCAAGTTGTACAGCATACAGCAGGCCACGATGATCTGGCACACCTTCTTTGGTGAGTAGTACATAGAACCACCTGTCATAAGGAGGCACCGGATCCTGGCCTTCAGGAGGCCGAAGGTCCTTTCTATCACTCTCCTAGTTTGCCCATGTGCCTCGTTGTAGTGTTCCTCTGTCCTTGTCCTGGGATTTCTCACTGGGGTCAGTAGCCATGACAGGTTTGGGTAACCAGAGTCACCTGCAAATGTCGAGGGACAACTGTTAGACACACACTAACCCTTAGGGACAACCCCAGACCCAGACAACTATTCACTGGATATAGGGTCCTTGTCCTCACCTATTAGCCACACACGGTGCCTCTGGACTTGCCCCATCACATAAGGGATGCTGCTATTCCTCAGAATGTAAGCGTCATGCACTGAGCCAGGAAACTTGGCGTTCACATGGGAGATGTACTGGTCGGCAAAACACACCATCTGCACATTCATTGAATGGTAGCTCTTCTGGGTTCTGTACACCTGTTCACTCCTGCGGGGGGGACCAAGGCCACATGTGTCCCATCATTGGCACCAATGATGTTGGGGATATATCCCAGGGCATAGACGTCACCTTTCACTGTAGGCAAATCCTCCACCTGAGGGAACACAATGTAGCTGTGCATGTGTTTCAGCAGGGCAGACAACACTCTGGACAACACGTTTGAGAACATAGGCTGGGACATCCCTGATGCTATGGCCACTGTTGTTTGAAAAGACCCACTTGCCAGGAAATGGAGTACTGACAGGACCTGCACTAGAGGGGGGACTCCTGTGGGTTGGCAGATAGCTGACATCAGGTCTGGCTCCAACTGGGCACACAGTTCCTGGATTGTGGCACGATCAAGTCTGTAGGTGACTATTACATGTCTCTCTTCCATTTTCGACAGGTCCACCAGCGGTCTGTACACCGGAGGATGCCGCCATCTCCTCACCTGCCTCAGCAGACGTGCCCTATGGATGAGAACAGCAAGCACAGAGTTAGCTAACACTGAGGTAGTAAAAAAACAATTTTATTGCACACATTTGTCAATCCGCTATTTGACGCATTTAAAAGTAATGCCACGTGGCCCCCTGAAATGGCGGCTGCCTGATCTGTAAAGTGGGACAAGGGGATATGAGGTAACTGCGCTGGCATTGTACACTGTCGCGGTAGGCGGTCGAAGAATGCGGCGCAATCCTGCATTGGTTAAAATTGGGCCCTATGGGTCCCAGGAGCCAATGACGATGTACGCGGGCGGCAACGGTACGCACCGCCGCAGACGTGACCGCCATTTTCTGTCTGTTCACTCACTTGATACCTGATCTTCGACAGGAGAGGACGTACACTGCAAGTGCTGCTGTGACCTCAGTCTGGAAGCGACAATGGCTCATGTGTCAGGGGAAAGGGCCCCTGCCTTCACATCGGAGGAGTTGGATAAACTAGTGGATGGGGTCCTCCCCCAGTACACGCTACTCTACGGTCCTCCAGGCACACAGGTGAGTACACTGTGAGCATGCTGTATGGGCAATGCCTGTTTGGAGTGGTGTGGATGGAAGATACGGGGGGATGAGGCCTGCATGATCGGACGATGAGTGTATGTGCGTCAGGGCAAGGGTAGGAACGTGGGAAAAGTACTGTGACGGTCCGGACGGTTAAAGTTTTTCCTTTTCCCCTGTACTGTTCCTGTAGGTCAGCGCCACCAGAAGAAGGATATTTGGCTTGCCATCGCCAAGGACGTCCGGACCCTGTGGGTCCACCACAGACGGAGCACCCACTGCTGGAAAAGATGGGAGAACATTCACCGCTGGAGCAAGAAGACGGCGGAGGCCCAGCTGGGGATGGGCTCCCAACGTGGGAGGGGTGCCCGTCGCACCATAACCCCCCTGATGTTCGGATCCTGGCGGTAGCTTATCCTGAGTTGGATGGGCGCTTGAGGGCATCACAGCAGCCACAAGGGGGTGAGTACCCTCACATCAGATGACTCTGCGTGCATTGGAGGTGTCTGGGTGGGGGAGGCGGGCAGTGGGTTCCCCTAGGCTAGGGCGAGCTTTGTAGGCAAGGACACTTTGTGAGGCAAGCTAAGTGGCACCCCAACCCCACCAGTGGTAAGAGCCATCTACACCTAGTCAGGCTCCTGTGACTTCCATGTGTGCAGCAATCTGGCATAGGCCATGCACCCCATGTCCCTGTGATTAATTAGGGAACTCTAAGTGCATGGCGTAGTGCAGAGGGCTGCTGTATCTGCAGTATCCGCCAACGGTAACAGTATTGCATGCACTGAACATGTCTTTCTTCTTTCTTCAGCCCCCCTTTTTGTGGTCTCCCTGTTCTTGTGTGCATTAGCATCATCAGGCGGACGAGCTGTGCCACTGGAGCAGGAGGGAGCTGCATCCCACATGGCCCTGGAGGGCGAGACAACAGAGTCTGAAATCACCAGTGGGATGGAGGGCGAGGAGAGCTCCACGGCGGGGACAGGAGCAGAGACCAGCCACACCGACTCCTCCTCTGATGGGAGATCCCATGTGGTGGCGGGACCCTCTGTGCCCACCGCCTCTACAGGTAGAGCCGCCCCCCCCCCTACCAGGACCGCCCTCCCAGCAGCCCCTCAGCGTGTGTCCCGTGGCTGCTCACCCAGGAGGGTGGGCATCTCCTTCGCCCCAGGCACCTCAGGCCCTGCCCCAGTCAGCCCTGCTGCCCTCAGTGAGGAGGCTATTGACCTCCTGAGATCCCTCACTGTTGGGTAGTCTACCATTCTGAATGCCATCCAGGGTGGAGAGAGGCAGTTGCAACAGACAAATGCATACCTGGAGGGCATTCATTCTGGCCAGGCAGCCCAACAGAGAGCATTTCAGGCTCTGGCCTCTGCACTGATGGCAGCCATTATCCCTGTGTCCAGCCTCCCCCCTCCAACTTCCTCCACCCAGACCCAGTCCCCAGTACCTCAGCCTATCCCAAGCACACCATATGACCAGCATACACACACCTCAACACACAAGGGTGGCTCTGGCAAACATAAGCACCACACATCCCACAGGCACTCACACAAACATCATACGCATGCACACATATCAACATCCACTGCCTCCACTGTGTCCCCCTCCTCCATGTCTCCCTCCTCCCTCCCTGTCACGTGTCTACTCACACCTGCATGCACTACATCTTCAGCCACTACCTCCATCACTAGCATGCCCATCACCACACACCGCTCACGTGCACTCACCACCCCTACTACCATTCACACATCCCCTGTGTCCTCTCCCAGTGTGCCTGTGAGCCCTCCTCCCAAAGTACACAAACGCAGTCACACACCCACCCAACAGCCATCCACCTCACGACAGCCTCCAGCCCATGCACCTTCACACAAAGTCAGCAAACGAACACTTCCTACAACCACTACCTCTTCCTCCACTCTCAAACCCCCTCCATTTACCCATCCCAGTGCGTCTAAAAAGCTTTTCCTATCAAATGTTGACCTCTTCCCTACACCGCCCCCACCCAGTCCGTCCCCTAACGCCCGTCTTTCCAGGTCCCAACCCAGCACCTCAGCCACCACATCACCTGGCACAGTGGTGCCAGCAATAGCGTGATTTTGGAGTCCACCAAGCAACAGGGCTGCCAGTGTCCCAAGAAGCGAGGCCAAGGACATTCCCCCACCTCCAAAACAGAAAAAGTTGCCCACATCCTGGAGGGAGAAGGCCAAAACACCTGCCACCAAGGGCTCAGGCAAGACAATTGTTGGAAGTGGCAAGACAGCTGCCCCACCATCCAAGGTGGGGAAGGGCCTGAAAATGAAAGTCAAGTCAACGTTGCAGCCAACCTGCACGGCGGACAAGACCGCCACTGGCACCGCCACATGCACCGCCGCCATGGACACCGCTGCCAGCACCCCAGATACTGAGCCCTTCACCAGCACCGCAGACACTGTGTCCTTCAGCAGCACCGCAGTCAGTGAGCCCGCCTCCAGCCCCGCTGCTACTGACACTGCCGCCAGCACCGCGGTCAGTGAGCCCGCCACCAGCACCGCCGCTACTGACACCACCGCCAGCACGGCAGTCAGTGAGCCAGCCACCAGCACGGCAGTCAGTGAGCCAGCCACCTGCACCGCAGTCAGTGAGGCCACCACCAGCACCGCCGCCACAATGACCGGCGCAAGCACCGCCACTACTTACCCCGCCGCCAGCACCGCCAGCGGCCCCGACATCCTGAGCCAGTGGCACCACCGCAGACATGGCTGCCATCCCCAGTGGTCATTCTTACAAGGCTGCTGGTCAGTTCCAGGGGCCTGGGCAGCTTGCATGTTGCACCACCGTGAGTGGAGTGTCACATCTACTACCTCAGTCCTTGGCAAGATGAAGCACTCTGGGCACAAAGCCCCCTCCAGAACCAGTGGAGAAAGACATCCACTACCTCAGTCCTTGGCAGGATGAAGCACTCTGGGAACAGAGCCCCCTTCAGAACCAGTGGAGAAAGACATCCACTACCTCAGTCCTTGGCAGGATGAAGCACTCTGGACACAAAGCCCCCTCCAGAACCAGTGGAGAAAGACAACCACTACCTCAGTCCTTGGAAGGATGAAGCACTCTGGGCACAAAGCCCCCTCCAGAACCAGTGGAGAATGACATCCACTACCTCTGTCCTTGGCAGGATGAAGCACTCTGGTCACAAAGCCCCCTCCAGAACCAGTGGAGACTGTTATCCACTTGAGAGACTGTGGCTTTGCACTCCCCAGGATAAAGCAGTGGGTAAACCATCCACTGGAGAGACTTGAGAGACTGTGGCTTTGCACTCCCTAGGATAAAGCAGTGGGCAACCCACCCACTGGAGAGACTTTAGGGACTGTGGCTTTGCACTCCCCAGGATAAAGCAGTGGGCAACCCACCCCCTGGACAGACTTGAGAGACTGTAGCTTTGCACTTCCCAGGATGCAGCAGTGGCCAAACAACCCACTAGAGAGACTTGAGAGACTGTGGCTTTGCATTCCCCAGGATATATCAATGAGCATGGAGCCCCCTCGTGGAGCTGGCGTTGTGCACTCATCCGGCTGAGGTGCCCCCTCCCTTCCCCCTGAGCTGCCTGTTTTATTTCGATCTGATGCCCCTGCAGTGTTCTCTCCATTTTGATTGGGTATCGAGTGTGAGCTTCACCCATGCATTTTGGGCCCAGTGGTCCACAGACTATATATACCTGGACGTTAATTCTTGGTGTACATAATTGTTTATAGTGTATATACATTTTTGACTAATGGATTATTCTTGATTACAATGGTTACAATCATTTCCTTTTGTCATTGTGTTTTTCCAGGAGGGGGCTGGGGGGTGTAAATGTAATGTTGCAGCATGTATTTGTGTGTATGTTGTGGTGGGTGAGGGTGGGGGTGGGGCTGTTGCGTGTTGCGTGTGTGTGTCACTCTCTTTTCCCGCCCCCCTCCCCTGTGGTGTAGGTGCAGTACTCACCGTGGTCGTCGCAGCCGTCGTTCGTGCTCCTGGTGGAGGATCAGGAAGACTATCGCAGGGAGGATTTGGAGTTCAGGCTCCATGGCGTCCTGGTTCCTCGTGGGGTGTGTATAGGTGAGTGTTTTCCCTTCCAAGTCCTGTTTCCACCGTGTTTTAGTTCACGTTGAATCCGCCCCGGAAAAGGTGGCGGATTGGCCTGTCATAATAGTGTGGGCGGTACATTGTCTTCCGCCTGTCTGTTGGCGGTGACCACCGTGCTGTTTGTTTGTACCGCCGTGGCAGTCAGAGTGTTAAACTGGCTGTCTATGCTGGCGGTTTCTGCCATGGTCATCATTCCATTTTTTTTTACCGCCGGCCTGTTGGTGGTTTTACCGCCGCCTTACCACCGACCGCCAGGGTTGTAATGAGGGCCATAGACACCATTAGGGCCTATACAACAGTTTACTGTTACAGCCACAACATGCAATGCAGTGTAGTGTTTGTAAATATTGAATACTGACCAGCTGCTCACCGTTTGCCCACTAGAATGCAACCGCTGTGGATGAATAGGAGATGGAGACACCCCCCCATGTACAGGCCCCTTGTGGACTTGGCAACAATGGAGGACAGGCACATTATCCTCACCTATAGACTGGATAGGGCCACAATCACAGAGCTGTGTGCCCAATTGGAACCTGACCTGATATCTGCTATCCGTCAGCCCACCGGGATCCCCCCTCTTGTGCAAGTCCTATCTGTGCTCCATTTCCTGACAACTGGCTTCTTCCAAGTGACAGTTGGCTTGGCAGCAGGAATGTCTCAGCCAATGTTCTCAATAGTGCTGACCAGAGTGGTGTCTGCCCTGATTAAACACATGAGTAGCTACATCATTTTCCCCCAGGTGGAGGATTTGGCCACAGTGAAAGCTAATTTCTATGCAATGGGACATATCCCCAACATAATTGGGGCTATTGATGGTACACATATTGCATTTGTCCCTCCCCCCCCTGGAGAAACGAACAGGTGTTCAGAAATCGAAAGAGGTTTCACTCCATGAATGTGCAGATAGTGTGTCTGGCGGACCAGTACATCTCCCATGTCAATGCAAATTATCCTGGGTCTGTGCATGATGCCTTTATCCTGAGGAATAGCAGCATCCCATATGTGATGGCTCAACTCCAGAGGTACTGGTGTGGCTAATAGGTGAGCTCTGGTTCCCACCCAGTGGATGTTGGTGTATGGGTACGGTGTGGGCCCTAAGTGTTAGTGTGGGGCTAAGAGTTGTCCCTCGATATTTGCAGGTGACTCTGGTTACCCCAGCCTCTCATGGCTGCTGACCCCTGTGAGGAATCCCAGGACAAGGGCAGAGGAACATTACAATGAGGCAAATGAGTGAACAATAAGAATAATAGAAAGGACATTCGGCCTCCTGAAAGCCAGGTTTCGTTGCCTCCATCCAACAGGTGGATCCCTGTGCTACTAACTCAAGAAGGTCTGCCGGATCATCGTGGCTTGATGTATGTTGCACAACCTTGCCTTGCGATGCCATGTACCTTTTCTGCAGGAGGAGGAGGATGGAGATTGCCGTGTGGCAGAAGTGGACCCAGTTGACAGTGAAGATGAGGAGTCAGAGGATGAGGATGAAGACAACAGAAGTGCAGTCATTTGTCAATACTTCCAATGACACACAGGTAAGACAGTGTTATTTCACATTTCATTGACAGTTTTGTGTTTGACATTGTCATTGGCAGGCTGAGTTTCCCACTTCTATGGCCACTCACTGTAGCCTTTGGCATCTCTATTTGCAGATATTTGTGCCCCACTATCGCTCCTGGAGTGTTGACTGCAGCCAACTACAGGCCATTCCTATGCATACATTACTATACAGTTATATTGCAGTGTTTAAAGCTTGTTAAACTAATATATGGTTAAATCATTTGACAGAATCCATACTTGTATTTATTCAAATGGTGTTTCTTTAAGTGCTAATGATTAGAAGGGCATGTGCAATGGGCTGGGGTGAAGGTGGAGGAAAGTCCAGGATAGAGCCCAATCTGTTTGTATCACAGGTGCATTGTCCAAGGGGGCAAAGGAAGTGGAGCAATGGCAGTTCAAGGTGGACAGGGTGACAGAGTGGGACACATGGGTGACAATCAGGGTGAAGCCACAGCTATTCGGGTCACAGGTGCAGCAGACGTCCATTGCTAGGAAGATAGAGCTATGGTGCAGAACCCTGGACAGGGTCGATTCCGTGGGACAGCACCCCAGAACAAGGGATGACATCAGGAGGAAGTGGACCGACCTATGGGGGAAGGTGTGTTCCACAGCAGCAAGACACCAAATAGCTGTACAGAGGACCTGCAATGGACCCCCACCTCCTCTCCCAAAACTCACAGCATTGGAGGAGCAAGTCTTGGCAATACTGCATACTGAGGACCTGGCCGGAGTCAGAGGAGGACTGGACTCTTGTATGTCAACTCTCTACTATTATCACCTCCCTACCTGCATGCCATCACATACCCTGACCCTCACCTCATCACTCCACCACATCCCACACAGCCCACCATCACATTTCACTCATCCCAATGCCAATCCCTGCATGCTGTACCAATGCATGGACACCCCTCACAGCCCTGCATGAACACTCATCACTAAAGCATGCACACCATAGAGAACTAACAATCCCACCTTACACCAACATACACAAGTGAAAGCTGACAGGGCAAATCCAACCTTAGAGGGGAAGCCACAGATGTACAATATGTCAGACACATCAACCATCCAATGTCAGTGGAGAGAAGGTGCCAGCACTATCCAGTCCACCAACTGAAGAGGCCCACAGTGATGACAGCAACTCTGTCTTCAGGATCTGGATGACCTACCTGGCCCATCAGGGACCACCGGACAGCCGGTTACACCACAGAGTCTCCCCCATCAGGAAACACCACCACAGCGCCCACCCAGCGTACTCCCACCTCTGTCCCCAGGACACGTCAATAAGCAGTGTGTCCACCTCTACAGGGACCCCAGGCCACACCTCGCCCCCAAGACAATCAGGGACCTGCGGTCAGTGGCAGTGGGTACACGGTTCAGGAGACAGAGGCACAGGGCAACAGGGACATTGGGAGGATTGCTGAGCGCCAGGGGGAGGACAGGCCCAGGGAATCAACTATCCAGGAGGCACTCTCCGAAATCCTGGGAGCCTATCAACATTCCCAGGACACGATGGGCCAGATCCTGGACAACATGCAGAAGAACAGGCGGCTGCAGAAGGGACAGTACCAGGGGATCAGGGAGGACCTGCAGGCCATCAACAGCACCCTGGTCTCTATAGCAGGGGTGCTGGCAGACATGGCCAACATTATGAGGGAGGCAGTCTCACACCAGCGGGCCCCTGCCACTAGCCAGACATCTGAACAGCCTTCCGCCTCCACTGTCGCTAGTGGCTAGAAGGGCCCACAACAGGACTCACAGGCCACCAGCATCCCTCCACCTGTAGAGGTGAACCACCCCGCAAACGTTCCCTGCCTTCCAGACTGAAGCCAGAGACACTTGCTAAGTCCCCCGCCAGGAAATGAGAGTCTCCTAATTGTCCCCCTTGTGTCTCACTCAATTACCCTGTCCTCCTTTGAACTGCCATTGCTCCCCTTCCTATGTCCCTAATGACACTGCACCTGTGCTTCGAACAGACTGGAACAATACTCTGGACTTTCCTCTATCATCACCTTATCCCATTGCACTTTCCCCCATATGTTAGCACTTCGATAAACACCATTTGAAAAAATCCATTAGGAGTTTGTCATGTATATCAAATATATATTCATTGAAACAGGTACAAACATTGCAAATTAACTGTACAATGATTGAGCATAGATTAATGACCTGTAGCTGGCTGTAGTGATCACACACAGGAGTGTATGTCAGGTCACGAACATCTGCAAAATGAATTGCAAGAGGGAACAGTAAGTGGACATAGAAGTTGGAAATATCATCATGTCATTGCCACATAGATTACAACCAAAGCCATTGAAATGCAAAATTGCACTGTCCTACCTGTGCGTCATTGGAAGTATTGACGGATCACAGATGTTCTGTTGTCTTCATTCTCATCCTCACTGTCCACAGGGTCTACTGGTGGCTCACGGGAATCTCCAGCCTCCTCCTCCTGCAGGAATGGGACATGGCATCTGAGGGCCAGGTTATGCAACATGCAACATGCAACTACTATCTGCCAGATCTTCTTGGGTGAGTAGCACAGGGATCCATCTGTTAGATGGAGGCACCGGAACCTGGCCTTCAGGAGGCTAAAGGTCCTTTCAATGATTCTTCTAGTTCACCCATGTGCCTCATTACAATGTTCTTCTGCCCTTGTCCTGGCATTCCTCACAGAGGTCATCAGCCACGATAGGTTTGGGTAACCAGAGTCACCTGCAAATATTGAGGAACAACCTTTAGATACACACTATCCTATATGGCACACACCATACCCATACACCAACCTATACTGAGTGAGAAACATGGCTCACCTATTAGCCACACCCTGTGCCTCTGTAGTTGGCCCATCACATTTGAGATGCTGCTATTCCTCAGGACAAAGGCATCATGCACCGACCCAGGATACTTAACATTGACGTGGGAGATGTACTGGTCCGCCAAGCACACCATCTGAACATTCATTGGGTGGAAACTATTATGATTCATGAACACATGTTCATTCTGCTGGGGGGGAACAAATGCAATATGTCTACCATCAGTCGCCCCAATTATGTTGGGGATATGTCCCATTGCATAAAACTCGGCCTTGACTGTGGCCAAATCCTCAACCTGGGGGAAAACAATGTAGCTGCACATATGTTTTATCAGGGCAGACAACACACTTGTCAGCACTATTGAGAACATTGGTTGTGACATTCCTGCTGCCAAGCCCACTCTCACTTGGAAAGAACCAGTTGCCAAGAAATGGAGCACTGATAGCACTTTCACAAGAGTGGGGTGACAGATGGAAGACATCAGGTCAGGCTCCAATTGGGCTCACAGCTCTGTGATTGTGGCCCTGTCAAGTCTATAGGTGAGAATAATGTGCCTGTCCTCCAGTGTTGCCAAGTCCACCAGGATTCTGTACACGGGGGTTTGTCTCCATCTCCTATTCATCCACAGCGATAGGAATTTTAGGGACAAAAGAGTGAGGAGCCGGTCACAACCTGAACAATGGATCTACAACAGTAGTTTGCATTCTGTAAGCATGTGATGAGTCAGTGTGATTTGTCCAGTATGTGCAAATATCTCTTGTGATGCAGCATTATTCCAGAGGCTTGCCCCCCCCCCCGAAATGGCGTCCGTCTGTCCTGTGTGGAGGGACAGGTGGAAGTGAGGTAATTCTGCTAACGTTGTGTGCCATTGCTGGAGGCGGTCGGGAACCACATTGCAACTCCTCATTGGTTATAATTCGACCCTATGGGGTACAGAAGCCAATGGCGATCTACATCGGCAGTGACGGTATGCACCGCCGTGGATGTGACCGCCATTTTGTATCATATTCCTCACTTGCTACCTGACCTTCCATAGGAGAGGACCTACACTGCATGTGCTGCTGTCACCTGTGTCTGGAACCTGCCATGGCCTGTGTGACCGTGGAAAGAGCCACAGCCTTCACTTCGGAGGAGTTGGAGAGACTGGTGGATGGAGTCCTACCCCAGTAAGGACTGCTGTATGGGCCCCCAGACCAACAGGCGACTACACTGTGGGCACGATGCATGTGAGAAGGATGCATGGAGTGGTGTGTGTGAAGGCCTCATGTAAGGGGGGGTGGGTTGATGTCCTCTTGGCAGCATACAGGTTGTGTGCTAGGCTATGTGTGTGCCAATGGTGATGAAACGGGTATGGTGGGCCACATGTGTAATAGGCTGGACTCGTTGTCTAATGGTATTTCCCTGTGTGTATTGCCTCTGCAGGTCAGTGCCCATCAAAAGAAGGGATTATGGCATGCCATAACCCAGGAGGTGTGGACCCTGGGGTCTATGGCAGGCATAGCACCCACTGTCGGAAATGGTGGGAGGACCTGAGATGCTGGGCACGGAAGACGGCAGAGGCCCAGCTGGGGATGGCCTCCCAATGAGGAAGGGGTGCTCGTTGAACCCTGACCCCACTGATGGCCCGTAGAGTGGAGGTGGCCTATCCAGAGCTAGATGGGCACTGGAGGGCATCACAGCTGTCGCGACGCTGCACGCGGCACGAGCCGTACATTTGGCTCAGGATGCGGCACGTGATTTAAAGACGCGCTGCGTTCCCAGCCTGCTCTGCACCTTACGAGGCCCCAAATTGGGCATGGGGCCTCATTCTTTTTTAGCGCACCGTGCTCCCAGGCTGGTCTGACCTCCCCCACTCACCTGTTCTTCTTTTCTTCTTCTTCTTTTTCCTGTTATCTTATTGTGCCTTTATGTTTTCTCCCTTTCCCATATTACCCCTCTCTTCCTAGCATTCCTTGTTTCCCTACTCTCTATGGCTCCTAGGCCATTCTGTTCTATGTGTTTTTCCCTATCTAATATGGTGTCCTTGTACTTCCTGTTGGTCACTTCCTGTTTGTTGCTATTTAAGGGCTGTGATTCTTTCTCTCCTTGCGCTGCAACATTTTCTGTTTGGATGGTGTCTTCGCTCCTGCTTCCTTTCATCCTGTGCTGGTTCTCGTCTGTTCCAGTGTTTTTTCCTGTATTTTGCTCGTTGTTACCTATTCATTTTGTTCCTGTTGCAGGAACCTATCTTTTTGGAGGTTTTTCCCCTTTCAGGTTTTTTTTTTCCCTCTGGCACTACTTCTGAGGGACACGGCCTGCTCTTGGCATACCCATTGCATGCAGCACCGTGGCTACCAGAAAGAGTCGCCCCTACCTGGGCCAAGGCCGAACATTCAGAAACAAGATCCTCGCCACTCGTTCTGCCGACTCCAGGTTAAAACAGCACGTAAGTCGTGACAACAGCAGACTCAAGGGGGTGAGTAAAATGCCAATCATTACAACTTATGCATGATAGGATGGTATCCGGGTGGTGGATGTGTGTCAGTGATTGCCCCAAGGCCAGGCCTGACTTTGAAGATTAGGGGGGTGATTCTGACCTTGGCGGTCTTTTCGCAAGACCGCCGAGTTACCGCCGCGGTAAAGACCGCCGACCGCGGCGGTATGCCGCGGCGCGTATTCCGACCGCTGGGAGCGTTCCGCCGGAAAACCGCCAGCAGCCACACTGGCGGTCGGCGGGAAAGTGGAGACTGGTCAACCTCCACCGCCACGCCAGCAGAACACCGCCCACAGAATTACGACCCACATTTCTGTGTGGCGGTCTTCTGTTGGCGGTCTTCTGTTGGCGGTCACGTCCCTATGGCTCCCGTCGCGTCCCGGAGGACCAACGCAAGGTAAGTTGATCGTCCGTGAGGGGAGGGGGTGGGGGGGGTGTTGTGTGATGTGTGCGTGCATGGGGGTGTGTAGAGGGGGTGTTTGAGTGCGTGCATGCGGGCGGGGGGTGCTGTTGTGCCTATGGGCAATGTGTGTAGTTCGGCGGGTGCGCATGTTGGCATGTATGTGTGCGGGTATGTGCCCCCGTTGTGTATGTGTGTGTGTAGGGGGTGTGCATATGTGCATGTTGGGGGTGCGTGCATGTCGGGGTGCGTGTATGTGCATGTCGGGGTGGGGGGGGCAGGGGGTTTGTAACATCTCTGGGGGGTGGCAGGGGGTGGAGGGTGTGGGGGGGGGACTCGTGGGGGGTAGTGGGGGAGACCCCTATCAGTGCCAGGGATGGAATTCCCTGGCCCCGATAGTGCCTACCGCCATGGTTCGCATGGCGGTTCCCGACCGCCAAAAACCGCAGCGGTAAGCAGGGTCATGATGCGGTTGGCAGTCTTGGGTCGACCGCCGGGCCGGAGTGCGCAAACTCCAGCCCGTCGGTCATGACCGCCGTGGCGGTCGGAGTGGGAAAGTGGCGGTCGATCGCGTCGGTGACCGCCGCGGTCAGAATGCCATTTTTTGGACCGCCGGTCTGTTCGCGGTCCGACCGCCGCCTCTCCGCCGACCGCCGGGGTTAGAATGAGGGCCTAGGTCCCCTGGTGGCTAGGGTTCTGAAGGGATAATCCTGCCTACCTAGCTTGTAAACATCCACTACTGGTCAGGGCTGTGTGAGTCCCAGGTGTGCTGCAGTTGCCGGTGTGTGCCCTTCCCCATGTCTTGGTGGCTAACAATATCACTTGTAGTGCAATGCATAGTGCGTAGGCCTGTTCCCTGTGTGTGAGGGTGCTGTGTACGCTAACGGTGGTGTTGGTGCAGCCATTGACCCAGTGTATCCTTTGTCTCTCTCCCCCCTTCCTTCTTTTGTCATCCTGTCCTTATGTGCACTAGCATCATCTGGTGGAGGAGCAGAGGCACCTGCAAAGGAGTGAGCCGTATCCCACAGGACCCTGGAGGCAGAGTCCACTGAAGCTTAGGGCATGGAAGAACCAAGGCAGAGACCAGAGGGGACACTTCAGGCACAGATACCTCCTCCGATGGAAGCTCCCTGGTGGTGGCGGACACTTCTGTGACCTCCCCAGCTACAGGTACAGCCGCCACCCCGTACCAGCATTGCCCTCCCAGCAGTCCCTTAGCGAGTTGCTCGTGTCCACTCACACAGGAGGGTGGGCATCTCCTTCACCCCAGGCACCTCAGGCCCTGTCCCAGTAAGCCCTGCTGCCCTGAGTGAGGAGGCTATTGACCTCCCTAGATCTATCTCTGTAGGGCAGTCAACCATTGTGAATGCCATCCAGGGGCTGGCAGCCCAGATGCAACAACCTAATGCATTCCTGGAGGGCGTTCACACTGGATTGGCTGCCCAACAAAGATCTTTTCAGGCTCTGGCCTCCTCTCTGATGGCAGCCATTGTCCCTGTTTCTACCGTCCCCCCTCCAACTTCCACTGCCCAGTCCCATTGTCCTCAACCCCAACCCATCCCAGGTACACATACAGACGTGCATGCAGATAGGACAACACCCAAGAGTGTCATAGGCAAACACAAGCACCAAACTTCATCCCACAGGCACTCACACAAACACCATCCAGTTGCAGACACACCAACATCCTCTATTTCCGCTTTCTCCCCCGCTTCCTCCTCCTCCACCTCCCACCTAGTTACGTCCACACTCACACCTGCATGAACGACATCATCATCCTCTACCAGCATCATCAGGTAAGAAGGGCAAGGAGCCTGCACCAGCAGGAAGGAAGGTCAAGAAGCCTGCACCAGTAGGCAAGAAGGGCCAGGAGACTGCACTAGCAGGCAAGAAAGGCAAGGAGCCTGAGCTAGCAGCTGTGACAGAGCTCCCACCACCAAGCATGGTTGTGCATCCATCCAAGGGTGCAGGGGATGTGCAGAAACCTCCCCGCACCAGCAGCACCACCACAGTGCATCCATCCGAGAGTGCAAGAGATATGCCTGAGCCTCCTACCACTAGAACCAGTGAGCAAGACACCCACTCCAGAGACTGTGGCCTTGCACTCCCCAGGACAAAGCAATGGGCATGTTGCCCCTTCCAAAACCAGTGGCCAATACACCGACTTGAGAGACTGTGGCCTTGCACTCCCCAGGACAAAGAGCAATAGGCATGTTGCTCCCTCCAGAATCAGTGGGCAAGACACCAACTCTAGAGGCTTTGGCCTTGCACTCCCCAGGACAAAGCAATGGCCATGTTGCCCCCTCCAGAACCAGTGGGAAAGACATCCACTTGAAAGATTGTGGCATTGCACTCCCCAGGACAAAGAGCAATGGGCATGTTGCCCCCTCCAGAACCAGTGGGCAAGACACCCACTTGAGAGACTGTGGCCTTGCATTCCTCAGGACAAAGAGCAATGGGCATGTTGCCCCCTCCAGAACCAGTGGCAAGACACTCACTCCAGAGACTGTGGCCTTACACTCCCCAGGACAAAGCAATGGGCATGTTGCCCCCTCCAGAACCAGTGGGCAAGACACCCACTCCAGAGACTGTGGCCCTGCACTCCCTAGGACAAAGCAATGGGCATGTTGCCCCCTCCAGAACCAGTGGGAAAGACACCGATTTGAGAGACTGTGGCCTTGCACTCCCCAGGACAAAGAGCAATGTGCATGTTGCCCCCTCCAGAACCAGTGGGCAAGACACCCACTTGAGAGACTGTGGCCTTCCACTCTCCAGGATAAATAGCAATGGGCATGTTGCCCCCTCCAGAACCAGTGGGCAAGACATCCACTTGAGAGACTGTGGCCTTGCACTCCCCAGGACAAAGAGCAATGGGCATGTTACCCCCTCCAGAACCAGTGGCAAGACACTCACTCCAGAGACTGGCCTTGCACTCCCCAGGACAAAGCAATGGGCACTTTGCCCCCTCCAGAACCAGTGGCCAAGACACCCATTCAAGAGACAGTGGCCTTGCACTCCCCAGGACAAAGCAATGGGCATGTTGCCCCCTCCAGAACCAGTGGTCTTGTTTCCGCTCCCGGCTGAGGTCCCCCCCATCCACCTGAGGTGCCTTCCTATTTGCCAATTGATGCCCCTGCAGTGCTCTCTCTGTGTTGATGCAGGTAACAAGTGGGGCCTTGGACATTAGCCTGTGGCCATGTGGCCCATGCAAAGTGAGGACTGGGCTATGTCCCTTGTTCTGTACATTTGTATATATCTCTTACATTACCTAAATTATAATTTATACTGTGTTGATCTTATTACACTCACTTTGGTAAATGCTTTTTGTCCTTGCATTATGAGCCGATTTAGGGGGATTAACTTGTTTTCTTGTGCACCTAGTTGTGTGTATGGTGTGTATGTATGGGGTGTGTTTGGTGCATGTGTGTGTCACTCTGTTTTTCCTCCCCCCTCACTTGTGTGCTATGCGGATGTACTCACCGTCATCGTCTTTACCGGCATTGCTGTTCGTGGTGGAGCAGAACTTAGAATATCATCAGAAAAACATGCAATTCGGGTTCCACGGCGGCGTGGTTCTGCCCTGTGTCTCCAAAAGTGAGTCCTTTCACTTCTGAGATCTGTTTCTGCCAGGCTTTTGATGTCGTTGGTACCGCCCCAGAATAGGTGGCGGTTTTCAGGGTCTTAATATGGTGGATGGAACTTTGACTTCGGCCTGGCTGTAGGCGGCTGCCACCATGGTGGCTGTTGTTTCCGCCCTGGTGGTCGGTGTGGTACATTGGCTGTCTTTTGGAGATCTTTCTGCCATGGTCATAATTTGGCGGTACTTACCGCCAGCCTGTTGGCGGTATTACCGTCACTTTATCACCGACGGCCAGGGTCATAATGAGGGCCATAATGTTTTAGATGGGTGAACTTCCATGTACAATGTCTGCAGTATGTGTGCCTGAGGTATGTCACAGCCAGAGATACCTACCAACCCCAAGCATTCATGAAAACTGTAGACTGAGAGAAATCGAGGGCTGATCTGGCTGATGTTAATCCTAGTTTGTTTCATTATCCAAATTCCATGCAAATGACAAACTACAGATAACATAAAACAATTCATTCATTTTCAGTGGCTGAAAGTTTCAGATCTTCAGGCAAATCTCAGAGATCCTAAGATCCAACATGCTCACAGTTCCGGCAATAAAAACTGTTCTACACAAGGGTGGGTGGGCCTGCAGCATAGGATAGGAATAAGTGTAACCTTTCAGCATTTGAAGACTACAATGTGGCATGGAGTTGTCATATAATGCAGGGTAGCGGTTCCAGTGCTATAACGAAGAGCAGTGGGGAGAGAGGACAGCCCTGCCTTGTTGAGATCATCACATTTTCGGAGTTATGTCCATTTATCTGTATCCGGGCTGTTGGGCCCATATTCAGTAGTTTCATCCATTGTATGGAGGTTACAGGCATGCCCATCAATTGCAGAATAACAAACAGGTACCTCCACTCAAGGGAATCAAAGGCTTTGGCAGCATCCAATAACACCACTGCAGCGTCCAGTTTGGGGTTGAGTTGCTGGGATAGAGCAAGATGGTATGTAGATTATGAGACATAGACCTTATCAGCACAAATCCGGACTGGTCTGGCAAAATCAAATTAGGTAGGAGAGGCATTAATCTGTTAGCAAGAAGATTCTCTGGAATATTTGTCTACACTTATGAGTTATAGAGGCCCGTAGGACTCTCAATGTTCAGTGTTTGTTTTTGTTGCTTAAGCAGGGCAATTATGAGCACTCTGAGTAATGTAGGGGGCAGTGTTTTGGTGTTATAGGGCTCTTTTATACCACAAGCAAGTGTGGTGCCAAGAGGGGAGTGAATTCTTTATACAATTGACTTGTTAAACTGTTAAACTGTACAGGCCCAGAGCTTTGCCAGTTGAGAGGTCCACAATGGCCTCATTGAACTTGTCTACTGTGATGGACTGTGCTAGGAATTCCCTTTAACCCAGAGAGAGCCAGGCCAGTGAGATCTCATTTAGAAAGCTGCTCAGCCCTGTATCATGGCCAGTGATGTGTGTCTGATATAGGTTAATGTAATAGTCTATGAAGGATGCCAGTATGTTCTTGGTGCCTTAGTGGGTCATTATGACCCTGGCGGATAGCGGTATTTTGGGGAATGTACTGCCATCAGGCTGGCGGTACCTTTCCCCAAAATATGACATTGTCGATTTTGCTCAAGTCAAACTGCCAATGTGCCACTCCGCCTGCCAGTGCGGTAACAGCCGCCAGGCTGGAGACTTCAGTCGGCTGTCACAATCACCCTCAGGATCATGACCTCACCTACCGCCATGGTTTTCGTGGCAATCTTACCGCCACGGAAACCATGGTGGTAGCTACTATCAGTGCCAGGAAATTCCTTCCTGGCACTGATAGGGGTCTCCCCCGCCCCACCTCTCCCTCCCCAGAGTTTGCCCCCACCCTCCCCCTCCCAACCTCCCTTCACACACATACACGTTCAAACATACACACGCATACCCACATCCACCTACGCATGCATACATACATGCACACACACCGCAACACACACAAACAAACATTATAGCACACACGCATCCACAAGACACAACATACACGTACACTCACACCCATTCATTCACACATGCATTCCACACGACTCACACCCTCATGCACGCATACAAAAACAGACACACACCCCCACACGCACTCACAATATCCCCACCCCCACCCTTGTAGGAAAACCGGACTTACCTGCTTGCAGGGGGTCCTCCGGCAGCAGATGAGACGCGGCGCTCCTGCAAGTAGCAGTGACTGCCAGCAGAACACTGCCAGGCCGTATCATGTTTCATGATACGGTCAGCAGCGTTATCCTGGTGTGGGGCTGATGCTGTCAGCAGCGCCACCTTACCACCGTCCGCCACCATGACCGTAGCCAGAATTCCGCCATCCTTCGGGCGGATTTACAGTTACGGTCATATTATGGTGGATGGTATGTAGCCATGGCAACGGTCTTTTGGAGGCCGTCACTGTGGTGGTAGGCGGGTTCTCCGCCAATGTTAAAATGAGGGCCTTAATTGTCTATCCCATCGGGTGAAGTGATTTTAAGTGTGTTCATATGTGCCCACAATGTCTTTAAGCTACATGCTAGAGCCAGACCCCATCTTTCCCGCTCTCCATATTCCCTTACCACTTCATGTTTAGGTATGTGTTTTATTGTTAGGTCAGCTGAGGCATTGTAATCTGTCACCAGCTGAGACTTATTAGCTAAAGTTGTGGGATCTGAGCAAGTTCCTGCTGATGTTCCAGCATTTTAATTTGCTGCTCCGTATTGTGCTGGTTGAGTGCATAGTGCTTTGAGGATACCTGCTGGTTTACTAGTGCATATGCCTCTAATGGTTATTTTAAAAGCTTCCCATAGAGTACCCGCCTTGTCAACAGCACATTTGTTGTCCATGAAGTATGTTATTATGTTGGAATATATTTCGCTCCGAAAAGGTGGCTCAGTCAGCTCTATTGACCAAAATCCTCACGGAAATTGAGTGGGGGAATTGGTGGGGGTTGCTACTGTGACTACTACTAGATCATAGTTTGATAGTGTTCTGGGAAGACATGTAGTAGCCTGTGTCCACTCATTTACATTGCAAGCTGTCAGCCAGTAATCCAGACAAGACCATGGGTTATGGGCTGAGAGTATGAATGATCCTTTGTGCTTGGTGGGATTGTCCTCCACAGGTCTAGCATGCTGTGTTCCTCAATGCTGGATGGTATTGGTTAAGTTGTCATTTATCTCACCAGTGTGCAGAGGATGATCTATCTAAAATTGATTTTAAGCAAGGATTGAAGTCCTCACCACAGTACAGTACGTGTCGGTAGTCTGAATCATTTGTTCCACACGGCCTTGTAGAAGCTGGGTCATCTTGTGCTTGGGACATATGTATTCACTAGAGGCAAGAGGGTACCATGTAGAGCAACTTCTACAATCACATAATGGGCTTGATCATCGGGAGATGCATATATGGGTTGAAAAGGAACCCCTTTTCTAACTAATACCAAGGCTCCACAGGAGTAGGGCGATTCAGATAATCCATATATGTGTGCTGCCCATTTGCCTACCCGTTTCTCAGTGTCTAGGGTCAAGTGATTTCCTATATTCTGATGGTCTAGGTATGATAGGATATGTCTTATTTCCAGCATGTTGTCAAGCCCCTGGGCATTTCAAGATAGAAACAATATGTGGCTACCGCCTATCTCCGAACCATTGCCCTTTGTGAGTTGGCGAGAGGATACTGCATGAGTGTGCGCATGCCTTGATCCTAATCTAGGTACTGCGGGTTGTTGCTTGGCAGAAATTATGCTTCTGGTGATGTTAGTGCATCATAAAAAAATGTCCCTTACTCTTCCTCCACAACACGAGCAAATCAGCTTGTCAATAATGCCAAAGACTCAAGAGGGTGAAAATTAGCAAATGTTGCAATGCCAGTGGGGGCATGGTATTGTATTAGTTAGTATCACTGTGTATTGAAGGACTATCTGATGTTTCATCATCAGGCACTGGTTGCTTTCCACAGACCCTTTTCTTAGGAGACTTGTGGCTTTCTTGGGGTCTTGAAAAATGTGTTTCTTGTCTACCAGTGAGAACCTGAGCCTAGCTGGATATAGCTTTGCATATTCTTCTATAGCAGCTTGCTGTAGCATTTTCTACACATGCAAGAACCCCTGCCTCACCTTTTACACTGACAGTGCGAAGTGAATGAGCAACTTGATGCTATTTCCTTTGGACTTAAGGATCCTTTTTCACTCATGAGACTGAAGATCGTGTCTGAATCACGAAAATTCATGACATGTGCTATAATAGATCAAGGCAACACTTGGCCGGGCCACGGGGCCTGTGAGCAGTGCACTTCAGTGTGCTTTCTCTACCACAAAGATACAAGTAAACTGGTCTGCACCTTAAATTGCCTGGAGGAGGTCCTCCGCAAAAATGTCTAACTTTTCTCTGCGACCTGACTTCCAAGTCCTCAGATTTCGTCTTAAGTGACACCAGGCATTTTTGACATTATCCTCAACATCCAAGAGTCCGCCAGAAACCATTGAAAACACACAGGGGGTCATTCTGACCCTGGCGGCCGGTGACCGCCAGGGTCACCGACCACGGGAGCACCGCCAACAGGCTGGCGGTGCTCCCTCGAGCATTCTGACCGCAGCGGTTCAGCCGCGGTCAGAAACGGAAAGTCGGCGGTCTCCCGCCGACTTTCCGCTGCTCGGGAGAATACTCCATGGCTGCGGAGCGCGCTCCGCAGCCATGGGGATTCTGACACCCCCTACCGCCATCCTGTTCCTGGCGGGTCTCCCGCCAGGAACAGGATGGCGGTAGGGGGTGCCGCGGGGCCCCCGTAAGAGGGCCCCACAAAGTATTTCAGTGTCTGCAAATCAGACACTGAAATACGCGACGGGTGCAACAGCACCCGTCGCACCTTCCCACTACGCCGGCTCCATTCGGAGCCGGCATCCTCGTGGGAAGGTAGATTTGCCCTGGGCTGGCGGGCGGCCTTTTGTCGGCCGCCTGCCAGCCCAGGGCAAATCTCAAAATACCCTCCGCGGTCTTGCGACCGCGGAGCGGTATTTTGTCGGGGGTAGACTGGCGGGCGGCCTCCGCCGCCCGCCAGTCTCGGAATCACCCCCACAGTCACATATAGGAAAAAAAAACACAGGTGTATACAGGAAGTTGCAGGCA
Source organism: Pleurodeles waltl (assembly GCF_031143425.1). Taxonomy (NCBI): domain Eukaryota; kingdom Metazoa; phylum Chordata; class Amphibia; order Caudata; family Salamandridae; genus Pleurodeles; species Pleurodeles waltl. The sequence continues at coordinate 454,193,231 of NC_090440.1, read as the reverse complement.
GCCATTACATAGTCATTCTGTGCCATTCTCAACTCAGAGCAACATCCTCAGCCACCCTGCTTCTCTGTGCATCTAACTTGCCCCAAAGATGACTGAGGAATTTGAGGACAAAACACCCCCTTTCAGTGAGTCAGAATCAGGGGCCTAGATAACCAGTTGAGCAATGCAGTGTTTAGGCAAATCTGGTATGGTAATGCTGCACGCTGTAGTGCAGTGGGTGTGTACCAGCAGCTGGGCAAAATGTGTTGTAAACACAAGGTGGATGTGTTTGTTCACCATTTACGGTTCAAACAGTGCCATCCACTCCCTGCCAAAAAATATAACATGTGACCTGAAAGCATTCATGAGACAGTGACATAATAATAGGTGGACATTAGACATGTGTGTGATGCATCAACAGAAAAAAAAAACATTTACTGAGCATGGACAATCCAGGTCATTACATGGCAACACGTGCACCATGGTGTATGTATGACATACATATAGCTACACCGCCACGAGTGGTAGCGCACATAAATATAATATATATTTTCCTACCTGCAAATACATCTGTTTAATGATTGGAATCCTAGAAATAACTCCTCACAGACACTTACAATTATGCATTTAATAATGTCTGAGTACATCAGATATGCAACATAGAGTTAGAAGGACTGTGTAGTATATTGCTATAGCATCTTGTTAGCCATAATGATGCAACAAGGGTAACAAGTAGACCATGGCTACTAACGTTTTTTACATTCCTAGTCTCACTATGTCAGCACCACAACTACTGTGTTTCAAACATTATTCAATTCTTAGTGTAATCGGGAGGGTATAGTTTTTTACATTATCATTATTAGTTGTCAAAAAAATGTCCAGCGAGTGGATCAATGATAAATTTTCAACACTGCCCATCACCTGCATGTCAAATATGTTCATAAGGTAGGGGTGGATATTGAGTCAGAGTTTTTAGCACTCTGCGCTCTGCTTAGAGCACAGAGTTTGGCCAAAAAGTCCAGTATCCCGGCAGCGGAACAGAGCTCACCAGCGGGCACATTGCAGCCCAGTTATGGGCCACACAGCGCAAGTGCAGACAGTCTGCCCTTGGGCTCTTAGGCCCACAACTGGGTGGCACTTCACACGCAGCCCAAAATGAAGACAACATTTGCCCTGCTATCACAGTCTTTGCTTTCTGCCAGTCGGCGGCACGACAGGTGCTGCAAGTTGCTGCTGAGAAGTTGCACCTGCACCAGCTCCGGATCCAGACCTCCCTCCTTTCACTGTCCTCAGCAGCCCGAGAGCAGTGGGCAGAGGGAGGCAGAGAGCCCAGCCACTGGCATCAGGGGCCCTCCTGGGCTCAGGTCAGACCCTCATTTCTCTTTCTCTTCTATGTGCACATATGGGCCGTTACTGGGTATGGACAGTATTTGTGTATGAGGGGTGTCTTACTATGTTGGTTGTACAACTAGATGTCATAGACATCATGACGTGTGGATCTAGGCATCTGTGTTGTGGCATGCACCAATAATTACCCTCTTATTTCACTGTGCTGTGATCCTCCCCAAGGGCTGAGATTCTGCCCCAAGTATGGATATTCCACACTTGGAGAGGAGATTCCATCACAAGTGTAGAACCTCCACCCTGTTTGCGGAACCTCCACAGTCATAAAGATACTACTTATAAGTCTGTTTGTGAATATTAAAAAGTAATCAAGCTAGACTTTTGGGCTTTACCTTTATGAATCAGGCTCATAATCTTTATGAAATCTGGAGACCATTAAATGATTTGGGTAAAATAGAATTGGGTGGATGCACTCTATATGAGATGCTCTTCAGAGTAAAGATGTATGTACTCAATCATGACAGTTTGAGAAAGGCTATGAAAAAATATAATTTGACCTGGGCAAAAGTTTGAATGTGATACAGAGCATCCACGAAAATCAAATTTACAATAAAAGCTGTTAGGGTGCTAGGTGCTTACTAACCAGGATAGGGCTTTTCATATTGTTTTCAATGGCCAGATCATTAATTTCTGCATTTATTTTTTTATCCTGTGTATTTACAGTTCATCCCATGTCTTATAGTGCTGGCTATCTTGAGTTTAATGTTCATTTGTAAAAGACGGCTTGGAGTTCCCCTGTGTCCTTAAATGTATCTAGTACTACTAGTTGTGACCAAAGAACCCACCTGTATCACATTTCTTATCAAGTTTTATATTGGTCCCAATTTAACTGCAGTTCTAATTAGCACCCAGGGTTCAGAATCCCATCCCTGCATTGTCTGCCGCCACTAGTGTGACACATCTACCAAAACCAATCATTATCACAATGTGTATAGAAGGTCAGACATCCATTCCTCCCCATGCCTCTCCATCTGAGCCTTTTCTCCTTGTTTCTCCTCGTGGCTCTAAATACAGAGCAAACAGGATAGCCAGGGAGGCTGCTAAAACTTTAGTTACATCACTTAATGTCAGAAATTGTAATTTGTTTTTCGGATTGTCTTATTCCCACCACACTACATTTTCTCTGCAAGAAGAAAACATTATTCTGTAGAGTGGCTGCCACACGACTTTATTCGATAAATTCTCTTTATTCACAAATTAGCATGCAACTGTTACATGAATAACACACATTATTATAGCAAAATAACAGGTCTTGTCCATTTTGTGTTCTGTATAGTTTCATCAATATCCTCTGATCAACGTGAAATTTAATGCCAGCTTCCTCTTCATACATTGGTCCTGTCAGATAAGTTTCTAAACATGTTTGTGCCTTTGTTCTGTTGACTGAGGGGCATGTTTATGAGAGGCTTGCCCTGCCGTTGGCTCACTTTTAGTGATGGAATAGGGGCTCAAACATTCCAACGTTTGCATGGCTTTGTATGGCCTCATAAATATTGAGCAAGGCAGCACAAATCCTGCACGAAAACAAACCTACCTGCAATACAGACACCCCTTCACCATGGCGCAAGGGTGCCTGCATTGGAGCTAGGCAGCCCATTGTGCGCAGTTGTAGGGGGAAAGGACAGGAATGTGTTGTATTCCTTAAATATGGCACATTCCTGCCATTTCTCTTTGACACAGGGCACAGCAGCAAGGTGTCTTGCGTGCGTGCCACGGTGGCTTGCTGTGTGCAACAGTGGTTTGCTGCGTGCCATGGTCAAAAGCTCATAAATCTGGGCCTGAATTTCTGTAATGGTCCATATTTTCTGTGTTGTTATACAGATGTAAATCCTTTTACAGATGCAATTCAAAATGATTTACTCTTAGTATGTCAAGGGAAATTCTAACAGTGCAATTTTATATTTATCATATCTTCATTCTCCCGGAGAGCAGCGTTCCTTTAGGGAATACTTCATAATGGCAAAGTTTTAACTTCTATAGATCTTAGCTTTAATATTTGATATGTTGGAACACCAAGTACACAAATAAAGCATTTTATTTCCAAACTCAATGCTATTGTTCTCATTTGTAAAAAAACTGAAATCTAAAATTGTCAGATGTGGGCTCTTTAACAACTCACAAAAGAAATGGACCCTGTATACAGCCTTGCTTATTGCTGCTTGTAGTTTCAAATGGGATGTTCCAAGTACCAGCAGGGAAATTTAAAGTCTGCCATCAGAGAAAGGGCTATTAGATGATTCTCGGCAAATTAAATCCTAAAACTCAGCTATTGATTGCTTGTTGACTGACAAGGTTTCCTCAGATAACAAATAGAACTGGCAAACTTTTACGCTCATCTTATGTATTTATTTATTATTTATATGTCATTTTTCTAAAGCTCTGAGCCAAGGATAGGGGGAGTGGATGCATTTCTCCACTGGTTCTGGAGGGGGCTTTGTGCCCAGTGATGCTGCACCTGGTGTGTGGCAGTTAACATCCTCTCACCTGGGTGTCTGAGCCACGAGATGTACATGGAAAAGGTAGCATGATACTCCATGGAGGCAGAGCCACACTCCATCCTGCTGCGACTTCTGCTGCAAACTGCTGGCAGTGCCAGTGCTGGTGGTGGTGCCTCAAGTGGCGTGTCCAGGGTCCAGGATGTCACCTGTAGGCTCGGACAACTGCCCACTGGGGATGCTGCTGACGTCTGATATTGTGGCACCGTCTGGGCACGTGGCGGTGAAGATGGTGGTGCAGGTGGCAGTGGCTGAGGCGTTGTCTGCAACAGAGATGATGCTGGTGCTGCCTGTGGTGCAGGTGTCTGTAGTGGTGGAGGGAGACACCAGACCCTCTCCGGCAGCCTCAGATGGCTGATCCTTGGGGAATATGCTGCAGACTGAAGTTGTGGCAGCGGCAGTGCAGGCGGTGGTGCAGGTGGCAGTCTTTGCAGCGGTGGTGACCGTGGTACCGGTCGCTGGCATCTCTGAGGAAATGATGGTCACCAGCTCCTTACCAGGAGGCATCGTGCCCTGAGGTGACCTGCCCTTTGTCTTGTGTCCCTTGCCCACCTTGGCAGTCGCTGCTGGGCCCTTGGCACTATTCTCTTTGTGTTTGGATGAGGCCTTGCTGTGTGGGTGGTGCGACTTTCCCCTGCTGGATGCTGGCCCCTTCTTGACCTTGGCAGGTGGCGGAATTGGGTGGTCCTTCCCATCTGTAGGTGGCACACTTTCAGCTCTGACAGGTGCCCCCTTCGATCTGCCCGGACTTGCAGGGATCACAGTAGATGCAGATTTGGTGGCTGAGGTGCTGGGCTGTGATCTAGACATCTTGGCCCTATGGGAAGGACGGGGGTGGAGGTGTAGGGAAAAGGTTAATGTTAGCTAGGAAAAGTTTTTTAGACATACTGGGACGGGAAGATGGAGGGGGTGTGGGAGTGGAGGAAGAGGTAGTGGTTGTAGGAGGTGTACGTCTGCTGAGACTGGGTGAAGTTTCATGGGCTGGAGGCTGTTGTGAGGTAGATGCTTGTTGAGTGGGTGTATACCTGCGTTTGTGTACTTTGGGAGGAGGGCTCACAGACACACTGGAGAGGACACGGGGGACGTGTGAATGGTAGTGGGGGTTGTGATTGCTCGTGAGTGGTGTGTTGTGATGGGCGTGCTGGTGATGGAGGCAGTGGCTGATGATGTAGTGCATGCAGGTGTGAGTGGAGACGAAACTGGGAGGGAGGTGGAGGAGGTGGAGGACGTGGAGGAGGGGGACACAGTGGAGGAAGTGGATGTTGGTATGTGTATATGGGTATGGTGCTGGTGTGAGTGCCTGTGTGATGATGTGTGGTGCTTATGTTTTCCTGTGCCACTTTTGTGTGTTGATGTGTGTGCCTGCTGGTCTGAAGGTGTGCTTGGGATAGGCTGGAGTAGAGGGGATTGGGTGGGGTAGTGGAAGTTGGAGGGGGGATGCTGGACACAGGGACAATGGCTGCCATCAGTGCTGAGGCCAGAGCCTGAAATTCTCTCTGTTGGGCCGCCACGCCAGAATGAATGCCCTCCAGGTATGCATTTGTTTTCTGCAAATGCCTCTCGACACCCTGGATGGCATTCAGAATGGTTGACTGCCCAACAGTGAGGGATCTCAAGAGGTCAATAGCCTCCTCACTGAGGGCAGCAGGGCTGACTGGGGCAGGGCCTGAGGTGCCTGGGGTAAAGGAGATGCCCCTCCTCCTGGGTGAGCGGGCACGGGAAACACACTGAGGGGCTGCTGGGAGGGTGGTGCTGGTAGGGGGGGTGGCAGATGTATCTGTTGTTGGGGTGGGCACAGAGGTGAGCTACCATCAGAGGAGGAGTCGCTGTCACTGGTATTCCCTCCTGTCCCCATCATGGAGGTCCCCTTGCCCTCTGTCCCACTGGTGCCTTCACCCTCTGTGGATTCACCCTCATGGGCCATGTGGGATGCAGTTCCCTCGGTTGCTGGTGCCTCAGCTCCTCCGCAAGATGAAGGTAATGTACACAAGGACAGGGTGACAAAACAAAAAGGGGGGGAAATACAGAGGACACACATGGTCAATGCCAGCAACACCAGTACCGTTGGCGGACACAACACACACTGAGCTGCCCTATGCACTAGGCCTTGCCCAACCTGTCACTATGGTAGTCGCCAGCACACAGGGTATAATACCTAACACCAGCACATGCACACCTGACACCCACAGGACCCTCCACACTAGTAGCTGCCCAATTGTTCCATTGGGGTATCGTTGCTTTAGAGCCTGCAAACAAGAGACCTACCCTGGCATGATTGCCTGGCCTAGGGGCACCCACAACCCCCACCCATCTAGTTCCTAAACCGCGCAGAGTCTGCTTTCTGAAACTGTTCTCACCCCTTGTGGCTGCTGTGATGCCATCAAGCGCCCATCCAACTCCGGATAGGCCACCGCCAGGATGCAGAACATCAGGGGGGTCATGGTGCGACGGGCACCCCTTCCACGTTGTGAGGCCAGCCCCAGCTGGGCCTCCGCAGTCTTCTTGCTCCAGCAGCGCAGGTCCTCCCATCTCTTGCAGCAGTGGGTGCTCCATCTTTGATAGACCCCCAGGGTCCACACCTCTTTGGCGATGGCACGCCAAATACCCTTCTTCTGGTGGGCGCAGACCTAGTGGGTAAACAGAGCAAAATAATTTATTTACTCACCCCTCTGGACCGTCATACTCATTGACCAACAGGTCCCACCCATGCCCTGATGCATATACACTGACCACCACACATGCAGCACTCAGGCCACGCCCCAACATGTGGCTTGCATCCACACCACTCCAAACAGGCATTGCCCACGCATCATGTTCACAGTTTACTCACCTGTTTATCTGGAGGACCGTAGAGTAGCGTGTACTAGGGGAGGACCCCATCCACCAGTTTCTCCAAACTCCTCCACAGTGAAGGCAGGGGCCCTTTCCCCAGACACAGTAGCCATTGTCGCTTCCAGACTTCGGTCACAGCAGCACTTGCAGTGTAGGTCCTCTCCTGTTGATGGTCAGGTATCAAGTGAGTGAAGAGATAGAAAATGGCAGTCACGTCTGAGACAGTACGTACCATCACTGCCAGTGTACAATGCCATTGGCTCCTTGGACTGATAGGGCCCGATGATAACCAATGGGGAGTTGCGTGGCGGCCTTCCACCACCTACTGCGACGCAGCACAACGCCAGCGCAGTTACCTCATTTCCCCTTGTCCCTCCTCACAGGTCAGGCAGCCGCCATTTCAGGAGAGCGCATGGCATGGCAACTAACTGCGTCACAGCACATATTGGCACATATACTGTCTCAGGATTTCACACACGGATTCTGTAACATTAGTTCAGACACAGTTGTGCTATCTATGTGGTAAATGACCATCTGCTCACCGTTCTCCTCCATAGGCTACGACCGCTGAGGCAGCATATGAGATGGCGGCATCCTCTGGTGTACAGACCCCTGGTGGACCTGTCGTCAATGGAAGACAGACACATCACAATCACATACAGACTTGATCTTGCCACAACCCAAGAGCTGTGTGCTCAATTGGAGCCAGACCTGATGTCAGCTATCCGCCAGCCCACAGGAATACCCCTTCTTGTGCAGGTCCTGTCAGTACTCCATTTCCTGGCAAGTGGCTCCTTCCAAACTACAGTGGCCATGGCATCAGGGATGTCTCAGCCAATGTTCTCAAACGTGTTGATCAGAGTGTTGTCAGCCCTGCTACAGCTACATCGTGTTCCCCCAGGTGGAGGATTTGGCCACAGTGAAAGCTGACTTCTATGCCCTGGGACTTATCCCCAACATCATTGGTGCCATTGATGGGACACATGTGGCATTTGTCCCCCCCACAGAAATGAACAAGGGTACAGAAATAGAAAAAGCTACCATTCGATGAATGTGCAAATGATGTATTTGGCAGACCAGTACATCTCCCATGTGAATGCCAAGTATCCTGGCTCTGTGCATGACACCTATATCTTGAGGAATGTCAGTATCCCATATGTGATGGGCCAACTCCAGAGGCACCAGGTGTGGCTAATAATTGAGCCCAAGGTCCCCACACAGTATGAGTAGGTGTCTGGGTATTGGGTAGTCTCTAATGTTTAGTGTGTTTCTAACAGGTTTCCCTTGAAATTTGCAGGTGACTCTGGTTACCCCAACCTCTTGTGGCTACTGAGCCCAGTGAGGAATGCCAGGTCAAGGGCAGAGGAACGCTACAATGAGGCACAAGGGCGAACTAGGCGTATTATTGAGAGGACCTTCAGCCTCCTGAAGGCCAGATTCCGGTGCCTCTATCTGGCAGGTGGCTCCCTGTACTACTCACCGAAGAAGGTGTGCCAGATCATTGTGGCATGCTGTATGTTGCACAACCTGGCATTGAGACGCCAGGTGCCTTTTCTGCTGGAGGATGAGCCTGGGGATAGTCTTGTGGCAGCGGTGGAGCCTATGGATGGTGAGGAAGAGGAGGCAGAGGAAGAAGATACTGACAACAGAACAAACATCATCTTGCAGTACTTCCAGTGACACACAGGTAAGACACTGTAGTCCTCTTCACATATCAGTTTACTTTAGGCCATTGTACAAGGCAGCCTCTTAACCTCTGTTTATGGACACTGACTGTTGCCTTTGGATTTCCTTTTTTCAGATCTGTGTACGCCATTCTGCCTTCTGCTATGTGTACTGATGCCCAACAACTGTCATACATTGGCATGAGTGAATGAACATATACCTTGTAATGCTTTGCTAATGTCGTAGTAATACATTTGTGAATCATCACACTGACTCCAGATTGGTATTTGATTGAAGGGTGTTTATTTAGGTGCTAATGAGTATAGGGGTATGTGCAAGGGGTTGGGGTGATGGTGTAGGTAGGTCCATGGTAGAGTTAAGTCTCTTGGTATCACAGGTGCATTGTCCAATGGGGCATAGGAAGGGGAGTAATGGCAGTTCAAGGTGGACAGGGTGACAGAGTGGGACAGAAGGGTGACAATCAGGAGAGTCTCGTTTCCTGGCGGGGGTCTTCGCAATGTTCTCTGTCTTCTACCTGGATCGCAGGGACTGTTTGCGGGTTCTCCTGCGGGGGTGGGGTGCTGCTGGCCTGCTGTTCCCGTGACAGTGCCTCCTGTCCACTAGAGCCGGTAGAGGTGGAAGGCTGTTCCTCGGTTTGGCTGTGTCAGGGGCCCTTTTGTTGAGCCACTGCCTCCCTCATTGTCTTGCCCATTTCAGCCAGCACCCCTGCTATGGCGACCAGGATGGTGTAGATTTTGGTAAGGTCATCCCTGATCCCCATGTACTGTCCCTCCTGCAGCCGCTGGGTCTCCTGAAACTTGGCCAGTACTGTGCCCATTGTTTCCTGCGAATGGTGGTATGCTCCCTTGATGTTTGAGACTGCCTCGTGGAGGGTCAGTTCCCTGGGCCTGTCCTCCCCCTGTCGCACAGCAGTCCTCCCACCTTTCCTGTTGTCCTGTGCCTCTGTCCCCTGAACCATGTGCCCACTGCCACTGACCCCAGGTCTCTGATCATCCTGTGTTTGTGGTGTTGCCTGGGGTCCCTGTAGTGGTGGACACACTGCTGATTGACGTGTCCTGTGGACAGTGGCATGGGCCCGCTGGGCGGGTGCTGTGGGGGGTTTTCCTGAGGGGGGAGGCTCTGTGGTGGTTTGGTACTGTGGCAGGGGAACCGACTGTCCAGAGATCCCAGATGGGCCAGGCTGGTCATTGTGATCCAGGCATGCAGAGCTACTGCCATCTCTGTGGGATTCTTCTGTGGGGGTACTGGATGCAGCTGGAATCTCCTGTCCAGTGACGTTGGGTAGGGGTCCTTTTGGGATCAAAATGCATTGTTATTGTATCTGTGTGTGCCATCTTGTGCAATGAGTGTGTTTCCCTAATGGAATTGTGCTTTCCCTGTTGGCTTGGCCTTGTGTGATTGCTGATTGTGTTGGGTGGGTGAGTCTCTCTAGTGTGCATGCTGTGATGATGGATGTCTATGCAGGTCTGTGGTGGGTATCCATGCATAGTTGTTGCATGCAGGGCTTGGTATTGGGATCTCTGGGTTGTGCTAGTGGGGTATATATGAGGTGTTGGAGTGATGGGGGTGAGGGTAGGGGTAGGAGTTAGTTAAGGCATGCAGGTAGGGTGGGGGATATAGTAGTAAAGATTTGACTTACCAGAGTCCAGTCCTCCTGCTACTCCTGTAAGGCCCTCAAGATTCATAATCGCAAAGACTTGCTCCTCCGATGTTGTTAGTTGTGGGGGAGGAGGTGGGGGTCCACCGCCAGTCCTCTTTACTGCTGTCTGGTGTCTTGATACCACGGAACGCACCTTCCACCGTAGGTTGTTCCACCTCTTCCTGATGTCATCCCTTGTTCTGGGGTGCTGTCCCACGGCATTGACACTGTCAACGATTCTCCAACATAGCTCCATCTTCCTTGCAATGGACGTCTGCTGCACCTGTGATCCGAATAGCTGTGGCTCTACCCAGATGATTTCCTCCACCATGACCCTTAGCTCCTCCTCAGGAAACTTGGGGGGTCTTTGAGGTGCCATGATGTGGTGTGAGTGATATGTGTGAGGTGATGTGTGGGGTGATGTGTTGTGATGTATTATGTGATGTGCGTGGATGGTGTATGAGTGATGGTGTTCTGGGCCTCTGAGTGAAGGTGCGCTGTTTGCTTTTCTCTTTCTGTTTGTTCTAATTTGTTAGTTGAAAGGTTGTGGGTAATGTGGGTGGGTGTTTTATAGTGGTTTGGGTGTGTGGATGTGGTGTGTGTATGTGTGTCAGGTGTGTGTATTTTGAATTGTCCAATGTGGTTGTGTTTTGTAAGTGTGTGTGTATTTTGAGCGCAGCAGTGTGTACTGCCAATGGATTACCGCGGTTGAAAGACCGCTGCATTGATTCGTGGGTCGTGATACTGTGGGCTTATTCCTGTTGGCGTGACGGTGTGCGTTTTGCTATCGCCAGTTTATCACTGACCTTTGGTGTGGCGGACTTGTGTGGGTGTCTGTATAGTGGGGTATTCTCTGTGTGGGTCATAATACACGTAGCGGAATACTGCCACGGTCACAGTATGTTGGCGGCCATCGGCATGGCGGTAAGCAGGATTTACTGCAGGGTTGTAATGGGGACCATAGACATGTGTTTTATATGTCCTAACAGTGAAATATTGCTAAATTCATTTTTCACTGTTGCAAGGCTTGTCCTGTCATAGGTTAACATGGGGGCTACCTTTAAATCTGATTAAAGTGCAGATTCCCATCGGGAGAGCATGGGCATGTGGAGTTTCGGGTCTCTGAGATCACAATTTAAAAATACATCTTTTAGTAAAGTTGATTTTAAGATTGTGTGTTTGAAAATGCCACTTTTAGAAAGTGAGCTTTTTCTTGCTTATACCATTTCAGCGACTCTGCCTGTTTGTGGATTCCCTGTCTGGGTCATTTTTGACAGTTGGGTTGTTTGCACCTCACACTAGACAGTGACACAAAGGGAGCTGGGGTGTTGCCTGCATATCCTGATGAGCCATCTGTGCTAGGAGGGAAGGGAGGAGTGGTCACTCACACCTGAAAGACCTGTGCCTGCCCTCAATGCAGTCTCCAACCCCCTGGTGATTTTCTGTGGCCTGGGCTCTGCAAGGCAGGATTTCACATTCAAGAGAGACTTTGCTTTGAAGTAGGCTAACTTCAAAGGAGAAATTGGGTATAAGAAGAGCACCCAAAACCACAGACTTGAGAACACTTCTGGAAACCAAGAGGAACCTCTGCCTGGAGAAGAGCTGAGGAAAAAGAGCTGCCCTGCCTGTGACTGTGCTTTGTGGGGCTATCCTGCAGTTCCTGCTTCTGCCAGAGTAAGAGGGCAAAGACTGGACTTTGTGTGCTGTCCATCTTGTGAAGATCTCCAAGGTCTTGATTTAGAGCTTGCCTCCTGTTGTTTGAAGTCTCAGGGACAGCAAAGACTTCTCTCTGCCAGCACCTGGAGTCTCTGGAGAGACTCCTACTCTGCCCTGTGGTGCCCATCCAGTTCCTGGGACCCTGAAAGGAGAAACTGTCAGCCTAAGAGGAAGAAATCCACTCACAGAACGCCGTGCGGGGAAAAGATCGACGCAACTCCGATTTGTGGCTCGGAAATCGATGCTCCGCCTGCTTCACAGCTGAAAATCAAGAATCGTCGCTCGGAGCTGAAGAAACGACGCACAGCATCGCTGACGGAGGCTGGTGAGATCGCAACCCGCTCTGCGTGGTTTTCGAATCATCGTGCGGCTGGATTTCTGACACAAGCACCACTAGGCGTGTAAAAACAATGCAAGGCCTGCCCGGACCCGAAAGTGTTGATCGCATCAACACATCGCTCTCCTGCGGAGAGAAGAAATGACGTGCCCCGACCCGATGAAAGGAGAAATGATGCAAGGTCTCGCTTGTGAGTGAATCGATGCATCGCAAGCCCTTTGTGATGCCCACTCGCCCATGCAGGGTTATTTTTGACGCACCCAAGGTACCTTTTCACACTAACAGTGTTAGTGTGTGTTTAAAACTACATGAAGACTCTTTTTGCTTTTTAATTATTAACTTGACTTGTGTATTGTAGATTTTTGTCATTTTGGTCTTGTGTTGTTTAGATAAATATTCTCTATTTTTCTAAACCAGTGTTGTATCATTTTGTAGTGTTTTCATTAAGTTACTGTGTGTGTTGGTACAAATCCTTTACACCTAGCATTCTGAAGTTAAGCCTACTGCTCATGCCAAGCTACCAAGGAGGTAGGCAGGGTTTAGCAGAGTGTGATCCTATTTTACCCTGACTAAAGTGAGGGTCCTTGCTTGGACGGGGGTAACCTGACTGCCAACCAAAGACCCCATTTCTAACACACTTGTTCTGCTATTCTGTGTTCCCCCAAGTCTACCGATAAAATGATACCTCACTTTCGTGAGTAGGCCTAATGCCCATGACAGGAAATGCAACATGGACACATCACATTTTTACATTGAAATCTGATGGGTTTTTTTTAAATGCCTATCTGTGGATTTTGGCTTCTAGCTCAGCCGACACCTAGGGCTACCTACCAAACCTGTGTATTTTTCAAAACTAGACACCTAGGGGGTCAAGGACAGGGTGACTTGTGGGGCTCTCACCAGGTTCTGTTACCCAGAATCCTTTGCAAATGTCAAAATCTGGCAAAAAAACACTTTTTCTTCACAGTTTGGTGACAGAAAGTTCTGGAATCTGAGAGGAACCACAAATTTCCTTCCACCCAGCATGTCCCCAGGTCCCCTAATAAAAATGGTACCTCACTTGTGTGCCTAGTGCCCGCAACAGGAAATACCCCAAAACACAACACAACATGGACACATGGACTCATCTCATTTTCCCAGAGAAAACTGACCTCTTTTTTGCAAAGGGCCAAGCTTTAGATTTTGGCATCAAGCTCAGCTGGCACCTAGGGAAACCTACCAAACCTGTGCATTTTTTTAAACTAGAGACCTATGGAAATCCAAGATTGGGTGACTTGTGGGGCCCTCGTCAGGATCTGTCACCCAGAATCCTTCGCAAACCTCAAAATGTGGCAAAATAAAACACTTTTTCATAAAATTTAGGTGAAAGAAAATTCGGGAATCTGAGAGTAGTCACAAATATCCTTCATCCCAGCATTTCCCCAAGTCACCTGATAAAAATGATACCTCACTTGTGTGGGTAGACTTAGTGCCAGCGAAAGGAAATATGCCAAAACACAACATGGGCACAACAGACCAGTTTTTTTGCAAAGTGTCTCGCTGTGGATTTTGGCCTCTAGCTCAGCCAGCAACCAGAGAAACCTACCAAACCTGTGCATTTTTTAAAACTATACACCTAGGGGAATTTAGAATGGGGTAACTTGTGGAGCTCTCACCAGGTTCTGTTACCCAAACCTCAAAATTTTGGAAAAAAACACTTTTTTCTCACATTTTGGTGACAGAAAGTTCTGGAATCTGAGAGAAGCCACAAATTTCCTTCCACCCAGCATTTCCTCACATGTGTGGGTAGGCCTAGTGCCTGCAACAGGATATGCCACCAAACACTATGTGGACACATAAAAATTATCAAATACAAAACTACCTGTTTTGCGGGGGACACCTGCGTTTTTGGTCCTGGGCTCAGCAGGCAGCTAGGGAAACCTACCAAAGCCAGACATTTCTGAAAACTAGGCACCCGAGGGAGTACAGGGAGGTGTGACTTGCATGGATCCCCCAGTATTTTTCTACCCAGAATCCTCAGCAAAACTCAAATTTAGCTAAAAAATCCAATTCTTCCCACATTTCTGTGTGGGATCACCACACCAGCACAAATTTCCTACCACCCAACATTCCCCTTAGTCTTCCGATAAACATGATACCTCACTTGTGTAGGTGGGCCAAGTGCCTGTGACAGAGAAGAGCCAAAAACATGTTGAAATTGAGGGGGAACCAAAGTGGGTCCAAAAGGGTAGTTTGAAAATAAACATGTTTAGGCTGACAAGCTGGGCAGAATTTTGATTGATATAGATGCCACAATGCTGGGTGGTAGGAATTTTGTGGCTTTATGCAGATTCCGGACCGTTCCTTCACAAACATGTGGGAAAAATGTGTGATTTCAAGCAAAGTTGGAGGTTTGCTGGGCATTGTGGGTAAGAAAATGCTGCGGGTGCATGTAAAGCACACCACCCTTGACTCACCCAGATGTTTAGTTTTCAGATGTGTTCAGGTTTCATAGATTTTTCTAGATGGCAGCGTCCCAAAGTCCAAAAAGTTCAGCCCTCACCATTCCAAGTGGGACGATTTTGAGAGTTAGAGAAGCTCTCATGGCCCAAATGTAAAACCAAAAACCAAAATAATCAAATGTCCTCTTGCTTGCCGTAGGATAAGATCTTTTAGTGTGCGGGGGGAAGCAGAAAGACTGTTACCCCCTCAGTTGGGGTGGAGGCATAACCATGCCCATACTGGTTGGTAGCCTCCATCCCAATATTTTTTAAAAAATTCTCTGGCGTCTTGTAGGCTTCCTGCCCCCCCTTGGGAGTGGATCTGGGATAATTGCCCCCATCTGCCCACCGGTGGGCAGGACAACTTTATCCCCATTTATTTGGGGTGAGAGTATGGCCATACCCCCACCCCTCTTTTTTTTAAAACAATTCTTCTGTGGTCTCTGTTGGGCTTTCTGCCCCCAATGAGGGCAGATGGGACTTCCAAAAATCGGCTGATCTGCCACCCCAAGGGGGGCAGAAATGGCCACCAGTAATGTGCCCCCATGGGGAGCAACCCTTGCACAAGGGGCTGCCCCCACAAACAAAACACAGTCACAACTATCCGTGGTGCCTAAGTGGTTTCTGCCCCCCAGCCTAATAGAAATAGGCTGATCTGCCCCCAAGGTGTGGCAGAAATGACCTAAAATGAATTTGCCCCCCAGGGGAGCGACCCTTGCCTAAGGTGTCGCTCCCCATCTGTAAAAAATAAAAAATTAAATAATCCCTGGTGACTAGTGGCATCTGCACACCCGGGGGCAGATAAGCCAAATTAAAATAGGCCTATCTGCCCCCAGGGGGACCAGAAAAGGCCTCATTAATAATTGCCCCACATGGGAGCGAACCTTGCTCAAGGGGTCAATCCCCTTCATTGTTTACATAAGAAACAAATTGTCCCTGGTGTCTAGTGGCTTCGGCCCCCCACTGGGGGCAGATTGGGCTAGTTTAAAAATTGCCCCCCAGGAGAGCGACCCTTGCACAAGGGGTCGCTCCCCTTCATTGTTTACATGAATAAAAAAAAATCCCTGGCGTCAGGGGCAGATAGGCCTAATTAAAATAGACCGATCTGCCCCCAGGTGGGGCAGTAAAGGGCTTAAAAAAATGCCCCCCCGGGGAGCGACCCTTACTCAAGGGGTCGCTCCCCTCATGCCAATTACACTCACAATAAAAAAGAAACTCCCTGGTGTGTAGTGGGCATTTTTGCTTCACGATCGGGCAGCAGAAATGCTCAGAGAGACATCAAAGGAAAGGAAAGGCCTTTCCTTTCCTTTGATGCCTCTCCCGCCCCCAGCAAGTGATCGGAAGAGAAATGCCTTTGCATTTCTCTTCCAATATGCAGTGGAAGCTGAGCTTCCAGTGCAGTTGGGGTGGCCTCCGATGAGGTCAGCGTGTGATTGCGTGCTTACGTCATCAGATGTCGCTGGGGGTGTGGGGGTGGAAGGGGAAGCGATTCCCCTACCATCCGTGCCCATGAGAGGGGGGAGTGAGGGCATCGAGGGGAGCGCTAGCGCTTCTCCTGAGGGCCCATACCAGGACGTAACGGTAATGTACTCAGCGCCCGAGCGGTGCAAACGAAGACGTAACTGTTATGTCCTGAGCACCCAAGGGGGTAAGGCTTAATCCCATCATTCGGAAACGAGTGCCGGTGAACTAGTTCAGACGGCCTGGCAATGCTAGTGATGATGGGTTAACACATATAGAATTGTAAGGGCCACGTATCTCACAAGGTCTTTTCAAAGACCACGTAGGGGAAACACAAATTAGTTTCATTATAAATCTTGTATGTAGACACCTTGAGGGTCATTCTGACCCTGGCGGCCGGTGGCCGCCAGGGCCACCGACCACGGGAGCACCGCCAACAGGCTGGCGGTGCTCCAACGAGCATTCTGACCGCAGCGGTTCAGCCGCGGTCAGAAGCGGAAAGTCAGCGGTCTCCCGCCGACTTTCCGCTGCTCGTGTGAATCCTCCATGGCTGCGGAGCGTGCTCCGCAGCCATGAGGATTCCGACCCCCCCTACCGCCATCCTGTTCATGGCGGGAAAGCCGCCATGAACAGGATGGCGGTAGGGGGGGGTCGCGGGGCCCCCGTAAGAGGGCCCCGCAAAGTATTTCAGTGTCTGCCTTGCAGACACTGAAATACGCGACGGGTGCCACTGCACCCGTCGCACCTTCCCACTCCGCCGGCTCGATTACGAGCCGGCATCCTCGTGGGAAGGTCGTTTTCCCCTGGGCTGGCGGGCGGTTTTTCAGCAACCGCCCGCCAGCCCAGGGGAAAACTTGTAATACCCGCCGCGGTCTTTTGACCGCGGCACGGTATTTCGGAGGGGGGAATTTTGGCGGGCGGCCTCCGCCGCCCGCCAACATTGGAATGACCCCCCTTATATGTAAACCACCTCCATACACCTAGTAAGTGTTTCCAAGTTGATGTAATATAGGGTACCCTTTCCTCTCTCTGGTCCTGACAAATGCTTCTGACCTATTTGGGCATAATGTATGTAAGCATAACTATGTTGACTTTATGAAGATATCAATTGGTGCTACTAGCACCCTCATTCAAAAGAAAATATATTTTTCTCATGACTGCATGTATTTTGTTGTGTATATTTACCCATGAGCCATAGGGCTCTCAGATGTGTATTATTGTAAAAGGCTTGTTGTAGTTGATTAAGGAAATTCGGTCTTAGCTTATACATTTGAAGGGAGTCTTGCTTTTAAAATGGGTCAGCTTACGTCGTTAAAATCGATGATCCAAATTTTGGGTTACTAATGAAATTCCCATTGCTGACCTTTCGGGTTAACAGAATAGATCCTGGTAATTCCTTATCTATGGCAATTAGTAGTTCTAGGACAGAGACATTCACATGTATGCGACTGGGCTATAGTTGCTAGAAATTGTTACTGTGTTGAAAGATGGGGCAATCGGGATACAGCCACATCATTAGAATATATCAGTGGGAGTCATAGTCCGTGAGGAATATATTATAGGGTGGATAAATCAATTCTTCTTCTATCAGGTCCATCCGTTGTTGTACAAATAAGAGACTATCACATCTGGGATAACAGGAGATGTGTAAAATCCTACGTTTTGTGCCTGAGGTCTTTACGTTAGCTGACAGTGATTGAAAAGTAGCAGTTCATCATTTTTCTGTTTTTTACATCATAAGAAATGTCTCAGTGCCTTTCCCTATTTTACCTTCCTTGTCATAGAGGATCATTGAGTTCCCTGGGAGTTGCCTGGGAGGAACAGGGAGTATAATAATGGTTGAGATTAATTAGTTAATACGAGATCAGACAAGAATAATAATTGCAGCTTATAGAGCTCAATTGAGTCATTGTTTGCCCACTGAACAGCAGTGATGGAGAACGACAATATGTAAAGAGTATTTATTATTAGTTGTATGAGGAGAATGCTGTTGCAGTCTCACTAAAATCCACACAATATATAACTCTACTGTTCAAATCCTGGTCTTCTGGCAAGCATAATGATGAGAATATTAAACAGAGTACATGATTGATTACTTGGGCTATAAGTGTCATATTTTAATATCAGTTACCCAATGCAATTTCCTTGCTAGAATTAATATACCTATTTTGGAGTGGGGTTTTTAGATGATTCAAGAGAAGGACAGAGCATAAGGGGAGAGGAAAGAGTGCAGGAGGAAGCTAGTATATGTTTTCGGTGATTTGCAGTAGAGTTACATTCTTGGGGAACAGAAACTGGATTGGAGAACTGGAGTCAGAAGTACAGAGTTTCATCTTAATTAGAATCATATCTGTGGACCATTTGTTAGAAATTAATAGCTTCCACCATTATGTTAAACCGAAGCTTTTATGGCACTATGCTGCTTTTTTACATAGCCAGTAGCCCCTTTTGTAGTGCTTGTGCCAGTAGTAGTGTCAACATCACCTGCATCATTTAGTTTTTATATGGTGCTGACAGAATCAACAACGGGTATCCAAATATTTCAAAGTACCATGAGACACTGATTACTGAAAAAAGGCACAAAATAAGACAGCAACAACAGAATTCCCCTTCGTTTCACATGCGGTGATTTTGGCAGCTGACAAACTTGAAGCTGCAAAGATCGACTACACCACCACGAGGCACCCAGATATGCCTGAGATGTCACAAGGAATAAATCCACTAGCTCCTCCCCTTAATAATGTTTGAGAAGGAAGCAGGTATTAAAACTGTGTTTAGCATTCCATCATCGAGAAAGGCAGCTAAGAATGATTCATCTGTACCCACTTGCCTTCTCGATTTTACTGATCTCTTTCCTGGTGCGGGCTTCAAAAACACATTGAATAGATTTACTTACTAGCTGTCTTTTATGCAATCCCTGCACTAAGGTTATTGACTTCAAAGGGCATAAAAAGAACAGCTTTAGTTGATCAAAAAGGCATGTTTGGGGTTATACCAAACAATAGAAGTGGGATATTGTATCACTTAGTGTAGCTAGTCTAGTCCTAACCCCTCAGGGAGAGTTCCACATAATGGTGGTAGAGGTTCTTTTATGCCACGAGCAGCCTACTAGGGACAGCATCCCACCGTGGAACAAATGGCTCTTAGTGGGACCGATGATGGGATGCCAATTCTGCTGAGCTCTAGAAAAAGTATTTGCCTGAGTCCCAAATAGACCACTTTTGAGAACTGGTGTATAATGGAAAGTGAACATTCAAAGATAATTAAATTACGAAATACTGTCAAAAAGTGGATACACCAGGATGTCGGGATTAGTCATGGTTAGCTACAGCCCTGGCAAGTGGTGGCAGAAGTACAATGATTGAACAGGGCGACTGATTTATAGGGAGTAAGACGCTAACTAATAGCATAAAGGGCTCATAAAGAATACCTAAGGATGGAGCAATGCATTGTGTTGTTGGGGGATGCCTGGACATTTTATCATGGAATGTCACTGTGCTGTGCAGTAAATTGGAAAATTAGGACTGGCTAAAGTTTGATAGTGTGTTAGTGACGGCAAAATTTGTTGCTTCCAGGAGATTTGGGCCCTGTCTAGAAGCAATATAAACGATTTTGTAGAAATCAATGTGCATGCAAAACGCTTCATTAAGGTGCACCCAGCATGGGGTTAATCAGTGTGGGTATCTTGTAAGTTGAATTGTAAGATCAAAAAAATAGGTGGGGTAAACTCATCCTCTAATGTGCTATATGTAAGGCTTACTAATGTTAGCCAGTAAGTTGGTGTGGTAAACATTTTGATTGTTTACATTCTTCCTGGGTGGTCATCTGAGGTTCAGGCAATATGACTACATTTTGTTACTTATTTTGACCATCTTAAAGAGGAATATGACAGTCATACCAGGAGAGAGAGAGAGAGATAAAGGAAAATAATAGTTGTCATTAGTATATGGCGACTTTAATATGCAACTGTCAGACATTATTGTTAATTAAGGTGCACTGGCAGAAGACAATAGTTTTGGTATCCCTAAACTATATATGAATCTGTCTAAAATATCCAAAAAGGATGAGAGTTTTTCGTTAACCCAATGGCTATTGTTTATTAATGGTTGCACTCCTTTTGACTGTCCTGAAGACACAACTTATGATATTGCAGAAGGGCATCATTAATAGACTACGTTATAGTCTATTTAGAATGTTGGAATAATGTTCTTGACATGGTGGCTGTTAAGAGAGTTAAAAGCGACCACAACCCTACTACAGTAAGCATGAGATAGTGTAACAGGTGGCGGTCTAATGTAAGTATGTACAGAGGGGAAGAATGTGGGCCTGAGTTTTTTCCAACCAGTAATAGGAGAAGCCTAAGATGCAAAAAAAGAAATACCAACATAAGATTCTACTATTTGAAACTATTATGGAAAACTATGGTCCTAGAATTCTGAAAGCCCCACTTAGTACTAATCGTGATATTTTAGTTGCATATGGGTTCATGATAAAAGCAATAGAACTGTTGTGGTCAAAACCGATCGACCTTAAAAAAGTTAAATACACCTGTAGAAATTACTGCAGCTGACATGACATGGATTGTTATACCGTGAAGCACAATGTTTTGCACGTTTTGACACAACACCACCCTGATAGGGAGTGTGACATGCACTTTGAAACCTGTAAAACAGAATCTGAAACCTTGTTATAATCTAGGAAATTTGTGGCACAGAGTACACAATGAATCGAGCTAAAGTAGAGTGCATGCACAAAAAATGCAAAAAGGTTCTGGAAATAAGTCACCTGTATAGAGACCTGTCAGTAAAGAAATGGCATGGATGAAACATTTTTGTGATTCATATAAAGACGATATTAAGGGTGCACTTTAATATCAGTGAAATCACACAAAGAACCAGGACCAGATCTTATGCCCACTGACCTTTATCAGGAAAATCTAAATTTGTGTTCCAGAGTTTATAAAAAAAAAGTATTTAATTCAACCCTAGCTGTCTATAGTCTCCCTTCTTATTGGTGTTCAGCCACACTAGTAGCACTGATTAAAAAGGGTGACAGCAGTTGCCCCTCTAATTAGAGGCCAATCTCTCTCCTGGATGGGGCTAGTACAATCAAAGTAATTGTGAACTGACTGCAAGGCTGGGCAGGTAAGGAGAACATCTTAACAGAAGAAAAAGTTGGCTTTAGATCCAAGTTTGTAATTATAGACCAATTGGTTTGCTTTTATATAAAATTTGCCTCAAGTATGTAGGTAAAAGAAAACCCTCACTATATCTAGTGTTTGTTGATTTAAAATTAGTATTTGATCTGGAGTGCCACATTGTTATGGAGATCAGTAGTAGATCAAGGTGTAGAGACTGGCATTATTAGAGCAATAATGGCACTTCACAATAATAACACAGCCAGAGTCACGTGTAGCCCGAGAGGAGAATGTAGCAAGGCATTCCCCATTGAAAAAGGAGTACAGCAGAGCTGTGTACTGGCACCCCTACTTTTCAACCTCTTCTCAAATGATTCTGTAGGTTATTTACTAGAAGCATCAATTGATGCCCTATTATTGCCAGGCGTGAGGTCCAGATTCCCCATTTAGCTGATGATGCAGTCCTATTGTCCCAAAAAGAAAATGCACTACATTGACTACTAAAATGATTTGCAGACTATTGTCATAGAAAGGCCTTGATCATGAATTCTAACATGATGAAATATATGTTAACACCATCTCATAGATTCAAGAGATATTTAATTATAGATGGTGAGTACATCTAGAGTGTTAAAAAGTACAATTACCTGGGAATGCAGTTCACAGAAAAAGCTAAGTCGGAGGGATCAGATACTGAAGGCTTGCTCGGTTTTAATGCAGATGTCTGGGGTGGTTAAAATTTAGCCTTAAGGCAGGTGTACAAAGCATTAACTTCACCCTTTAAACTTACTAACATAAATCAATAGTGGCTCTGCTTTATGAGGCCAAGCTGTGGGGGTTTAAGAGCTTATGCCCTTTGCAAGTAGTGCAAAATAACTTTTTGAGGGTCTTGTTAATAATGGGGTCTGGTGCCTCTCAATTAGCACTTTAAGTAGAACTGGGGCTCACACCAACTACTGACCAAACAGCCTTAAAACCAGTGTTGTACTGGGTTAGTTTAGTAAGAAACCCGAAGGCAACAATCTACCTAAAATTCTTGCAAGATGTTAATAGTTCCGGTGGCCTGAGCAATCGGAGGAGATGTCTGGCCCATGTGAAAATTATATTAGATGGGCTGCATTTGGAACACATATTGGCTGACTCAAGCATGGTAGGATGGGATACTGTAGAGCTCATAAACAAGTGCTATTATATGCTATTGTGGGAGATGAAGTTCTCCTAAAGGAGAGCAGACAGCTTGCTGGGAGATTACTTCAAAGTTAGGGGTGCCCAGGTAGCAAGCTGTATTTGGATTTGCTCCCTCGTGAACAGAAACTTATGTTATACATCAAGTTCAGGTTGGGAATCATGTCCACTAAAGAATATTTTGCCAAGTATGCAGGACTTGACAAAGGAAGCGGAGGTTATGACTGTTTAGGGGAAAGGATAATGTAATTCACGTACTGCTCTTTTGTATAAAATATGTACATGCCTGCAAAAGACGGCTTCTGCCCTTGTTTAGATTGTATGTGATTACATCGACTATGTCTGTACTACAGTTGTGTTTTAGGACAGATGATGAGCTTTTTTTTTAATTACCTGGCCTTGTGTTGATGGTGTATTTGGTCTTGCATGAAAGACCCGCTAGCCATCTCTAGAAACCGACCCACTGGATGATGGTCAGATCATGCTGAATAGTAGGTGCCCTTTCGGCACCAACAGTTACCCTCTTTGCTTAACTGCAACCTGCAAGAACTGCCTGGCACTGCATTGTTACTTAGTCATATATTAGGGTAGAATTACCTCTGATTTTGCTACTTTCCACATGTAGCCACATTGCAGCAACTGTTCCACCAAGGTTAGAACATTGGTTCTAATGCTCTTGAGGAAATATATAGCAATGAAATCCTAGGGGAATTGTGTTTTATAATTTTACATTATGAGTTTACTAGAACCATTCTGTAATTAAATTTCATTGTCTCATCAACATTAAAATTATGTTGTCTCATCAACATCATTGCGAAGCACTTGCACTTTGACAGGGTGGTGCAAGTCAGTTATTTGTTGATTAGTTGTTCCTATGTTCTCTCTAAGTGAAGGGCATTGGGAGTGGAACCACTGTTTTACATGTTCTTAAATACATTTATATTATGTGAATGTTATGTGTAATAATTGTAAGGCTCAAATGCTAATCTTCATTGCCCTTAACTACCAATACCAGAATAAAGGGTGGGTTTATTCTAGATAATTTAGATATTTGGAAAATATTTTTAGCAAAAGTATTGACATAATATGAATGTGTGTTACTATGAATATGTCTTATTAATTGACCACCTACATGACCTGGAACTTCTGTGTTTGCTATTGCAAGAAAGTGAATTAGTAATTAGGCATGGCTAGAAGTTCACTACAAGTAATAAACTCATTAATGTGTTAGGTATAGTCAAAGATTTCAGTAATTTAAACAGTAGCTTAACTCCTAGTGGTTATGGCACTGAGCAGGCAGGCTTATCTTAAAGAAAATGTGTAACTTATTCAGTAGTAACAAAATAAATAAAATGTCAAAGAAACAGCACAATGAGAAACATAACTTCAATTGAAAAAATAGATAGTAAAATTACACCAAAATGACCAAATCCAATAAGGGGAATTGGAGAAAAGATGTTTTTTTAAATATTTCAGTGTAAAAGCACTAAGAAAAAGTAAAGCAGTCATGAGAGTCAATAGTTGCAGTAGAACTAGACATAGGTGTGATTTCAGGTGGACCGTGACAGAAGACGGGTCAGATATACCAACCAGGTGTGTTGTAGTAGGAGATTGTACCCTAGGACTTAGACTCTAAAATAGAAGTCAACATCCTCAACTGACAATGTTGCTGAATGTATCCCAGAAGTGTTCCATGAGGCTGGATAGCCCTGGGATGAGGCCTCACTGAAGCTGTTGGTCTGAGAGGGAAAAGCTCTGATTTCTTTCACCCAGAAAAGTCCTCTGATTGGTCAGATACTTTCTTTTCCTTTTAATGGATAAGATTTCTATGCTCAGATTAAGGGCCAGATTTAGATCTCGGCAGACAGGTTACTCTGTCACAATCATGCTGGTTATTCTGTCTGCCATGTTGCATTTTTCAAAATACAACTGAAGATGGCCATGCAAAAAAGGCCTTTTCTCAGATTAGTGAATGCTCTGTCCTTTGTAATTCCACCACAAGCCTGGCACCACAATGACCCATGTGTCAAGGATTTCATCTGTTACCTGACTTGTGGATGTTGGTCTTTCCATCCGTCTAGTTAGAATTGACTGTACAAAAAGATGACATTTCTTTTATCTCTTCTTTTTTTTTAACTGGTACACGATTTCAGTTTCTTTGCATGCGTTTGTTCTTCCTGTTTCATTGTCAAGCTTTCGCCTGGTTGGTGCTGGTTACTCTGTTTGGTGTTTCACTATAGACTACTACTTCATATTTTCAAACATCTGCCTTTATAGGTTTCTTCCTGATTTGCCTTAAAAACATTTTAGTCATACAAAAGAATACTCGTTTGTATCCTAAAATCCCTGTTGCCTATCTATGTGACTTCCAAATGCAGGATTAGAGAAAACTAAGTCCACTAAATTAACTGGATGATACAATAATAATCAATCAAGTCTTATTAGTACTGATAATCACCCTGGGGGCTATTCAGGTGTTGTGCTGCAGGTATCAGTTGGAGAGCCACATTTGGAGTCCTTTCCTGAAGTGGTTCAGCGAGGGAGCAGTACAGAAATGGAGGGTGAGGGTGTTCCAGACTTCTGTGGGGAGGTGGGCAAAGGCGCGCTCTACGAAGCAGCTGTGGCGGATGTGTGGTCTGATCAAGGGTGAGGTATGTGGAGCAGAGGTTTCTCATTGGCACTTGGAAAGTCAGGCGGTGGTACATGTAAGCAGGTCCTCAGTTGTGGAGGACTTTGTAGGCATGGGTGAGGAGCTTGAAATGCCATCCTGGATGGGGAGATAGTGGAGGTCTCTTAGATGCTGGGTGATGTGTGCCATCTTGGGCAGGTTGAGGATCAGTCTAGGCACTGCGTTCTGGGTTGTCTGGAGTTTTTTAATGAATTTTGGGGTAGTGCTGGTATAGAGTGCATTCCTTTAGTCAAGCCGGCTGCTGATGAGGGCGGTGGTGACTGTTTTCCTAATGCTGATGGGGAGCCATCTGAAGATCTTGCAGAGCAGGCAAATCATGTGGAAACAGGCTGAGGCGACGACATTGACCTGCCATTTCATGGAGAATTTACTGTCCAGGATTGTATTGAGGTTGCGTGGTCTTTTGGCATGGGGGTTGATATGAGCTGTGCTGGCCACCAATAGTGGTTCCAGAGGGTGGTGTGTCTGCCGAAGATCAGGTTTTGTCTGTGTTGATCTTCAAGTAGGTGTCTTTCATCCATGTTGTAAAGTTCGTCATGCAGTTGTCGAAGTTCGTCTTTGCTGATGTAGGAGTACTCTGAGAGAGAGAGGATGAGCTGTGTCGTTGGTGTAGGAGATTATGTTGATGTTATGTGATCTGGCAATGTTTGCAAGTGTTTTCATGTAGATGTTGAAGAGGGTTGGGCTCAGCAGAAGTTATGTTTGGGTAGTGAGGTGAAGGGTGGAAGGCGGACTTTCTGGGTGCATCTAGTGAGGAAAGATGCCGTCCACCTGAGCGCATCATTGTTGATTCCACTCCAGTGTAGTCTATTGATGAGGGTGTGGTGGGAGATGGTGTTGAAAGCTGCAGAGAGGTCCAGGAGGATGAGAGCAGTTAATTCTCCTCTGTCAAGTAGGGCTTGGATGTCATCTGGGCTGTCTCAGTGCTGTGATTGGTTCTGAAGCCCGATTAGGTTGGGTTCAGCAGTTTGTTTCTTTCCAAATGGTCGGTGAGATAGATGTTGATAGCTTTCTCTAGGAATGCTCTAAGATGTTAATATATACAACATTACAACATCCTTAATTTCAGACAAATCCTTCATAGGATATTACTAAAAAGTGCCTCAGATTGAACAACTGATTTGTTTAGTTTCACACTTTATAGTCAATCAATAATTTTAGAACTCCATACATCAGTTGTCATTATTTATGAATATTAGAAACCTGAACCCACTGTCAAAGAAAAAACAAATATTGGATCCTAAAATGTATTTCATGACCCAATATTAACAAAATTGTAATTAAAATTTGAAATTGCGACACATTTACTTTAAATCTCTCCCAACCTTGTAAAATGTATTGCATTGTAGTGTGGTGATATTTTTTTAATAATTTGAATTAGTTCTGGTCACTGATTCAGTAACAGTGCCCCATCTGGGCCTTTCAGGTTAGGCTCACCAATAAAAAGAGCAGTACTTTTGTGGTCATATACCAAGATCCTCAACACAGAGTTCTCAAAGAATGCTCATTTCAGATAAAACATCCATAAGACATATCAGCTAAAACAATCAATATATCAATGCACTTAAAATTTTATTAAACATGATAAAACAATATTGGCCGCAATTCACAGCTCAGTCTCCCAATGAGAGTTTAAAATAAAAAATTAACAATGTATTATTTTTGCAAATTTGATTTATGTTAACCCTGTAATTCACTTACTCATATTCCAAATTTTGCAGTACAACATAATAGAATTCGTTACTCTCCTTCCATGTTATATAGTTCAACTGAGCACATTTTCCTCATTACCTACACAGACGCTAAAAAGTTTGCTTCACTAAAAGCAATTACGTTCTCAGTACTGGTTGTTAAAAGTCTTGGAACTTCCTTACACTGTCTGACCCCCAGTTGCCGACATACAGAAACACTCCGGGGCATATTTATACTCCGTCTGCGCCGATTGTGCGTCAAAAATTTTGACGCACAATCAGCGCAAAAGTTTCCCCGTATTTAAACTTTGACGCCCGAGCCCGCGGATGACAATATTCCGCTGTGTGCGTCATTTTTTGGATGCGCCAACCCGCCTTGCGTTAATTATATGCAAGGTAGGCGTTCCCGTCCAAAAAATGGCTTAAACGGCCGTGCGTCGTATTTATGCTTTCGGGCAAAAATGACGCACGGCCGGGAGGCGGAGCCAGAAAATGACGCACAGCCCAATTTGCGTAAAAAATTAACGCCTGGGTCAGGGAAGGCGTTAAAATGGGGCTAACACACCTGTATTTAATCAGAACACACAGAGCAAACAGAAGAGCAGCAGAGCAGCAAGAGGGAGCCATGGAGGTGATTCTAATCCAGCGTGCACGCAGACGCAGAGCCCAGCAGCAACAACAGCAGCTACAACAACACCAGCAGGGACCCCAAAGGCAGCGCAGAAGGCAGGAGAGGATATACCGCCCAAGAACAACCCTTCAGGGCCTCAGGGAACACGACATCATACAGAGGTACCGGTTGAACTGGCAGGCCATTCAGCAGCTGCTGCGAAACATTGAACTGTAGTTGGCCCCCACTTTGGTGATACCCCACACCATCCCAACAAAAACCAAGCTGCTTACCGTACTTCACATGCTGGCAAGTGGCTCTTTCCAAACAACTGGTGCCTTGGTTGGGGGAATATCACAACCATCATTCTCCGCCTTTTTGCCCAAAGTACTGGATGCCATCATTCGACTGACACCTCTCCACATCTGCTTCCCTAAAACACTGCAGAAGCAGCAGGAAACAAAACAGGGGTTCTACGCAATCAGTGGCTTCCCACACGTCCTTGGTGCAATCGACTGCACACATGTACGCCTTGAGCCACCTGCTGCAACTGAACACCTCTAACGCAACAGGAAGCACACACATTCCATCAATGTGCAGGCCATAGTCGATCAGCAGGGATTGATCACCAACATCGTGGCTAAATATCCTGGGAGTGTACATGACTCATACATCTTCCGTCACTGCACCATCAATGAACACTTCCAGGATGGACGGTATGGCAATGGACTACTTGTTGGTAAGTACAAAAACCTACTTATATACACACTGCACAGCATCCCTCTAGGACACAACACATACACCACAACAGCAACATGTCAACAGGAACACACTGAGGTTGTGACATCGCTAGCCATGTTTCTTAAGCCACCATTGAACCTGTCACACATTGGAAATTACTGTACAGCCTAATGTGAAGACGTCAATGAGTGTGGTTGCCTAAATGTCACCCTGCAAATTGTAAGTGTCCCAATGACCTTTACATTAATACATTGCATAAGTGTCACAGTATGGGATGTCCAGGGTACTTTGATATGAACGTGTTAACAACACTTTCAATTTTAACTGTGCATGGAACTATCATCTCACCCCCAGTGAAGACACACGGACACCTGTATCACAAGTCACAATGCTAGGGAGGGCACACTGTACTGCAAATCCTAAAACATACTGCTGACAAACGGTTAGCAGACAAACACTCGTTCAGCCAAGGAAACAACACAATGCAGACGGTACAGCCTACAAGCATAGGATGTCACATTAGTACACAAAAGAGTCACAGACAACACAAGACAACTACTGCCATTAAAGGTCTTTTCAATAGTGCCAGCTACATCAACATGATCCCATTCATTTTCTCTTGCAGCTGATCAGGGGTATGGCATCCAGCCATGGATTATGACACCATTTGGCAACCTAAGTACAGCTGCAGAGCGTGCATACAACGAGGCCCATAGGAGGACACGCAACATTGTCGAGCGGACGTTCGGCATCCTCAAGTCAAGGTTCCGCTGCCTCGACATCACTGGTGGTAGCCTCCTATTTTCCCCGAGATGGTCTGTAGGATCATCCTCACATGTGCAATATTGCACAACATTTGTATCAGAAGAAACATTCCCCTCTTGGAACCAGAGCCACACATGCCTGAAGAGGAGGAAGAGGAGGATGATGGCCTGCAACAGGAGGGGGAACTACAGAACACAGCTGCTGGTATACGCAGACGGCAACAGATTGTAAATAATTTCTTCTGAATATGATCACCTTCACCACTTTAGTTAACTAATTTAAATAAACACCTATTCTAATCACCATATCATGGTCTGGCTATTCCTTTTTGCACACCTTCATCTCTAGAGTGTTGCCTCATGGAGCATTGCTGAGATACTGAGTAGGACACAGAACATCCCAGAGCTAATGTTATGCCTAACATACAATGGTCACATCCACACACACTCTTAATGACATATATCATGTACTTATCTCCTTTGAAGGCCAATAGCAGAGGACCACAACTATTTCACACATACATGTTGAAAGCAAGGTCCAACGCAGCATATGGGACACAACTACGACACCATCACTCAATAAGGGGAAAACAACCCTCATACATGAGGCAGTCAATGTGCTTTGGCATCACTAACAAGAATGTCTGACAAGACCCTTGACAGCAGTTAGTCCAACTGCATCCAATATTTGCAAGGAATATCTGTGACTAGAGTCCCATAGAAGCAGAAAAGAGACAGCACAAGTGCCACACATATGACATGCATTGCCCACATGACATTCCATGCACATGTCAGCCCATTTCCTAACTCCTGACTCACCCATGCACCTGGTCACAACCCACCTGTCGGAAGAGGTCCCTGGAATACTAACATGTGTACCCTGATAATTCCTCCTCTACACACACAGACCAACATTAGCAAACCAGTGTGCTATACCCTTTCCTAAAGTATGCCATTGTCATATAACATCTGACTGCATGGACGTCAGGTCAATTTATCCACTGTCTTCTAGTTTCAAAGCCCTGTTAGCACATGTAGATTGCTTCCCCTTGTGAAAATGTCTGTTGGCCCTTAGCATGCAAGTCTCACCTACAGGACTGGTGAGAAACAAATGCAGCCCACACCTGTGATCACCTCCATGAACACCACCCATTTCAAAAAGCACTGCCCCTGATGATGCCTGGAACAGCATAGGAGTTGCCATTATGTCAAATACACCGTCAACCATTGATACTAATTAAGCCGTGTAACACAGCCCTTGGGTTCATTTGTCACCTTCAAAAACACAGGACGTACACAGTTTGACATGTCAACTGTCTAGTTTGTCCTCCAAACAGTCTCAGTCAGACCACTGATTATGTAACTTGTCCAGTAGCTGGCTCCTGAGTCACCTTGCATTCTGTCAGCCTGACTGGCAACTGTCTGTGCGTCACACTAAAGTATCCCTGTGTCTACATATGTACCACACGTGCATAAGCAAACCTCCCATTCATCAGGGGGCATTGGGCATGGGCTTCTTCCATGCATACCCAAATACATTGTATAGCATTGTCTGCCTTTTAACTGTACCATATGAGTTAAATTCTCTGTGTAAACCAAAATTCATGGCCCATCTCTTGTCTGGGTTGCAGATATGCATGAATGACAAAGTGTGACAGTGTCCCAGGGTCATAGGCAGGGATTGGGTATGGGGCTTGCAGCACAACCAGCAACCTCTGATAATGTACATGACTAATACACAAATGTCAGAACCATGACAGTTCACACACAGCATCACAGTGCGCACAACATAGTGATGGGTCATGTGTGGTGAATAGCTGCGAGAATAAACAGCACAGAGGCTATGATGTTACCAGATGCAGTGGGAAGTGCAGAGGCTAACCTGTGTACAAATGTTGTAATGACACCTGCCGGAACATGACAATTGAGACATTATCTCACTCAGCACACCAAGGTTGCCCTGTTGACTGTCTCATTACACGTCTTTAGTGACAGGGTGGGACCATCCACATGTTGGTTCACATGTCCACATCTACTTTACTCACATTGATCAACAAAGGATACTCAGTAGTTACAGGAATAGCTGTCACTGACTCATGATGAGTCCTGGTCCGAACTGTGACAAATTACACCCCAAACAATCTACAGGATCATCATTGGACCACACACATGAACAAGACACCTATGTGCAATGATCACTGGAAATATGTGGACATGTGCTGTCTTGTATGCTGGTCCACCACAGCCACTTGATAGTTGGGGCTTACGTCTATGACCTCAACTGTGGTGTCATCATACATATGAGATAGACCCTTGTCTGTCTGTGCAAACAACATGGTACCTACTTCCTCAATGCATGTGTATGACTCACTGTGGGATTCATCAACTAGTGCCTAGGAAGCTCTTACCAATACTCTAGGACATAGGATGTAGAAAATGTGGACCATTGACATGAACATGCGTCTGCCATCCATCTGGTGCATGCTATGTCACATGTGGTGTCTACGTGACCCTAAAACTTGGAAGTATACTTTACGGGTGTTGTTACATGTATGACTAACACATGCCCTTGCTCATTCCAAATTTGACTTGCATCTTAGGATTGGACACATGTACGTCACATTCATACAACCATATCTACAATAATGCTTCATGTGATATACACATACACTTGGTCAACCAACACATTAGTTGTCAAAGCACACACTTTGAGCCAAAGGCATTTAGGTATTGTACATATGTGCGTCACATTGCTATCCTCTCCTTATGACAAACATGCACAATTTGTGCCACACATATATGTAGGCCACACTTATGACCATCTATGACGTCAACCAACTGTAAACATACTGTGAAGGGTGTAGTGGATGACGTTCCGCTGCAGTATGATGTCACACATGTGAACATACACCATCAACACCATACTGCCTTCAATTAGCCAATCTCTGATGTGTTCCAAATGTGAAATAACCAAAAAACAAGTAAAAATGCCCCAAACCAGTTAATGCACTGTAATTTTGACGTCCCTAGCGGTGTGCGTCATTTTTTGACAACCAAAACTGTATTTGCATAATTTTTTTTGATGCACAGGAGTGAAATTTAGCCCGCATCCAGATATTTGTACAGTCCATGTATCATTATGTCGATGCGGGTTAATATTCACGTCTGTGCGTAAAAAAATGACGCAAATACAGTTTTGTGCAACAAAAAATTACTCATAACGCGAAAAAGGTGGGACTTTTCATACAGGAAGTGATGTAATAGGATATCCTATTTACAGATCATGTACAGTGGGTGTACTTTCACTTTCACTTTGCAGTCTATGATCCTTCTAGACTGTGTGGCTGTGTAGAGAGTGTTGTACAGAGATTTTGTGCTGTATTTATCCTGTGTGCTATCTGTAAAGTCCTTTTGTGAAATAAATATTGTTTGTGTACACTGTAGTACTGTGTTTTGTCTACATTTGTCCGTTTATCTTTTGTATTTCTTGTTTGTGGGAGTCTGTTGTGGGTAGTGTTAGTTTGGGGATAGTTGGGCTCTTTTAGTGTTCAGGTTTACTTTTTTTCTGTCTTTTTACCCCTACTTTCACCTATTTCCCCTTTCTATTTCTTTTACCGCTATTTCTTATCTTCAACTATAAGGATGTCTGGTAGGCCACGTCTAGGCAGGATGGGGGAAGAGGAGTTGGGGGGCTTCATGTGGCTGGTGACACATTTCTTGCCACTCATGATCCAGGCAGGGGGCAGGGTCATACAGGGGTACACGACAGAGGCATGCAGAATCCGGTGGGGAAAGGTGCTGCATCACCTGCAGCGTGTGTATGCCAGCCAGAGGAGTGACCACCAGATGAAGCACCGGTGGGCTGACCTCATCACCAGGGAGCAGGATCTCTTGGACCACCTGGGAATCATGATTGGTGGCACTGTTGGTGAGTACGACAAATGTTAATGTGCATGATTAAATGCTCTGTAGTGACATCAGGGGATTAGTGCAATGTCTGCCAGCTAACTTGATGACTGTGTGTAATGCTGGGGAAATATAAGGGGATCATTGATGCACTATGGCAAGGATCACAATTGCTAGCTGTCAGGTAGCACGTGCTCAGCAAACTTACAGGTAACTATACCATGAAGGAAATTGGTGCGGCCTTTTTGTCAGCACAGCTAACAAAATTGGAGCCAATCATGTCTATATAGGGTATTATTGACAGAGAAGTACAGATGTACCAATATTTAGGCCAACTATGTTGACGCAGTTGCTAGACTGACTTTAGAATCGCTACATGATGCTGAAAATGAGTGCTGCCTTCACGTCAATTGATAACAGCAAAGTGGCTCAAACATTGATCTCATGTTAGTCTGGTGGGTGTAGAAGGAAAGCGTTCACAGAAGTACTGTGAATGTGTGGGATTATTTTGTTTCTTGATCTTTTTGGATACATGTCAGTTCATGATTTGAAAACATCGTGAAAAGGTGTAAGGTGCCCTTAGCTAACATCTTAAGATGTTTGTTGGAATTAGTTGAACCACAATCCAAATATGGATGGCAGTCCAAGTGTATGCACCTGGCTTCACATCTCCATGGTTGGTGCAAATCACCATAGCTTGGCCACATCAGTTGACTATACTGTAACAACAGGATGGCTTACAGGAGTCCCTGCCCCTTCCTCTGTACATTGGGCCTATGTGCAATAAATGTGCCATGGCCACAAGGCATGTTTGACTGGTAATGCAGTCCTCAAGTAACCAGGCGTTGGATGTTTCTCCTGGATGCACATGATGAGACGATTACACTCCATATTTTTTAGTGCTCACCAATTATGGGGCAAGTTTGCAACCACATGATAGTTAGGGCCAATGTATGTGTGCAGATATGTGTGTAACTGTCACAGGAGACCCATGCTATGTACAAGTTGGCCGTAAAATATCAGATGCATTACCATCATGTCTGAATGGCTGCCATGTCCTTATTCAGCCTACACATTGTAAATGATTATGAAATTGTTGCACTGTGCACAGATTTTGAGCACATTTCTTCCTTCCATACCTTACAGGTGGACCGGCACCCTACACTGTGGGAGAGGTGGTGACATTTGAGGACCCCGACCACTCCAGTAAGTGTTGATATGTCTGTTATGTGTTGTGTTTGCTGGTTATGGACTTGTTTGAGTTGGACGCATAGCAAGGTGTGATGCGTTGGGCACGTTTTTCACTTGTTCCATGAGTGGGAATGCAGTTCTCACATGTTTTGAGTTTGCCAATGCGTATCCAATGGTATCATGTAGGGATTGTAGGACATCCCTGTAGGCCCCACTGTGAGTACAGGGGATAGTCATGTGTCTGACACTTGTATCACCAAGAGTCGCAATGGAAGTCAGCCCCTATTTAGTCAGCCTGTCAGACCCACATTCTCTATGATTGGTGGAGCTAATAGCTTCCCAATAGACACCTGCTTCACTATTTACCTACATAAGTTTGAAACAGTAGGTAGAACCTCCTAGCAGCATGTACTTCCACATGTAGTGCATCAAGTCTGTGGAACCTGAGTGTAATGGCCTAGGTGTGCATGCAATTCATGATCATGGGTGTTCTAGCAACTCTGTGTCTGATGTAAGTCAGGCCTCACTGGAAGTATATGTTGTGTACTAAGTTCTGAATTTCCTGACATGTCTGACCCTATGAGTGCTCTAGGGTTTGCTGACTCCAAATTGTAGATAGACCTTACCTGTGGTGTGTCTGTAGAGACAAACATGTGTGGAGTTTCCTATACACTCCTCGGTGTACATGTTGTTGGCAAATTATAGTTGTGTATCCACCGCCCCCCCTCAAACACGGCCATGGGTTTGTGAATGGGGTACCTAATATTGATGCTACCAGTATGTTACACATACCTGTGAATAAGTGACGGTTTGGTTGCATACTAGTATACACACTCAGGTTTGGCACTTGGTACCATACTGGAAAGTCCAGTTACAACTTGCAGACCATGTGGCTTTAGTTTTGCTTTCCGTACACTGACATTTGTAGCCCAGCTCTTGGTGGAGGACATGCAGCATGATTCTTAGATGTTAACTGTCAGAACTCAGATTGCAAGTCAAAGCCAGTTGTTACCCATCTTGTGGGTTATGGATGTGCTTTGTGTGATGTCACCTTTGTTGTCTGGCCTGCCATATACTTCCTCAGGGACAATCAATGCTCTGTATCGTGATATGAGCTGTTACAAGTACAGTAGATGTAATGTCTGATTAACTTGATGTGCCATTTCACACAATGCAGTTACTAATGTAGCATATCTGCATTTGTCTTCACAGCAGCAAACATGACTCCAGACCAGGTCCGTGAATTTCAGCGTCGGGCCATGCGATACCAGCACATCCTGCAGGTGGAGTTGGGGTTCCGGAGGATGGCCCGGCGATATCGCCATGAACGTGCCTCCGGGGCATGGCGAGCCTTCCCACAGGGTGGGCCTACTTTGCCCACCACAGCCACCACAGAAACAACCACCAGAGCCAGGTGGCCCCACCCACAGCTGCCACTGTTGATCCAACATCTGCTGGACTTCCTGGCCCCAGCATTGCCACCGGTGCAGGACAGCCCACACAGACCTCCTCCACTGGTACCCAGACTGCCACTGCTCCAGCTGTTGACCCTGCAGCCTTCAATAGACTTGAACATAAGATGGACAAAGTGCTGCGCAAGGTGAGCCACCTGAGCTGGGACGTGCGGCACATTAAATGGCGGGACTATGATATAAAGAGGACCCTCCGGAGGGCCAACCTCTAGACAGTTGATTTGATGGACATGATACCTTCCCCTCCCTCCTCTTTCATTGTTCTTATAGTTAGTGGGCTTAGGGGGCTTAGTGTTAGGTTAGTATAGGCTGTTAGTTTAGTTAGTGTTAGTGGGTGGGGGATTCAGCTTGTTTCTTTTTTGACTTATTACATGTGTGGGTGGGTGGGTGTGGGGCTATGTTGGGGTTCTTGTGTGTAAAAAAACAAAAAAAAAAAACTTTAAAACAAAAATACCAAAAATATATATTTTTGTTTAGGATAGTATAGTATGTGTTTAGGTCAGTATGTGTTGTCCTCAATGTGTCCCGTCTCATAAGGGGGGTGCGGGGTAGATGTTTAGAACGTTTCGTCACATGTGAGTGCAGCTTAGGTTAGTTAGGGACAGTTGTGGGTAATGAGTAGTCAGGGTAGATTAGGGTAGGTAAGATTTTTCCCTCAGTTTCCTCATCTATGGTTAGCTTTTAATAAATATTTGGTTACCCCTTAATAGTATGTGTTGAATGGTACTTGATCGTGGCTTTGGATTCAGTGTACATCAATTTTGTACTATAACATGTGTGTCCTATGCTACAAACAAATCCCAACTGAGCTGTACGATTGGCAGCTAGCCCAGAGCTACCTTGCAAAGTGTCTACCCTTTGTTGCAACCACCAATCACAGTCAATATGGTTCCCAATGTGTTTCTGTTGATAAGTGTGTTTTCAAAGTCACTAACAGGGCTTCCAGACTTTATATTGGGGAAACAGTTTTAGGTCTGACTGCAGTGTGATGATCATGCACACCCTTATAAGATGAGTTCTCATTGGCAATCTTGTATTCTTGTCTTCATGACCCTCATACATCATTTGTGACACAGTTCGGCATGATTACCTATTTGTATGTTAACTCAGACACCTTCATTTGTGCAGTTTTTTTTTTGTATTTACTTAGATCAGTGTGGCATGTTTATTGTGTTATTTTTGCATGTTGACAACATTTAGCGGGCACTATTTGATGACTTAGTTATCCCCTGAGGAAGCATTCTTCTGTCCTACACAGCATGGTGGTGTATGGTTTCTCACTTCATCAGATTATTCCCTCAGGATGGGCAGAGTATGATGCAATCATGGTCACTGTGCAGATTTCTCTAACTACATAATGTCTGGACAGTTGTATTGACAAGCTACGTAATTTGACAGTAGGCACATTTCAGTTATCTACTGCACAGTTGATATGTCACATTACCCAGAGACAGATTTGTTGTGTAAGTGCTATTTATTGAAAAGTGCTGTAGTGCTATATGTACATTGTCCATGATTGTGAGTCCATTATAGTGATATCTTCCATTGTGATCCAACACAATGGTTTACCTAAATGTTTTTGTCATGCTGGGGTTGCTGTTTCAGACAGTGCAGAGGGACAGACTTAGCCAATGAGTAGGAGATAGACAATCACTGGGCTGGGTGACAGGATATACAGTGGTTAGCAGAACAGTGCTTGAGTACAGTTGTTGTTAGACTGTCATGTTTCAAAACGCAGGACTTTGGTAATAATTGGCCATGTGGCTGGGACTAGTGCTTCCGGGTACTTTTCCTTGTGAATGTGATCTGTTCCATGTCTTCTTCTTCTGATGTGTGTGTTGCCTGCTTTGTCCTTGTTGTTGTTGGTTGTGAAGGGGCAACACACACCTCAGTGTTAGAAGACGTGGAGTCAGACATCCCGGTCGCTGCTCCCTGTGAAGGTTTAAGGGCAATACTGCTGCAAGGAGGGCCTCCTGGTTCTTGAGAATAGCAGCCACTTCACGATGGTAGGCAGTCAGGTCGGCCCTGAGGGGTTCAATGTTGCATTCGTGCATGCGTTGACATGATTGCTGTTGTAGGTGTTGGGTCAACTGTATTACAGCTGTGCTGACTTCCTTCTGGGTTTTCTGCAGTTCCTGCAAGATAGATGTTAGGGCTTGCATAGCTGCTGCCTGATCTGCAAATGACATCATGCACGAACGCACCCCCTCAAGGCTGGCTGCCATATTTTGCATCCCCACCCGCACCTCCTTGGCCAGCTCCCGCTGTACTCCAACTACAGTTCTCTCAAAGATGGTGCCAGTGTCGTCTGAGTGCTCAGCTGTATTGGAGCTGGCAGGTCTTACAATTGGGGTGGTGGGTGGTTCCTCTGCGATGGCTGCTTGTTCTGTGCTCCTCCTTGTGACTGAAGGTGGGGTCTGGAGGGTTTAAAGGACCTTTTGGATAGTCTCCTGGGGAATTTTTATCGGCTCGTCATCAGGGAAATCTGGGACAGGCATATCGGCAGGAGATCCAGCTTACTCTGCAATGAAACAGGGTACAATTAGTGTGTCTGTGTTGTGGCAATTATGATGTGACGTGCCTGCCTTTTGATGAATTGACTTTGTGATCTTGTTTTGTGTTAATATCTGCAGTCCTTCAGATGGGCATTGTTTCAGGCCTATGGCCCACCTGTGTGTCACATGTATGTTATTGAGTTATTAGACTTGTCAGCCTCATCGCCTCTTGGTGTTGATTTTAGCCAAATAGAGAATTGCCACCTTCTTTTCCTACTCGACCCTCAGTGTACATCCATTCTCATGGTGAGACCTTTCACTGGCTGTGGGTGTTCTGATGGCCCTGGCAGCACACTTAACAATCTGGACCTGCCCCAATCCCTGATCGTTCACATCGACTTAAATATAATTGACATGTGGCATATCCTATGCATGGCAATGTTATGATCCGATATGGATGTTGACATTGTTAATGGGTCCTGCTGATGTTGGGTAATGTGTGTTACATTGGATTGCCCTGATAGTCGTATCAGTGTCCAATTTGCTCCTCTGACAGGTGTATTTCAGTGACCAGTTACATGTGTCCCCTCCTCAATGCTGTTGTCTGAGCAGTGTGACATTTGGGATGTTGCCTTGTTACCCAGGCACAGGATGGACCCTGACATATGCAGCATGGGTGTGTCCTTAGTGCTGTGTAGCTCCTATTGTTGTTTACTTTGGCTGATGTTTGTGACAACTATAGGCATTGACATTTGAGAGAACTGTAGCATTTGTCTTGTTTCTGGGGATTGTTGCAGTTGTCATCCTCACCCCCTAATTTAGGTGTGTATGATCCATGGGGAGGTTACTGCCATTGGCTACTTGAGCTGCACACAGATCAGAGGTGGTAGTGGCAACTGTTGTCGCAGTTACATTGCAGTTGTCGGTTTGGCTAGAGGATTGCTAATAGGGCCCTAGTTAATGTAGGAGGTATGTTGACTGATGAGTGCCAGGATGTAAGTTTGACGTAGTGGCCTTCCCGCCTGTTGTGGCTTTCCCTTTGCTCCATCGTTGGCATGACAGCATGCCCCCATGGGACTGTTGTTGGTGTAGTGTAATGGTGTGCCCCAGCTTCTGTCTGTGCAGTCCATGCCCCAATGCCATGCCCCTTTACCCATGCCACTCCATGTATATGTTGACTTCCATGCATTTTGTGGTCGGTATCCCCCTCGCTTGCAGTTAACATTTGTGAATTTTAATTCCCCATGCGACTTACCCTGCATGTGCGTTGTCTCCTGGTAGTCTGCGCTGTCCTGTCCTTGAATCCCTGTGACGATCTCCTCAGGGATGATGGCTGCGACCATCTCCTCCATGTGCTCCAGGGCCTCCTGGTGTGCTGGACTCCCCCCTCCAGTCTGCAGTGCTGCCTTCCTGTTCCTTGCCATCTTTTCCTTGGTCCTGCGTTTGCAGTCATGCCAGCGTTTCTTGCACTCGATGACTGTTCTGCATACTTCAGCCACACTGTTAATCTTGTCGACAATTTGTTACCATATAGCCTCTCTCCTACTGATTGGCAACTTTGATGTGACAAACAGTTGGTGCTGGTATTCCGTCACCTCTTTAACCAGAATTTCCGGCTTCTCTGCACTAAAGCGACACTTTCTTTTCTTCTTAAAGGTGTCCTGGTTCTTGTGTGGGTCCTCCTGGCTGGTTCCTGGTCTGCTGTCATCTTCCTGGGGTCTGTAGTGACGTCTGGGATCCATTTTGGCTCTCCTCTGGTGATACGGCTGTGTTTGCTGTGTTTTTTTACGCTACTGCGTAAAAAGAAAACGGCGCATATCCGGTTTACGGTGTCGTAAATCGACCCACAGTCATTTCCACCGCATTAACGTTGTTTTCCTTTACGACTTGACGCCGCGGTGTGCGTCAAAAATAATGACTCCCACCTGTTGTTTGCACCACCGTGCGTCAAAGTATAAATATGTCGCCCGCACAGCGCACCAAAATGGCGGTAATATTTTTGACGCAAAACTGCGCCGGCGCAGTTTTGCGTCAAAAATTATAAATATGGGCCTCCATTTCTTGCAGAGGGCTGCTTAAGCATTAAAATTGAATAATCATTTAATCTCTGTTTTACAGGCTGTGCATCTGTCAGTAGAGAAGTATTTATTGGTCCAGCTATTACAAAAATATTTAGGGGCAATATTTCTGATGTAAACTTTGCGTATAATTGTTTAGCCATATGGCATGATATGTTATCAAAGAAGTGATCCAGAAACGGTTCACATTTGCGATCCAGAAATCTGTCACGTTACCA
Organism: Pleurodeles waltl; assembly: GCF_031143425.1. Lineage (NCBI taxonomy): Eukaryota > Metazoa > Chordata > Amphibia > Caudata > Salamandridae > Pleurodeles > Pleurodeles waltl. The sequence goes on along the minus strand of NC_090440.1, from coordinate 454,153,025 downwards.
AAGCTACAATTTCTCATCTATGAGTCACACATATATTGTTTACGTTTTTCTTTAACAACCGACTTGGTCACCCACCGAGCACCGATAGGTAGTTCCCAAAGGGCCGCTAGATCTAAATTGTAAAGTATATCCTTAATATATTCAAGCCAAGGTATTCTTTGATACTAGATAGGCTGCAGTAGCTCTTCACTAGTTTATCTATAACTAGTCAACCTAGCTCCACAGTACGCCACAGTCCACGCCAATTCAGTAAAGGCCTCAGTTTAGCGGAATATGTAAGAGGGTACATGCCAAAGTACATTATTGTTTTGTTTGGATCTGTTTATTAGGTATCATTTTAAGATATAGAACAATAGTAGTTGCAAAAAAAAATTACCAACATCAGTTAGGTAGTATGTCTTAGTCCATTAATAATGGAATTAGCGGAGTACTCTGAGGGAGATTTAAAAATAATTATAGAAACCTTTTTTCAGCCACTGCTACTCTGGTGTCTTTAACAAGCCTCTATAGCTTTAACCCATATAACATCATTCCCTTTATCATAGCATGTATAAATTGATTGCAAGTGAGACCATTATTTTAGTTGTAGTCTTAAACATTTTCGGAATGGCTGAGGATGCATATCCCAGTCTTATTACACTTTTACTGATCAGTTGCTCCCAAGACACTTTGCTTGTTATTTTCACTACACATTAGTCAAAAACGGTAATGTGCTCATTTGCTTCACTATGTGACTGAATGTGCGTGAATGTGAGCCTTCCTAGTTTTAGAAGTGTTAAACAGCATGAATTTAGTTTTGTATGTGTTTAACTCCAGCCCACGATCCGTTCAAAGCGTCAAAATGGTCAACCACTGCTTGTAGCCGGAAGGAAGATTTTGAGATTAAGAGCATGTTATCAGCAAACACGAGTGATGGTATATTTTGTTGGCAGTTTGTGGGCCTGTTCTGTGGTCTGCTGGGCCGTTTTTGCTAATCATTTCCGTAACATTAAATAAATATTACCTGCAGCAAGCTAAAATCCATGCATTCGTCCACATCGTCTGGCAAAACTCTTATACCAGGTCCTTACAAGTTCAAAACTGTCCCACATTTCAAACCGGGCCACTTTAATGTGGGCCTATTTTCTGCCCATTAAGATCCTGATTAAATACGATTTCCATAAATAAGGCTACCAAAGCTTCTAGGGGAAACACAAAGCCATCATAAGCCAACAAAAACAATGCATTGTCGGTATGATGAAGATTATAATTATAACGCGTTTGGATAGAAGAAAATGAAGAGGGCATATTTAAAATACTCCAAATCTTCTTCCCACGCCCTTGAGTGATGGGACTCTATTTCCTTAAAATTCGAAAGTGGTTTTCTCATTAGTCCTGAAGTATTAGACTTAATTTAATTTGCGTTTTTAATAATTGGCGACGAAGTCCCCAGTCAGATTTGTTGTGACATATATCATAACATTCTTATGAGCCGATTCACAATGATAAATACGCACATGAATATTTACCCGTGTGTATTTACTTCTACACCTATGTATAATTCTCTTCTTATTTGGAGATGGGGCCTTCTAAAAAATAATTTACAAGTGCAAAGTTACTACTAGTACCATTTCAAATCTTTTTCCAGCTCTCTATCAACAAAATAGAAGTCTCCCTATATGAAAAAGTATGGTAAATTCATAATGATTAATAAAGTTTATTATTAAAAAAATATATATAGACATGATTTAAATATTTATTATAGATGTTAAATAAAGTACAATCTCTTTGACTAACCTACAAAAACAAAGTACAACTTTACAGTAGATTACATTAGGTCCTGAAATAAAAGGTGTATTAAATAAGTTAATTTACTTACTGTAGATCTGGCTCTGGTTTACTGCATGTGTACACATGTGTTCAGATATGTGTGCTTAGTGAGAACATGTAGCTATGCCTGATATTTGTACACAGACAGCTTGTTACAGAAGGAATACTTAATTGATTGGTGCTGACCTGACTGGGTGCAGACATTATTAGTAACTATTTATAGTGTAAGACTGTAATGCTTTGCTGAAAAGGGTGTGTGGATCACTAAATTGTATATTATGGGTGAAAACTTTACAACGTTTCCATAGTTGGGCCTAGAATAGAGTCACACTGTAATATTTTGTTAAGTAGACATTAAAAGTGCAGTCAATGGCACTTTTATGATATCTTTACTCTTTATGGACATGACGATTTCTCTGTCTCTGCGCCTAATTAGATTTTTGACATTCATTCACTCTGATTGGACAAGGTACTTACTCTGCTGGCCAGTCAGGAGAACCTTGAAAGGGTTTCCCACACAATTGGGCCATATGACAGTGGAAAGATTATGAGTTTGTCTATGATTGACAGCAGAGCCTATCTTCTGGAACTTCCACTCCAACTTAAAATCTTATGTGCAGGGATGAGCAATAGACTGAGAACATGGGTTCCGTATTTCCCTGTTGGGGTGTCTAGGACACTATGGACTTGGACTGGATGAGACTCTGTAGATTCACCTCTCCAGGGCTAGTAGAGATGCCCCCTTACACCTTCTAAGTGACAGAAGAGAGAACGACTTGCTGAGGGACCCTGAAGAAGAATGAATACCCTGGAACTTCTGAGGACTAGGCCTGCAATGGATGACCCACATCAGATGACAGTTAGGGTGTGGCCACTGCATGGATGCCCTACAAGTGACCAGAGGAGGTTAAAGGAATTAAAACTAGCACAAAGTGAGGATTGTCTGACTTGAGGACTCTGGGGTGCTTCTGAAAGCAGTCCTAGGCCAAGGAGAATGCCAGGCAATGTACAAAGGACAGATTCTTACCCAGGTGCTGAAGGAGAGAAGAGCAGGCCCTACCCTCTACCTCTGAAAGGAGGGCGAACAAAAAAAAAAATGTCTTAAACCACAAGAAGATTTAAAGATTTGGAGGCTGGAAACAGTCTCTGTTGGAACCTAGATACACTCACTAGGAACTAAATGGACCCCAAATCACCAAAAATGACTCAACAGGATCAGAGAAAACATGGTGAGAACTTTGGCTTCCTGCAGGGACTAGTCGGAGTGACATGTATGTCTTTCTGCTCCTGCTTCCTGCTCCTAAAGCAGCAAAAGATCCCCCAAGGGGGAAAGTTGTCTGAGCGTGGGAATGCCCCTACTTATTTTTCAATAAAATGCTCTTACTAATGCACAATGTCTCTACCACTACCAGGGTAAAGATTGGAGAAGGAGTGCTACTGCTACATCTATCTTACAGAGTTCCCCTGGAAGGCCAGAGCCCTGGAAGCATTAAACAGGATCTCTCCTGGGACTGGTGGCCTTGGCTTGGAGGTTTTGGGGGTATGGAGCAGCCAGTTACCACATTCAGAAGCCTCGAACAGGAGAGAAGAGGAATGGTGGCTCCTGCACTGGCTCTTGGAAGCAGGGCTGGTAATGAGGGAGTCAGCTTGAACTGTGGGAGCTTTGAAACACTCAGGTGGCTCCCAAATACAAAGTGGATTTGGGTGGCTTTGAGTACCCATGTGGAACCAGGTATCCATGTAACAAGGACATTTGCTAACTAGGTAAGAAAAATAAAAATAAACAGCTTTTTGCTTCAGGATGTGAGGCAACATTGCAACAACTTTGCTTTGGGGCTAACAATTGGCAAGATAGACCACTGTGATTGTTCCAGAGGATCAACCCACAGGACAAGCCCAATTGAATGGGCTTGTAATATACATATCAGGCTGTTATACCTGACCAATTTAGGGTGGCCCTCTCCCAACCTCTTCGTCTACTTGCCATATATTTGTGCTGTATTGTTTTATTGGCCTTGAGTCTCTGAGCACTTTAGCACTGCTGACCAGTGCTAAAGTGCATGTGATTCTCTCTTAAACATGGTAACATTGGTAACATTGGTGCAATCACATTTGGCATGTTTAATTTACCTGTAAGTCTCTTGTAAAGTGTTATACCATATACCCAGGGCTTCTAAATTAAATGCTACTGATGGGCCTGCAGCACTGATTATGCCACCCACTTAAGTAGCCTTTTAAACATTTCTCAGTCCATTCCACTGCAGTTGTGCAGTCCTGTGCAGTTTCACTGCCACTTTGACCTGGCAGTTAAATCCCCTTGTAAAGCTTTAAAATATCCTTTTATAACATTCGTCACCCTTAAGGTAGTTCCTAGGTAGCCCAGAGGGCAGGGAGCTATGTAACTAAAATGTAGGAAATGTACTTTTACGTTTCACATGTCCTGGTAATGAAAAACTTACAAAGTCTTTTGCCGCCATTACGAGGCCTACTACTCTCATAGGGGCCAGCATTGTAAATTCCTTGATATACGTATAAGCTTTAATTCCAGATCAGATTGGAGTATCTCCGTCACGTTTTTGAATGGTGAGAGAGGGTCAATTAACAAGGCAGCGGGTAGCCTGGAAGTCAGGTATATTTATGCTTAGGTTGATTGGCACATGCTAGGAATGAAAGGAAAAAGATCCCAAGGATTGAGAGTTTTCCCCACATCTCCTCTGTGGCTGGACAATCTCCATCTCCATGAGCTGCAAGATTTGCAATTCTTGAAAAAAAAGATACTGAAACTATATGAAAGTCAGAGAGAAGGAATATTGTTTCCAATTATTTATAGGTCAGGGGACTCTTAAGATTAGGTTATGGGAAGGGAAGGATTGTCTGCTGAAATTGTTTTTTATTTTTTTTATTTACATGTGCTTCCGCATTCACCAATAGTTCTAATCAGTGTTTTCTTTTTGTTTCTCTTTTTTGGACAACTAAAGAAACGGGGATGAAAAGGAAACTTTTAGTCCAAGAAAAATTGAAGTGGGAAGATGAAGATGTATTTTATTGGTGCTGCCAACACTACATCTGATACTTCAGATTTTGTAGGTTTAAGTTATGTTAATTTTAAATTATTCTTCCTTGTTTTGACAAATAATAATCTCGTCTTTTTTGCACAACATGGCCATCTATCTTTTTTCTTTGTTTTACTTGTCTTAAGTTTCATTTCATGTATTTTAGTGCCTGTTTACACCACATGCTTCTGTATATATTATTTTACATTCTCTTCTATTTCGTTTTTAATCATGCTTCTTCCTCATATCTTCATTTGTTTTTTCTCTCTCTCTCCATTGATTCTTTTCATATTTTCTTCTCCTTCCACATCTCTCTATTTTCTACTCATTGATTTTCTGATCCTTCCTACCCATTTTCACCACTCTTTTTTCCAGATGATATCCTTTAGTGGTCAGTTTGAAGGTGTGTATTTATGTTGGGGCACTACATTTCACACTTTACTTCATCTTGTGTAAGTGTTAGTTTTTTCCAGATAATGTGTTTCAGTGCTGTTATTTGTCACATTGGACCCCTAAGTAGTGGGTACCATGTTTGTGATGCATCCAGTGGAGAGGCTGTTTGTGGGTGTTCAGGGTGCACAAGATTTCACTCTTCACTTCAAGCTGCAACCCAAAACCAGTTTTCTTTTCCCAGATGTGTTTTTCAGTACTATTTCATGCCATTTATGACCACTTAGTAGTGAATACTGTGAACCGAGTTGGCTTCAGGTTATCAAGTTTTGCATGGGTGTTCATGATAGGGCACAAACTGTCATGCTTTACTTTGTCCTGCATAAGTGTATTCCATTTCTTGGTGGAGTGTTTTAGTACTGTTTCTTGCCACATTTGACCCTTGCATAGTGGAATATGTAGAACATTGGGTTTTTGCTTTAGGGTGATCATAGCCTAACTCAGAAAACAACCGCCATCCTTGTCAGAGTGAACCACAAAAGTCACTAAAGTAAAACGTGCTTAACCCTCTGGTAGCTTGGCGCAGATGGCTTAATGTAAAGGGAGTGCATAAAGTACTTAAACAATACACAAACAGTAATAACGTAAAAACACAACACAAGAAAAATCCAAAACCAATATTGAAAAATAGAGAAATTGTTAATAAATAAAATTACATTGAAACAAATTAAATCCAACCAGTAGAACAGGAGTTATGACCTTTTAAAGTGTTTGGTTACACTAGTGCCTCCAAGATCAAGGTGCCAACCATAGGTATCTAATTCCTTGAAGCCAGGTCAAAGTCAAAAGTTAAGGATAACTTTGATGCAGCATGGGTCAGCTAAGTTCTAGCTTGGACCTGGTATTGGTTTACCTTTGGTTCTAGAAACATTTCTGAAGAAAGGTTCAGGAGAAGGTATATTTCAGTGGGGCTAGGCAGCGGGCTGTGTCCGAGGAGGAGTCGTCATCGCTGGGAAGTCACTGGACGAAGTATCGGTGAAACCTATGATGGTAGCAAAAGATGTATTTCAAGGAGGAGGATGTTATTGTTGTTAATGGGGGCCCGTCACTGTCGAGCCCAGTGGAAATGTTTACTTTCAGACTTAGACAACATTTTGGAAGTAGAAAACATTAAGCAGGATAAATTTGCATGCTGCAGCCCAAGAGGGCTCCACAAGGCCTGATAGTGTTGCCAGGAGTTCCTGCTGAATAGGATTTGTTGCTGCACTGATGAATGTAGTGAAAGCTACAGTGAAGACATTCTGACCAGGGATGCACCTTGGGTGGATCAGCTGGAAGGTAGGTCCAAGCTTTCTGTCACTTCCCCAGGAAGTTTTTGTAGAAAAAAATTATAAGCCCTAAGTTATAGGTTTAGGCTGGATTAGTACCACCAACACCACTTCAAAGGGTCCAGGATCTGGGACACACCACTCTGGGGCTAGGGCTCACTTCAGTAGGGACAGGTGAAGAGTACAATGCATAAGGAGCTTGTTACGTTCCTGTAGCCCACACAGGAGGCCAGCGACTAGCACTTTGAGAAATGTATGGCGGTCCTGTGATCAAGGAGGTAGTCCAGTGCTCCTTCGGGTAGTAGGTCAGTTATCTGGTAGCAGGAGGGTAGTCCTCTTGTTGCAAGGCATCAATTTTAAAGACTTTCACAGGTCCAGGAGTGTTCTGAAGATGTGTTCAAAGGGTCCAATATTAATATGTCTGGTTGCAGTCTTTGAACTGGGGGATTCCATTTACTACATCCACATGGGGTTCTGGAAAATGTTTCCCTTCTTCTGTCAAGGATTCAAGAAGTCTTTGGTGACTAAAGATTAATGACAAGTTCCTTTGTGTGTGCTGGAGGCAGGCTCCTTTGAAGTGCAAGTAGGACAGGGAATAGCTTTGTCACCAGCCATCTTGCCAGGATGGCCCATCCTGTCCTCAAAAAACTCCCTTGGGTCACTGCCCTGGGTCACTGCCTCGGAGGAGTACACAGAGCCCAATAGCCAAGCCATTTACTGTCACATGACCCAAGAAACTGACAGAAGGCACAAATGGCTAGGACAGGAAATGCCAACTTTTTAAAGGTAGCATGTTCAGAATTGTGACGTCAAATGCAACTTTTCCATTAAAGAGGATTTTAAATTACTTGATTAATGAATATTTCATGCAAGTCTACACATTGCATCCTTACCTCCCCACAATCCAAAATTACCACTTAATAAAATGTAATAGTCTAGCCCAGTGTTACTGAATGGGAGAGACTGGCCTTAGAGTAGTGAACACAGATGCAGGAGGTTTTCAATACAAGTAAATATAGAACCTAAATCCACATAGTCTACTTTTCATCTACAGTGCACCCTTCCTTATGAGCCTTTAGGGCCTACTTTAGGGGCTGCGTATATGTATTAAAAAGAAAGATTAAGCCTGACAAATGGAGTTATTTTTTTCAAGGTCAAATTGGCAGTTTAAAACCGCAGTGGCAAACCTCGGACATGTTTAAAAAAATAAAAGGCTATTTTAGTGAGTATCACAATATGTTCTCCGGCCCACTAATAACATTTAATTTACAGGCCCCGGGTACTGGGTACAAGTAGTACCATATACTACAGACTTACAAGTGAACTAAAGGTGTCAATCAAGGGTAAGTCAATTTTACCATGCTGTAGGGAGAGAGCACAAGCACGTCACCACTGGTTAGTAGGACCTAATGCCAACAAAAACAGGCTCATCTACAGAAGGCAAAATCTGGGTAGACCCTGCAAACAGGGCCAGTCCAGCAGTCCTGATTTCCCAGATAATGGTAAATCATAATTGCAAGCCAAGTCAAGCTCTTTATCAGTTGAGCAGGAAGTGTAAGCATGAAATGTTAGAGTTCCCCATCATTACCTACAGTCTGTTAGACTTTAGTCTGCTGGAACAAGTGTGCATGATTAGCAGAAATAGATTGCTCTGGATCCAGGTCTTTTAAAGGAGTTGAATGGTATTGTCTGGAAACAGCCAATTATACCCCAATTGACATTTTTCAGTCTCTAGGCTGACTAGATTATCTGCAAAATGATTGTGTAAACACATGTCTATGCCCAGTAGTATTTGATACAGCAAAGTAAGAGGTTATTGGCAAATTTAAGAGTTCACTGGTAGTCTCCAACCAGTGTAAAAGACTTGAGGAACTTTTGGGCATTACCTACAAACTGTCTCTCTCCTCTTACTGGTCTAGAACACACCATTGTTCTACCACTTGAGTAGGGATTGTTTTTGTTTCTGCAGTGCTTGCTGCATTTCACTAATGGACATGCTCTTCCCAGAGACCATCCAGATTGTGATTGTCTCTTCAGTGTCTGTCATATCCAGAACCACTTTGCTGGGCATTTTGAAGAAATGTATATACTTTGAAAACACATAGCTGTGGATGAGCATGCTGCTATACAAGTGACAGCTGCTGTTTAAGCAGTACATAAAAAAAGAGAGCTTGATATGATATAAGATTGTGCCTACATTGTGAAAGCTCTATGGGTTATACCTACAGCCTAGGAGTCTAAACAGGGACGGTCCCCAGAATTTCACAGTGGTTTGCTCTGAGTTACTAGTAACTAGTTGAAAACTGGGATCTTGATCATCACCTATGGTAGAAAGGGCACCACTTGTGTATAGATAACTTCTACACAGGAACTCCCGTTTTTAGGAAGCTTTTGTCTATGGCACAACATCTTGTGGTACAGTCAGGAATAACAGATAAAGGCTGTAAGCCATCAAATGCCAATATTTTGATCACCCTACATGATTAGACATTGCCAGTCTCCCTACATGGTTAGATGGCCAAAGTCCTGAATCCTAGCGCTCTTCTGAACTATAATAAACCGATGTATGGGGATGAGAAGCATGACCAGATGCTTCAGCCTTCCAATGCCCCTGATAAGACCATCACCGAGTATAAGGAGCCCACTGTGTACTTTATGCAACCTGCAATGTATATGTTGTGTATAGCCATTTAGCTCCAGGACACAGTTTGTACTTTCTTCACTTTAACAAGGCAGTCATCAGCAACCTTATTTCCATTGAAGCTGGAGCTTATCGCACTGAGTTGGAGTGTGTTTCGAGGTAAGTTAGGCAACACATTTCTTATCATCATCCTCCAACAAAGATAAAACGCCACCCATAATGAGTTTTTACATTTATTTCTGAAAGAGAATCACAGAGAGACTATATACTACTCGCCTCAGTGTCCCTTCAATGCCACCCATGTCATCCTCAATATTTCAATTCATATCATATAAATGAGAAACTTTGAAAGACTGGCAAAGATTTTGAGGTAGTAGATTTCAGGCAGTGTGCATTTGCTGACTCCATTTAATATATATTGATAGGTATTACTGTGACCAGCTTGGTTTCTTTATCTTATGTCAAAGCGTGAAAAATGTCCTGTCTGGCACATTGTAGGAAATGACCACCTTTTGTGTGATGCCTCCCCAGATTTTTGCCTTGTTTTGTTGCCTTTGGAACTTTGTGCACTATACCCCTGTAAACCACTAATAAAGTGCTTCTGCTCCCCCTTTTAACATGGTTGAATTGGTATATTCCTAATTGGTATATTTGCATGCCTATAATTTTCTAGTATATGGTACACATTGCACTTGGGACCTTGAGGTTAAATACCACTAATGGACTGCAGCACCTGTTGTGCCATCAACTATAATAGCATTGCAAACATGGCTTCAGAACTGCCATTGTAGCCTGATTGTAACAATGCAAAACTTAGGGCATGGTGCAGGGTATTTAAAAATAGGACATGTACATTTATGTTTTACAAGTCCTGGCAGTGAAAAACACTAAAAGTTGTTTTTTCACTGTGGCAACGTTTGCGTGGTTTACACTATTACTTTCAATAAGTGCTAAATTCACTTTGGTAATAGCCAGAAGAATAGTTGAAGAACTCACTTTATTAGCCATTTAAAATACAAATAATCATCAAGTTTAATTTTGTATTTACTATTTTGCAAACTACACTTTTACAAAGTTGTCATTTGCCTGCCTAAAACCAAAAGGCTTTCCAGTCAGTGTCCTACTGTCACCTGACCCCTGATGGCTTCCCTCTAGTGAGAATTATTGGTAGAAATCTGGTGGGTGACTGATCTATTTGAGCTACAGGGACACTACAAGCTTTCAGAGGCCTGTTAGAAATGGGGTATGTGGTTAATTGTAAAAGCAAAAGAGTCTTAAATCCTTTTATAAACAGGTAAAACACTGTTAGCCTTAAAAAAGTACCTGGGTAGCATTAAAATAACACGCACAGGTGAGTGTGCATCAACAAAGGTTAGTGATGCGTTGATTTCTCACCCGCAAATGAGACCGTGCATTGTTTCTCTTTCTCCAGTTGCGTCGGCGTGTGCCGTTTTTCCACTCTGCAGAAGAAGGATGCCTCAATCTGGGCAAGCACTCGGGTCCGGGCAGGCATTGCATAATTTTTCCACTCCCAGCAAGGTTTGTGTCAAAAATCCTGCTGCACTGTGTTAGCAAAACCGCGCTGTGTGGGTTGCAACGTTACCAACCTCCATTAGCGATGCAGCACGTACTTTCCCCAGCTGCGAGTGTCGATCTTCCAGCCTCTCTGTAAGTGCTGCGTCGAGTACAGCCATGGTGTCGGTGGCACATCATTTCTTCAGCCGCGTCTTGGAGGTTGCTTCAGATATTTTCCCTCACTGCGGTCTGTGCTTGGATTTTCAATTTTGGTCTGCCAGCTTCACCTGTCAAGGCTCCAGGAACTGGATAGGTCACCAATTGGCAGGGCAGGAGTCTCAGCAGAGTGTCCAGGTGCTGGCAGGGGAAGTCTTTGATGGCCCTGAGACTTCAACAACAGGAGGCAAGCTCAGGACAAGCCCTTGGAGATTTCTTCACAAACAGAAATGCACAACAAAGTCCAGTCTTTGTCCCCTTTCACCAGGCAGAAGCAGCAACTGCAGGACAGCTCCACAAAGCACAGTCACAGGCAGGGTAGCACTTCTCAGCTCTTCAACTCTTCTCCAGGCAGACGTTCCTCTTGATGTCCAGAAGTGATCTAAAGTCTGTGGTTTTCAATGCCCTTCTTATACCCATTTTGGCCTTTGAAGTAGGCTTACTTCAAAGGAAAGTCTCTCTTGTTTGTGAAATCCTGCCTTACCCAGACCAGGCCCCAGACACACACCAGGGGGTTGGAGATTGCATTGTGTGAGGCAGGCACAGCCCTTTCAGGTGTGAGCGACCACTCTTCACCCCACCTCCTAGCACAGATGGCTCATCAGGATATGCAGTCTACACCCCAGCTCCCTTTGTGTCAATGTCTACAAAGAGGTGCAAACAGCCCAACTGTCAAACTGACCCAGACAGGGAATCCACAAACAGGCAGAGTCACAGAATGGTTTAAGGAAGAAAATGCCCACTTTCCAAAAGTGGCATTTTAAAACCCACAATCTCAAAATCAACTTTACTAAAATATGTATTTTTAAATGTGAGCTCAGAGACCCCAACTCCACATGCCTGTCCACTCCCAAAGGGAATCTATGCTTTAATCATATTTAAAAGCAGCCCCCATGTTAACCTATGAGAGGGATAGGCCTTGCAACAGTGAAAACCGAATTTGGCAGTATTTCACTGTTAGGACATATAAAAAACATTAGTATATGTCCTACCTTAAACATACACTGCACTCCGCCCATAAGGCTACCTAGGGCATACTTTAAGGGTGTCCTACATGTAAGAGAAAGGAAGGTTTAGGCCTGGCAAGTGGGTACGCTTTCCAAGTTGAATTGTCAGGTTAAAAATGCACACACAGACACTGCAGTGGCAGGTCTGAGACATGATTACAGAGCTACTAATGTGGGTGGCACAACCAGTGCTGCAGGCCCACTAGTAGCAATTGATTTACAGGCCCTGGGCACCTCTAGTGCACTGTACTAGGGACTTCCCAGTAAATCAAATATGACAATCATGGATAAACCAAATCAACTGTACAATTTACACACAGAGCATGTGCACATTAGCACTGGTTAGCAGTGGTAAAGTGCTCAGAGTTCTAAAGCAAACAAAAACAGGTCAGAACAAATAGGAGACAGGAGGCAAAAAGATTGGGAATGACCCTGCATAAGGGAAAAAGTCCAACAAGGTCTCTCTCCTTGCAACGACCCATCTGAACAGTTTGAAAAGAAAGTGCCCTGGACCATGCTGCTGACCTCTATTGAAGTGAGTCCCAACCCCCAACTAGTGCCCCTCAGGTGCTGGACCCTTAACTGGTATTAAAGTGTACTCCTCTCGTTCCCAAACATCTAGAAATGGAGCTTATTGTTAACTGTCTGCCTGGAGAACGGGCGAAGGCCAGGATCACTGTTGAAGCCCAAGCAATTGATGATGAATTGTTAGTCAGACTCAACTAGCTCGTTTGCCCTGTTGAACGAGGTCCAACTTTCAGAAAAGCCTAAATATAGAGATCTTAACTGGGATTAACAGCGAGCAACATCTGATTGACATCATGGCCTTCCAGGGCACAAACTTCAACCTTCCCATACTCTGAACTTTCCTACCTTCATCAATGACTACACTAGGCCCGCCATCATTGAGCACAATTTTGGATCCAACTGGTCCCTGTGACCAACCCTCCAGCCCTCCCGTAGGTGGCCTTAACATTTGAGTTTGACATTATCTAATGCAATCAGATGACTGTGGCTGGTGCTTTGTCATTTTTGGTGCTATTTTTAATTCAAAGTTTTTAAATTAATTTCTCTGGTTCTACATATTAGATTTGGCTTCATAATATTCATTGAAATATTCTATGTTTTTCTAAACTGGTTTGAATTTTCCCATGTTATTTTTCACTGTATCATTGTTTGAGTACTGCATAAATACTTTATACATTGCCTATAAGTTAACCCTGACTGCTTTGTGGCAATCTACCAGACTGTTAAGCATAGGTTCATTTATTGACTTTAGTGGATTGCCATGACCAGGATTGTGATTATTATATGAGGTAAGTTCTCACTCCCTCAAATAATTCTTTTTCACAATTTAGTTATTGATTTCTCCTGCACTTGTGAATTCCTAATGCCTTACACATTGGATTTTAAAGGTGCTTAACACCTTGTCAATTGTCTCACACAGCAAGCAGCAACTCTGTCATACCAACCATTGTAGAAAAAAGCACAGGAAATGTCAGTGATTTCTCTGGTTTGGTTTCTAACCGTCCCTGTCAGAGTGCATGCTATCTTGTAGGCAGGGTCACTTTAAACTCTGGTGGAGCTCAGTGTGGCAGTCTTTCTTGGCAACCCCCCTGACCTCCTTCTCCATTAATTTCCTCAGTAGCCCCCTCATGACATAGATTTCATCTTTTTATAGTGCTACTCAAAGTTCACTTCCATTCATTTCTCCGATCTGCATGATACACCTGCTTTGCAGCAGGCACATGAATCCTCTGAACTACTATGATGAGTCAAAGCCACCACTAGACAAAATCCTAATCTCTCAGCAGCAAAACATTAATCATCAAAGCACCTTGGCATTTTTATTGTTTCCTGAACAAGGAAGATCATATGCTTTTAAACTGATATGTTATTTGTAAACACACCACCCCCACCAAATTCCATGCCAGGTGTGGCTGCACTGGTCAAACCACCCTAAAGCCAGCCCTGCTTCTAGGGCAGGAAAAAACAACTGTGAGAAAGACATTTTAGATGCATGCTAAAAATGATGTTCAAATTGAGGCCAGGCTCACCTATTAACATTATGTTGCAGGTTTTTACTTAATAAGTGGGCTGGAAATGACTCCAGGGTAATGAAAAGTCAGCATCTCACCCATAGAACATGTCAACTTTTGTATGTGTGAAGATCTCTGCCTTGACTGAGGAGCCTCTGCAGTCACAAAATGACTAATAATAAAATTAAACTTGTACTTTGTGAATTCCAAAAAATAGCAAATACATACAACAGTACAGGTTTTCCTTTGTGAATCAGGCTCTTTGTATTCTATTTCACTATCAACCTACATCTATAATAGTGAATGCTAAGAAAGCACTATTTTCAGCATGAGAATATGTAACATGTAAAAATTGCCCAAGCCTTGTATTTTTAGTTGGTGCATAACTATGTAGAATATACCTCTGATAAACATTGTTAAAAAGCTTAAAATCCCCAAATCAACATTTTCAAATTCCAATCTGCCATATGTAAGCTTAAACTAAAACATAGTGTTGGACCTGGCTTTTTGACAGGGACATCCCCAAACTTTTTGCCTCCTTCCTCCTATTTTTTCTGACCTGTTGTTGTTGGCTTTTGACCTCTGGGCACTTTACCGCTGCTAACCAGTGCTAAAGGTGCATATGCTCTCTGTGTAAATTGTACTACTGATTGGTTTATCCATGATTGACTATTTAATTTACTTGTAAGTCCCTGGTAGAGTTCACTACATGTGCCTAGGGCAGGTAGATTAAATGCTACGAGTGGGCCTGCAGCACTGGTTGTGCCACCCACCTCAGTAGCCCCTTAACCCTGGCTCAGGCCTGCCATTGCAAGGCCTGTGTGTGCAGTTTCACTGCCACTTCGACTTGGCATTTAAAAGTACTTGCCAAGCCTAGAACTCCCCTTTTTCTACATATAAGTCATCCCTAATGTGTGCCCTAGGTAACCCCTAGAGCAGGGTGCTGTGTAGGTAAAAGGCAGGACATGTACCTGTGTAGTTATATGTCCTGGTAGTGTAAAACTCCTAAATTAGTTTTTACACTACTGTGAGGCCTGCTCCCTTCATAGGCTAACATTGGGGCTGCCCTCATACACTGTTGAAGTGGCAGCTGCTGATCTGAAAGGAGCAGGAAGGTCATATTTAGTATGGCCAGAATGGTAATATAAAGTCCTGCTGACTGGTGAAGTCGGATTTAATATTACTATTCTAGAACTGCCACTTTTAGAAAGTGAGCATTTCTTTGCACTAAAATCTTGTTGTGCCCTTCAATCCACGTCTGGCTAGGTTTAGTTGACAGCTCCTTGTGCATTCACTCAGACACACCCCAAACACAGGGTACTCAGCCTCACTTGCATACATCTGCATTTTGAATGGGTCTTCCTGGGGTGGGAGGGTAGAGGGCCTGCCCTCACACAAAGGACTGCCACACCACCTACTGGGACTCTGGCAGACAGGATTGAACTGAAAGGGGGCTTGGTGCATTTCTTAGACACTCTTTGAAGTCACCCCCACTTCAAAGGCACAACTTAGTATAAAACAGGGCCTCTGCCCTACCTCATCAGACACTTGCTAGAGAAGAAACCTGAACCAGAAACTACATCCTGCAAAGAAGAACTGCCTGGCTGCTCAAAGGACTCACCTGTCTGCTTTTCTACAAAGGACTGCTGCCTTGCTGTTGGCCTGCTGCCTTGCTGTTGGCCTGCTGCCTTGCTGAACTGCCTGGCTGCTCAAAGGACTCACCTGTCTGCCTTTCTACAAAGGACTGCTGCCTTGCTGTTGGCCTGCTGCCTTGCTGAACTCTTGTCTGGCTGTAAAAGTGCTCTCCAAGGGCTTGGATAGAGATTGCTTCCTGTTCCCTGAAGTCTCAGGACCAAAAAGACTTCTCTCTTCCTCTTGGACGCTCCGTGCGCCGAACTTTTCGACGCACAGCTTGTTCCGCGGCAAGAAAAAACGCCGCACACCGACGCTGATCGACGCAACGCCTTTGGGACGACCGAAACTTTGACGCACGGCCTCGCAAGGACAACGCCGCCCGACTTCCCGGGAGAAATCGACGCGACGCCTGCCGTGAGATCGAAACTTTGACGCACGGCCTCGCAAGGACAATGCCGCCCGACTTCCCAGGAGAAATCGACGCAACGCCTGCCGTGAGATCAAAACTTTGACGCACGGCCTCGCAAGGACAACGCCGCCCGACTCCCCAGGAGAAATCGACGCGGCGCCTGCCTTGAGATCGAAACTTCGACGCACAGCCCCGCAGAACGACGCGCAGCGGAAAACAAGCAGGAAAATCCACGCACAGACCCGGGACATCTGGTACTCCCCGCGAACCACAGAAAGAGACTGTCCGCGCGCCGGAAAACGACGCACGACTCCCCGCGTGGAAAATAACGACGCAAGTCTGTGTGTGCTGAGTAGAAATCGACGCACACACCAGTTTTCCACGTACCTCTTCTCCTGTGGCCCTCTGAGGAGATTTTCCACCAGAAACCAGGTACTTTGTGTTTGAAAGAGACTTTGTTTACTTTCTAAAGACTTAAGACACTTTATATCACTTTTCAGTGATATCTTTACAAATTCATATTGCAACTTTGATCGTTTTGACCTGAAGATACCCAGATAAATATTATATATTTTTCTTAACACTGTGTGGTGTATTTTTGTGGTGTTATGCTATGGTGTTGTATGATTTATTGCACAAATGCTTTACACATTGCCTTCTAAGTTAAGCCTGACTGCTCGTGCCAAGCTACCGGAGGGTGAGCACAGGCTGATTTTGGATTGTGTGTGACTTACCCTGACTAGAGTGAGGGTTCTTGCTTGGACAGAGGGCAACCTGACTGCCAACCAAAAACCCCATTTCTAACACATAGCATGTGGTGTAAAGAGTACACAGGGGCTAAGAAATAAAAACCATCAATGTACTGCCACAGGTTCTGAGGTATCCAACCCATGGTCAGTTCAAACAAAGCTTCACAACCAACATTGTAGCATGACTGGGACAATGAAACAAATGCAATTCTACCAGAATACCTCAATTATATGTAATGGTCCAAAGCTTTAATAAACTAAGTAAAGGATTACTAGAAGTAGGCCTTTACATTTAGGGTGCATGGTTTTACCTTTTCTCACATTTAAACATATAGGGGGTCATTCCAACCTCGGCGGTAAAAGGCGCTTACCGCCGTGCACAAGACCGCCATAACACCGCCACGGCCGCGGTAAACCGCCACGGTCATTCTGACCCACAACAGGCAAACCGCCAAAATACAGACATCCACAAAAGTCCGCCACACCAAAGGCCAGCGAGAAACTGGCGATGACCAGACCTCCACCGTCACGCCAACAGAAATACGCCCACACTATCACGACACACGAATCCACGCGGCGGTCTTTCAACCGCGGTATTCCATTGGCGGTACACACCGCCGCGCTCAAAATACACACACATCTCCAAAACACAGCCACATTGGATAATTCGAAATACACACACCTGATACACATACAAACAACACTCCCACACACCCAACACAATATAAAACACACACCCACATCACCCACAAACCCCCACTCCTAGAGATTCGTGAACACACACAGGGATAAGAGACCCGAGCACCCTGACGCGCAATTCACTGTCACCCAGCAATATTACCACGCACTTCAAACTACACACCAATACACATCACCACACTTAGCACCACACAATCCACCCCACACATCACCCAAACCACCCCATGGCACCGCAAAGACACCCCAGGTTTTCTGAGGCTGAACTCAGGGTCATGGTGGAGGAAATTGTACGGGTAGAGCCACAGCTCTTCGGGACACAGGTGCAGCACACCACCATTGCCAGGAAGATGGAGCTATGGAGCAGAATAGTGGACAGGGTCAACGCTGTGCGACAGCACCCAAGAAATCGGGACGACATCAGGAATCGGTGCAACGACCTACGGGGGAAGGTGCGTTCCATGGTATCCAGGCACAACATCGCGGTGCAGCGGGCTGGCGGCGGACCCCCACCTCCTCCCCCAGAATTTACAACATGGGAGGAGCAGGTCTTGGCGATCCTGCATCCTGAGGGCCTCGCAGGAGTAGGCGGAGGAATGGACTCTGGTAAGTCAAACTTAACTACTTCATCCCCCCCACCCCACCAGCATGCCAACTCATACCCCCACCCTCACCCCCACCCCCATCACACCTACTCCTTGCAAATGTCTCACCCTCACAACCCACCCATCCCAACACCAAGCCCTGCATGCGACCACAAAGCATGGACACCCATCACCTAAGCATGCCCACTGCACATACCCATCCCCCCGCAAAACCACCGTCACAAAAGCCCCCACACAGGAATGCAAGCACAGGGGCACACGGTACCCACCCATTGCACGCCATGGCACACACAGAAGCAATAATCATACTTTTATACCCCTGCAGGACCCGAACGCCACGTCACCGTGCAGGAGGGTCCACAAATGTCCACTCCACTCCCAGAAGAGGCCCACAGTGATGACAGCAGCTCTGTCTCCCTGGATCTAGATGACCAGCCCGGCCCATCGGGGACCTCTGGACGGTCGGTTCCCCTCAGACAGCCACAGGCCACAGCAGACCTTCCCCCCTCTGGGAACACCAGCACAGCACCCACACAGCGGGCCCATATCTCTGTCCCCAGGACACATCAATCAGCGGTGTGTCCACCACTGCAGGGCACCCAGGTTAACCCACCACCCCAACAACAACAGGGACCTGGGGGCAGTGGTAGTGGGCACACGGTCCAGGGGACAGAGGCCCGGGGAAACATGGGAACTGGGAGGGCTGCTGTGCGACAGGGGGGGGGTCAGGCCTAGGGAACCCACTCTCCACGAGGCCCTCTCCTCCATCATGGGAGCATACCACCACTCCCAGGAGACGATGGCCACGGTCCTGGCCACGTTTCAGGAGATCCAGCTTCTGCAGGAGCAACAGTATATGGGGTTCAGGGAAGAACTAAGAAACATCAGTTCCGCCATGGGCACCATCGTAGTGGCTCTGAATCAGGTAGTCACCACATTGCGGGACACTGTTGCACCACAAAGGGCCCCTGACACTAGCATGGACCAAGAACTGCCTACCACCCTCCGCCGGCGCTAGTGGACAGGAGGCCCCGACACAAGACCAACAGGCCACCAGAACCCCACCCCCTGCAGAAGGAGAACCACCCCGCAAGCGGGCCCTGAGATCCAGGAAGAAGACAGAGTAAGATGCCAAGACCCCAGCCAGGAAAGGATACCTCCCTGATTGTCATCCCACTGTCCCACATTGACACCCTGTCCAACCTTACACTGCCCCTGCTCCACTTTCCACAGGCATCTGGACAATGCACCTGTGATACTGATAGTCTGGACTCTGCCATGGACAATCCTCCACCATCACACCTCAACGATTTGCAACCACCCACCAATTTAGAGCACTGTAATAAACACACTTATTGCATAAACCAATCTGGAGTCTGGATGTGATTTTGTACAAATGTATTAGACATTACCGTGCCAAATGGCATATTCACATTGTGATGCCAACATACCAATGTCACACAGCTGTAGTCCATGGGGAATTAAAGCAGATGTCACGCAGTGGGGCCCACATCTCTGAAATCGGAAAGGAAAGTCACAACTCAGTTACCATACACTGGGGGAAAAGGTCAGACAGTAGAGAGGTAGTAGGGGTTAAGTATATGTAATATGCTGGTGTGGATTCTTACCTGTGTGTCATTGAAAATACTGCTGTATTACTGTGTTCCTGTTCTCTATGTAGTCCTCTTCGCCTTCCTCCTCTTCACTCTCCACAGGCTCCACAGCTGCTACAACACCACCATCTGGACCATCCTCCTGCAGAAATGCACCTGGCGTCGCAAAGCCAGGTTGTGAAGCATACAGCAGGCCACGATGATCTGGCACACCTTCTTTGGTGAGTACATTAGGGATCCACCAGTCATATGGAGGCACCTAAACCTGGCCTTCAGGAGGCCGAAGGTCCGCTCGATCACCCTCCTAGTTCTCCCATGGGCCTCATTGTACCGTTCCTCTGCCCTTGTCCTGGGATTCCTCACTGGGGTCACTAGCCATGACAGGTTGGGGTAACCAGAGTCACCAATCAGCCACACACGGTGCCTCTGGAGTTGACCCATCACGTAAGGGATGCTGCTATTCCGCTTGATGTACGCGTCATGCACTGACCCAGGGAACTTGGCATTAACATGGGAGATGTACTGGTCGGCCAAACACACCATCTGGACATTCATGGAATGATAACTCTTCCTGTTCCTGTACACCTGTTCACTCCTGCTGGGGGGGACCAAAGCAACATGTGTCCCATCAATGGCACCAATGATGTTGGGTATATGTCCAAGGGCATAGAAATCAGTCTTCACTGTAGCCAAATCCCCCACCTCAGGGAAGACGATGTAGCTCCGCATGTGTTTGAGCAGGGCAGACAACACTCTGGACAACACCTTGGAAAACATGGGCTGGGACATCCCTGATGATATGGCCACTGTTGTTTGAAATGACCCACTTGCTAGGAAATGGAGTACTGACAGCACCTGCACTAGAGGGGGGATCCCTGTGGGTTGGTGGATTGGTGACATCAGGTCTGGCTCCAGCTGGGCACACAGTTCCTGTATAGTGTCTCGGTCAAGCCTGTATGTCAGTATGACATGTCTTTCCTCCATTGTCGACAGGTCCACCAGCGGTCTGTACACGGGAAGATTTCTCCATCTCCTCGCATGTCCCAGCGAACGGTGCCTATGAAGGACAACAGCGAGCACAGAGTCAATCAACTCACAGGTACGTAACCACAGCTTGCACATAACACGATTCCCAATGCATTGAATGGCTTGTATGAGTGTCGATGAAAGGCCTAGGTATGTGTGACGCAGTAGAAAATAAGGCATGTGGGCCCTTGAAATGGCGGCTGCCTGACCTGTGAAGTGCGACAATGGGATGTGAGGTCAATGCGCTGGCGTGGCACACCGTGGCGGTAGGCGGTCGAAGACCGCGGCGCAAAGCAGCATTGGTTAACATAGAACCCTATGGGTCTCAGGAGCCAATGACGATGTGCGCCGGCGGTCGCGGTACGCACTGCCGCGGTACGCACCGCCGCGGGCGTGACCGCCATTTTCTATCTGCTTAATCACTCGATACCTGATCTTCGACAGGAGAGGACCTACACTGCAAGTGCTGCTGTGACCACGGTCTGGAAGAGACAATGGGCATATTTATACTCCGTTTGCGCCGAATTTGCGTCGTTTTTTTCGACGCAAATTCGACGCAAAACTAACTCCATATTTATACTTTGGCGTTAGACGCATCTAGCGCCAAAGTTCATGGAGTTAGCGTAATTTTTTTGCGTGAACACCTTCCTTGCGTTAATGATATGCAAGGTAGGCGTTCCCGTCTTAAAAAATGACTCCCAGGCATGTACGTGGTATTTATACTCCCGGGCAAAAATGACGCCCGGGAGTGGGCGGGGCAAAAAACCCCGCATTTGCGCCTCTTTTTAACGCCTGGGTCAGGGCAGGCGTTAAGGGACCTGTGGGCTCAGAATGAGCCCAGAGGTGCCCTCCCCTGCCCCCAGGAACACCCCCTGCCACCCTTGCTCACCCCAGGAGGACACCCAAGGATGGAGGGACCCATCCCAGGGAAGAAAAGGTAAGTTGTGGTAAGTATTTTTTTAAATTTGTTTTTGTGGCATAGGGGGGCCTGATTTGTGACCCCCTACATACCACTATGCCCAATGACCATGCCCAGGGGACAGCAGTCCCCTGGGCATGGCCATTGGGCAAGGGGGCATGACTCCTGTCTTTGCTAAGACAGGAGTCATGTTAATGGCGTCTGGGCGCCAAAAAAAAATGGCGCAATTCGGGTTAAGACGATTTTTTTGCCTCAGCCTGACTTGCCCCATTTTTGGACGCCCAAACGCCATTTTTCCCTATGCCGGCGCTGCCTGGTGTACGTGGTTTTTTTCCACGCACACCAGGCAGCGCCGGTCGGCTAACGCCGGCTAACGCCATTCAATAAATACGGCGCCCGCATGGCGCTTCAGAATGGCGTTATCCGGCGCTAATTTGTTTGGCGCAAAACTGCGTTAGCGCAGTTTTGCATCAAAAAGTATAAATATGGGCCAATGGCTCATGCAACTGGGGAAAGGGCCCCTGCCTTCACTGCGCAGGAGTTGGAGAAACTCGTGGATGGGGTCCTCCCCCAGTATGCGCTACTCTACGGTCCTCCAGACCAACAGGTAAGTACACTGGGACCATGCTTTGTGGCCAATGCCTGTGTTGAGTGGGGTGGATGAAAGATGGTGGTGAGGGGAGCGATTGAGGCATGCATCAAACAACAGATGAGAGCATGTGCCACATGGCAAGGGTGGGGATGGGGGGGCCACTCACATCGAGCATGCAGAAGGTGATGATTATTCTTCTCTCCCTGTACATGTCACATAGGTCAGCGCCCACCAGAAAATCGATATTTGGCGTGCCATCGCCAAGCACGTCCGGACCCTGGGGGTCCACCAGAGACGGGGCACCCACTGCCGGAAGAGATGGGAGGACATCCGACGCTGGAGCAGGAAGACGGCGGAGGCTCAGCTGGGGATGGCCTCCCAACGTGGGAGGGGTGCCCGTCGTACTTTGACCCCCCTGATGTCCCGGATCCTGGCGGTGGCCTACCCCGATTTGGATGGGCGCGTGAGGACATCACAGAAGACACAAGGGGGTGAGTACACTCAAATCCTGTTGACTTTGCGCGCAGTGGAGGTGTCTGGGTGGGGGAGGAGGGCTGTGGGTATCCCTAGGCCAGGGCGATATCTGTAGGCTAGGCCCCTCCGTAAGGCATGGCCCTGTGCCCCCAACCCCCACCTCTGTAGGGTGCCAAGTACAGCTATTCATTGCCCTGTGTCATGTATGTGAGCAGAGGTCGCCCATAGGCTTGTAGGCCATGTCCCACGGATTGCGTAGTCGACCCCAAGTGCGCGGCGTAGAGCAGGGGGCTTCTCTGTCTGTCCTGTCCGCCAACGGTGTCGCCAATGCATGCACTCAACATTTCTTTATTTTTCCCCACCCCCCTTTTTTGTTGTCTTCCTGTTCATTTGTGCATTAGCATCATCAGGCGGAGGAGAAGTGGTATCGGAGCACAAGGGAGCTGCATCTCACATGGCCATGGCGGGCCATGCAACAGAATCGGAATTCACCAGTGAGACGGAGGGCGAGGGGAGCTCCACAGCGGGGACTCATGCGGATGTCAGTGACAGCGACTCGTCCTCTGAAGGGAGCTCCCTTGTGGTGGCGGCAACATCCGTGCCCCCCGCAACAACAGGTACAGCCGCCACCCAGCGCACTAGCACCGCCCTCCCAGCAGCCCCTCAGCGTTTGCCCCGTGCCCGCTCACCCAGGAAGGTGGGCATCTCCTTTGCCCCAGGCACCTCAGGCCCTGCCCCAGTCACCCCTGCTGCCCTCAGTGAGGAGGTCATTGACCTCCTGAGGACGCTCATTGTTGGGCAGTCTACCCTTTTGAATGCCATCCAGGGTGTAGAAAGGGAGGTGCACCAGAGTAATGCATACCTGGAGGGCATTCATTCTGGTCAGGCTGCCCATCAGTGATCGTTCAACACTCTGGCCTCAGCACTGATGGCAGCAATTGTCCCTGTCTCTAGCCTCCCCCCTCCAACTTCCTCCACCCATACCCAATCCCCTGTACCTCTGCCTATCCCAGACACACCATCAGACCAGCCTGCACACACCTCAACACCCAAGGGGAACTCAGACAGACATAAGCACCACACATCACACAAGCAACATCCACATGCAGACATACCAACACCCACTGCCTCCACTGTGTCCCCCTCCTCCTCGTCTCCCTCCTCCCTCCCTGTCACGTCTCCACTCACACCTGCGTGCACAACATCTTCAGCCAACACGTCCATCACCAGCACACACACCAGAACCCCCCGCACACGTGCAGTCACCACCCCCACTACCATTCACACGTCCCCTGTGTCCTCTCCCAGTGTGTCTGTCACCCCTCTTCCAAGCTACACAAACGCAGGCAGCCACCCACCCAACAGCCATCCACCTCACCACAGCCTCCAGCCCAAGCACCTGCACCCAAAGACAGCAGACTTCAAACTCCTACAACCACAACCTCTTCCTCCACTCCCATACCTACTACACATACCCGTCCCTCTCTTCCTAAACTTATTTTCCTATCAAAACTTGACCTCTTTCCAACAACTCCCCCACCCCGTCCATCTAATAGGACTCCAGTCAGCACCTCAGCCACCACAAAAGCGGGCCCTGTGAAGACAGTCTGCCATGGACTGTGGAGTCCCCCACCCTCAAGGTCAGCCAGTTCAGTAGGGAGCCAAGTCACGGCCAGCCCACCCCCGCAAAAACATGCGAAGATTGTCAGTGGCCGGCACGAGAGGCCTAAAACACCTGGGACCAAAATCCCTACCATGGCTCCGGCAGGGAGTGTGGTGCCAGCTGACACACCGCCAAAGGTGGGGAAGGGCCACAGGCGAACAGGGAAGGCTGGGAAGGGCAGCACGCCCTACAAGACCGCCAGCAGCCCAGCTGTGCAGGAGGGCCCCGCATGCCCCATCCCAGGTGGGCAGGAGGACACCAACAGGCCCGGTACTGCAGCCCAGGAGGGCCCCACCAGGCCCATCCCAGGTGGGCAGGAAGGCGCAGCCAGCCACAGGTCAGGTGGCGAATGACCTCCACGCCATGGGCGGATCCGCAGAACTGGGCAGTCATCCGAAGCACCGCTGAACTGGGCACCGCCGTCTCAAGCACCGCTGAACTGGGCCCTTCATCTCAAGCACCGCTGCGCTGGGCACCGCCGTCTCAAGCACCGCTGAACTGGGCCCTTCATCTCAAGCACCGCTGCGCTGGGCACCGCCGTCTCAAGCACCGCTGAACTGGGCCCTTCATCTCAAGCACCGCTGCGCTGGGCACCGCCGTCTCAAGCACCGCTGCGCTGGGCAACGCCGTCTCAAGCACCGCTGAACTGGGCCCTTCATCTCAAGCACCGCTGCGCTGGGCACCACCGTCTCAAGCACCGCAGAACTGGGCACCGCCGTCTCAAGCACCGCTGAACTGGGCCATTCATCTCAAGCACCGCTGCGCTGGGCCCTTCATCTCAAGCACCGATGGCCCATTTTCGGAAGGGGCAGGCCCGCATCTGTGTCGGGCAGGGCTGCACGTAGCACTCTGGCACTAGTCCCCTCCAGTACCAGTGGAGACTGATATTGACTTGAGAGACTGTGGCTTTGCACTCCCCAGGATGTAACAGTGGGCAAGCCACCCACTGTAGAGACTTGAGAGACTGTGGCTTTGCACTCCCCAGGATGTAACAGTGGGCAAGCCACCCACTGTAGAGACTTGAGAGACTGTGGCTTTGCTCTCCCCAGGATGGAACAGTGGGCAAGCCACCCACTGTAGAGACTTGAGAGACTGTGGCTTTGCACTCCCCAGGATGGAACAGTGGCCATGGAGGCCCCTCGTGGATCTGGTGTTGTGGACTCATCTGGCTGAGGTGCCCCCCCTTCCGTTCCCCCTGAGGTGCCTGTAGTTTTGGTATCTGATGCCCCTGCAGTGTTCTCTCCGTTGGAGTCAGGTATCCTGTGTGGGCTTTGCCCATGTGATTTGGGCCCAGTGGTCCACGAACAATGCCTGATACAAATATCGGACTGGACAATTTATGTATATAAAAGTTTTAGATGTGTGATATATTTTAAAGCCAGTCATACAATATATTCCAATGTTTATAATCATTTCCTTTTGTCTTTGCATTCTTGCGGGGGGTTTGGGGGTAACTGTGATGTCTTGCTATGCATTGATGTGTGTGTTGTAGTGGGTGAGGGTGGGTGTGTCGCATATGTGTGTCCCCGTAATTTTTTGCCTCCACCCTCCCCTGTGTCGTAGGTGCAGTACTCACCGTTATCTTCTGCGCCAGCGTTTGTGCTCCTGGTAGAGGAGCAGGAAGACAAACGCTGGGAGGATGTGGAGTTCGGGTTCCATGCTGTCCAGATTCCTCGTGGGGTGTATGGAGGTGAGCGTTTTCCGTTTGAAATGGCTGTTTCTGCCGTGTTTTTATCGGTGGGGCTACCGCCCCGGAAAAGGTGGCGGATTGGTGGGTTGTGATACAGTGGGCGGTACATTGTCTCCCGCCTGTCTGTTGGCGGTGACCGCTGCGCTGTTTGTTTGTTCCGCCGTGGCGGGCGGTGTGTTGAAGTGGCGGTCCATGTTGGCGGTTTCCGCCAGGGTCGGAATTGCATTTTTTTTACCGCCAGCCTGTTAGCGGTTTTGCCGCCGCTTTAACACCGACCGCCAGGGTTGGAATGACCCCCATAATGTCAACTAAGTCCCTAAAAAGAGCATGCACTATAAAATAAAATAAAGTGGATATGACTGAATAACTTTCTTTATTTTGAGTTCATATTACAGTCTGATGAAATTTAGATGGAACAAGTTCATATATAGATCTGCACTGTGCTATTGATGATGGCTGTTTGATTTGATTTGATTCTATTTCCCTGTAACTTGGCGAATGTAGAATACTGAATATCATACATAGAGGTATATAAATATATATAGATCATAATATGGACCAAGAGATTAATAGAACTGGTTGTTTTAATTGGAGTTTTTGTAACACTTTGATGCACTTTATATGCTCTTTTGCACTTATCATTAGTTTAGATTTTCAGCACTTTGCACTTTCTGCTAAGGCCTTATTTGAATACAACCTATCTACATGAGTGTCTATGGAATCACCTATTATACAGATAAGGATAGTGAGGAGTCAGATTTGATTATATAGGCATTAGATGTATACTATAGCACTACAATACAATCATTGTCATTGTTAAACATAATTTTAATACAGGATATTAATTAGTTATTAATAACTATATGTACATATAACGGATGATAATTTAAATATTTAAAAATTGAAAAATATGATATTATAGTTCCTTTGTTTATATTTATACTGTTATTTTCCCTGTTATTTGATTAATGATTTTATATGATCAAACATTATGAATTATTGGAAGCTATTGTCTTTTTGCCTATTATATTTATTTATTATTTAATATTTATTACTTAGGACTTTCTAATCTTAATTCTGATCTTATCTGTGAATATTGGCATTAATGTAGGTTCATCCTGTTATTAAGCGTTGTATCTAAATAATCATTATTACATACTTCAAAATGGCCGCCGCTTTTTTAGTACACTATAGTGTTATGGAAACAAATGAAGGACTTAAAAGTTGTATGAAAATGATGTCGGCTGAGTAGCCAAACTGTCCAGTAGAAGGCGTTTTGCCGAAACGCGTTGACAGACATCTTACTCGGGACTCTGGATTACCTGTATAAGAAAATAAATTCATGCACTAAATACGAGCGCTCTGGAATTAATTGATTTCGAGATTTGGGAGATACATGATGGGATCGGTGAAGCCGTCAGATGGCTATCAGTCCATCTGTTTAAGAAATAATATATATATATATATATATATATATATATATCTGTAGCAAGACTAGCTATTAATTAGGAAAAGACTATGTAACTTTTTTTTATGTCAAACGCTGTTGCATGAAATCATTTTCTTATATAATTAAAAATACAAAATCTGAAATAAAAACAGTGCTTTTTCATTAAAAATAAGATAGAAATATTCAAATGAGTGTTTATTAGAGCAACCTCATTTTAACATTGATAAGTTTACTATATGCTAATCTGCATTTCCACTCTCAACCATCACATACATTTCTAGAAAGCGAATAGATATTGACAAAAGACTCTCATTAACTACATTGCACCTCTAAGTGATAGTTAGCTGCACTAGAATGGGCAGAGATGAGCCCTCTGAATGTGACAGAATCGGTAGGGTTTGATCGTTTAGAAAGATGAATTAGTTTTATGTGTCACATCTTCATTACATTTTGTACCCTGCTTCACTCTAATGTTGGAGTTTCCATGTAACAAAGGGCATCACCTTGAAATGCAATGTCATGGAAATTAATCATTTAATTAACACTGTCAGATTGACTCTGAACAATATTCTTGCACTCCTAGACATCTTTTTGCCTATGTGTTTTCTGGTACACAGAGTATTCAAATAATGTTAATCAAGAGTAATACAAGAGTGGACAATAAACTTTACATGCTATATTAATCCAAGATGAGATGGGGATCTGGCGTTTCTATTGTGCTTGTACTTGAATCAGTTCATTAAAGAGACTCTGTTCATGTCAGCTTTGTTTGATATAATAATATATATGTCTTTCATAATTGAGTTGGTTGCCTAATCATGCAAAATAAAGAGTCTTTGAAGCTAAACAAAGAAGAAAAAAATCTTCATAATTCAAAAAGTGTGTTCAGTTGTGCATTTAATTTATTCGTATATTATGTTGTGGGTATCCAGCAGTCATAACCCCATACAGTAGACGATGGTAGCTACAAATGTCTCTGAAAGACCACAAGGGCCCCGGGTCTATCACAAAAGTAGAAAGGAGAAAGACACAAAGGAAGAAGAAAGGCCTAGGTAAAAATAAATTGTCCATTTAAAGGACGAATTCCCTCATCCACCGAAGGTGGCATGCTTCATCATTGTTACATTTCTCACACCACGATACTTAGTCATGGTGGAGGCTGCAGCCCACTCACTAAGAGGGAGAAGCTCTACGGATGTTTTTACAGATATAATAAATCTCTGATGATGAGCAGGATGTAGTGAGGTACGCAGAGTGTGAGCAAACGAAAATGTGAAATAAAACTGGCTACAGGGTACATACAGAGTTTTATGAATGCGTGCCTGTGCCACAATAATAAAAAAAAAAAAAAAAATCATCTAATGTTCTTTCTTAAGATCTAGTTAGTAGCGGAAAATGGAAGGGCCCACAGGCTGTGAAAAACGTGTGCAAAACTTTAAGTGAAATTCAGGTTGAGGGTTCTAGGCAAGGTTGTTGCAACAATAAACCATTTTACATGTATGCCCCAGTGTCCATTAACCTTTGTACAGGATGCACACTTGGTGGTTGTTGGCAAATTGAAATAATGAAAATATATACATTCATATTTCAGGGTCGCCTTTCAGTAGAAAATGACAGACATATAATTGAATTCACTCCAATATGATTGTTTATTTATTGAGGCAGGTGATTAAAGACCTAATATGAACAGAACATAAAGTACAATATGTGAACAGTTATCAATACATTAAAACTACATTTTATGTTAGGTTCATGACACACAGCATTCTAAAAACATAGCTAAAAAAAGGCAAACATTGCACACGCATCTATAACTTATGTCTATTAACCCCTTAGCTGCTGGGACTTCCCCCCAGTGCTGAGCCCTTTTTTTGTTATTTGGTGCAGTATGTGCTTAGGCACCCATAACTTTTTGTGCACATAAGATATCCATGCCAAATGTGTGTCCTTTTTTCCAACATTCTGGTGATTGTAAAGGTACCCAGGGTTTGTTGATTCCCCTGGAGGAGACAAGAAATTAGTTAAAATACAGCAATTTTTTTTTAATGGGAAAAAAGTGTTGAAGAAGAAAGCATTTTTTTTCCCTGCAAATGGCATCAGCAAAGGGTTTGCAGTGCTAAAATCACTATCTTCCCAGGGTTCAGAAACAGGCAGACTTGAATCAGAAAACCAAGCTTTTCAACACAATGTTAGCATTTTACTGGGACATACCCAATTTTTACTATTTTTTGTGCTTTCAGCCTCCTCCCAGTTAGTGACAGAAATGGGTGTGAAACCAGTGATGGATCCCAGACAGATAAACATTTCTGGAAAGTAGTTACAATTCTGAATTCAGCAAGGGGTCATTTGTGTAGATCCTTTAAGATTTTCCTACAGAAAGTAACAGTTAAAATAAAAAAAATATTGAAATTGACTTGAAAAAACAGCTCTTTCTGACTATGTTTTCTTCTGTAACGGTTTTCAAATATGATAGATTGTTTAAAGCAATATACTGTTATGTTTGCTGGACCCTCCTCGCTGCAGGGATATATAGGTCTTGTGGGTTCATCAAGAACCCAGGCTAGTCAGAGCCAATAAATGAGCTGCACCTTGCAATGGGTTTTCATTGTATGCCGGGTACGCAGCAATTCAATTGGTAACATATAAAGATTTTAAAATTAGGTATCAAGGAAACATATGTATTTCTGAAATAGGCACAAGATAAGGAGTTTATAAACAGTGGATATTTGAACATCTCTGAATTAGGGGGTCCCCATACTAGGATGTGAATTACATGGCATTTCTCAAAATGACTTCTTTTTTACACACTGCTTTATGTTTGGAAGGCAAAAACGTGGAGAAAGACAGTTGGCAATAACACTTGTTCTTCTATTCTGTGTTCTCCCAAGTCTCCCGATACAAATCACTTGTGTGGATCGGCCTAGTTCTTGTGACAGGAAACGCCCCAAAACGCAACATGGACACATCATATTTTTCCACTGAAAACTGATGAGTTTTTTGCTAATGGCCTAGTTGTGGACTTTGGGCTGTAGCTCAGCTAGCACCTAGGGAAACCTACCAAGCCTATACATTTATGGACATAAGACATCTAGTGCAATCCAGAATGGGGTGACTTGTGGGGATCTCTCTGAGTTCTGTCACTCATAATCCTTTGCAAACCTCAAAATTGGGCTAAAAAACACTCTTTCCTCACATTTCGGTGCAGTAAAGTTGTGGAATCTGAGGGGAGCCACAAACTATCTTCCACCCAGCATTCCTCTGAGTGTCCTGATAAAAATGGTACCTCACTTGTGTGGGAAGGCCTAGTGCCCGCAACAGGAAATGCCCCAAAAAGCAATGTGGACACATCACATATTTCTACTGAATAATGATGGGTTTTTTGCAAAGTACCTAGCTCTGTATTTTGGCCTGTAGCTCAGCCGACACCTAAGGAAACCTACCAAACCTATACATTTATGGAAAGTAGACCCCCAGGGTAAAACAGAATGAGTGGACTTGTGGGGCTCTCACCAGGTTCTGTCACCCAGAATCCCTTTAAAACCTCACAATTTGGCTAAAAAACATGTTTACTGCACATTTCGGCTATAGGACGTTTTGGAATCTGATGGGAGCCACATACCTCCTTCCACCCAGCATTCCCACAAGTCTCCTGATAAAAATGGTACCAACTTGTGTGGGCAGGCCTAGTGCCCGTGACAGGAATGGATCACACATCAGTCAATGTCGGTCCTTATATGAGGGCAACTGTTGACCCAGGGGTGATCCATTCCTGACACAGGCACTAGGTACAGGCACTCAAGTGGGATAGCGGTTTTATCAGGACAGGTGGGAAAACACTGGGTGGTAGGAATTTGTGGATCCCAGCATACTTCTGTAGTTTGTGTGACAGAAATTCAAGAAAAAGTAGAGTTTTTTCACATTTGCAGGGTATTCAGGGTAAGAAATCTTTGGGGAATCCCCAGAAGCCACACCTCTGTGGCCTCCCCCAGGTGTCTAGTTTCCAGAAATGTCTGGGTTTGGAAGGTTTCCCTATATGGCCCCCAAGCCCAGGACAAAAAATGCAGGGGCCTGCCTTACAAAACCAGGTTGTTTTTTGATAGATAATTTTGATGTTTCTACAATACGATTTGGGTGGTTGAATTTGGGGCTAAACTAAATTAGGGATCCAACAAGAGAGCATTCTCTCTGTGCTTGCCGCCGCATGCACCGGCCCTCTGAGTTGGGCAAACCCGCAATTGCCCTGCTGCACAGACTGTGTTGCAGGATGACACCTCCCCTGGAATAACTGGAAGAGGAGTTGTCAGATGGGACTCCTCTGTTAGACCTGACATCCTTAGGGTGGTCATTACTAACTTTTTGCCTGCCTCCCTCCACTTTTGAGATACTGTTTTTGCTGGTTTTTAGACTCTGCACACTTTACCACTGCTAACCAGTGCTAAAGTGCATATGCTGTCTCTCTTTAAACATGGTAACATTGGATCACACCCAATTGGGCTATTTAATTTACTTAGAAGTCCCTAGTAAAGTGCACTATATGTGCCCAGGGCATGTAGATTAAAAGCTACTAGTGGGCCTGCAGCACTGATTGTATCACCCACTTCAGTAGCCCCTTAACCTTGTCTCAGGCCTGCCATTGCAAGGCCTGTGTGTGCAGTTTCACTGCCAATTCGACTTGGCATTTAAAAGTACTTGCCAAGCCTAAAACTCCCTTCTTCTACATATTAAGTCACCCCTAAGGTGAGCCCTAGGTAACAGGGTGCTGTGTAGGTAAAACGCAGGACATGTACCTGTGTAGTTTACATGTCCTGGTAGTGTAAAACCCCTACATTTGTTTTACACTACTGTGAGGCCTGCTCCCTTCATAGGCTAACATTGGGACTGCCCTCATACATTGTTTGAGTGGTAGCTGCTGATCTGAAAGGAGTAGGAAGGTCATATTTAGTATGGCCAGAGTGGTAATACAAAATCCTGCCGACTGGTGAAGTGAGCATTTCTCTGCTCTTAAATCTTTCTGTGCCTTACAATCCACGTTTGGCTGGGTTTAGTTGCCAGCTCCTTGTGCATTTAGTCAGACACACCCCAAACACAGGATACTCAGCCTCACTTGCATACATCTGCATTTTGAATGGGTCTTCCTGGGCTGGGAAGGTGGAGGGCCTGCTCTCACACAAAGGACTGCCACACCCCCTACTGGGACCCTGGCAGACAGGATTGAACTGAAAGGGGACCTGGTGCACTTCTAAGCCACTCTTTGAAGCCTCCCCCACTTCAAAGGCATATTTGAGTATAAAAACAGGGCCTCTGCCCTACCACCTCAGACATTTCCTAGAGAAGAACCCTGAACCAGAACCTGCTCCCTGACAAGAAGAACTGCCTGGCTGCCTAAAGGTCTCACCTGACTGCTTTATAAAGAGGACTGCTCCCTTTCTGTTGCCCTGCTGTCTTGCTGCTCTCTTGCCTTGCTGCAGAAGTGCTCTCCAAGGGCTTGGATAGAGCTTGCCTCCTGTTCTCAGGACCAAAAAGACTTCTCTCCTGCAGCTGAAATCCCCGTATGGCGGAAATTTGGCACACCGCCTGCAAAGAATGATGCACAGCCTACTCGCAGTGAATAATTCACCGCACGCTGAGCCTGGAATGATGCAGCCCGACTACGCAACAGAAGATAGACGCATCGACGCGACCAGAACTTCCACACACAGCCCCACTGGATCGATGCAAGCTGACTCAGAACGACGCAGCCTGACTTCCTGGGAGGAATCGATGCAGCGTCTGTCATGCAGAGGAAAATTCCACGCATTGCCTACCGGAATCGACACAGCCCCTGTGACTTCACTCCGCAAGCTCAGGATTCCATGCATTGTCCCCGGGGCATCCGAAAACCCCGCAACCCGAAGAGGATCCAAGTCCGCGTGGCGTAAATTGACGCAACATCTTCCCCGCGTGCAAAATAACGACACAAGTCAGTGTGCGAAGGGGCGAAAACGATGCACACTCACAGTTTTCCATGCATCTCCTCCTCTTCGATCTCTTGTGAAGATTTTTCAGCGCAAACCAGGTACCTTGCCCTGCAAGAGACACTTGCTGTTTCTAGAAGAACTTAAGACACTTTTTATTGCTTTTACAGTAATACTTTAACTTTAAAGACACTTGATATATCTTTCAGTGATATCCCTACATTTGCTTATTTCATCTGTAATAATTTTGACCTGAATTTATGCAGATAAATATTAAATATTTTTCTAAACACTGTGTGGTGTATTTTTGTGGTGTTATATTGTGGTATTGTATGATTTATTGTACAAATACTTTACACATTGCCTTCTAAGTTAAGCCTGACTGCTCAGTGCCAAGCTTCTAGAAGGTGGGCACAGGATAATTTGGATTGTGTGTGACTTACCCTGACTAGAGTGAGGGTCCTTGCTTGGATAGGGGGTAACCTGACTGCCAACCAAAGACCCCATTTCTAACATCCTCCAACTGAAAAATAACTCCCAGAGTCTGCTCCATTGTCCTAATCTTTAGATGCTGTCTCAGTATCTGCTGTCTCAGTCTCCGATCCTACGTCAGAGCTGTCCTCCATAACCTGAGTAAGGGCTTGAGCAGCAGTCATCCAACAAGACCCCATCTCTACTACTGACTAAACTGTCCCTCAAAAATACTAGCCTACGTAGATGGTCACAAAATTGCTGGTGGGTGTGTGTGTGATGCGTGCAACAGTAAATGTCAGACACCTTAACTTTGCTTCTTCCCTCAATCAGCACGTTCTCTCAAGGCACTCAAAAAAACAAAAACGACACACTATTACTTCACCTTGCCACATACCCATCATCACAGTCTTTAGCACCTGTGGCACGCAGTCCGACGATCATTATTGGTGCTCCAGTTCCCAGGACCTCCTCCTTGGATTCCCTCACAGCCACCCAGCAAAAGTGCCCTTCATCTCTCCATAGCCCCCCCTCGCACATACATTTAATTTGTATTATAACACAGGTAATGGCTGGCTTTGCAAAGCCAATTGGCTATTCACATAAAAATACAGATTTGATCTTTGCAGCAGGCATATAAACCTTCCGTGCTACTTTATAGCATCAAAACTGCCACTAGACAAAGTCCTTCTCTAGCAGAAACATAATCACAAGAGTTAACTTTACTTTTTCATTGTGGCCTAAAAGCTATGGTTCCAACGCGTCGGCTGGAGTATGTGCATTGCTTTGAAGATGCACGCTGTGAGACAACTGGTGGATATATCTATATATATATATATATATATATATATATATATATAGAGAGAGAGAGAGAGAGAGAGATCACTTTTATATGTGGGTGTGGTTTCCCTAGGGACCCAGGGTCTCCAGGGAAATCACGCACGCATTGGCAAAAGTGATCTATATATATATACCACATTGGTGGTGATGGTAGATTTCTTTTTTTGACTGCAAATAAAGAAAAGAGAAAATCTTTCTCCTGGAGTGCAGTGTTGCAATTGGTATCAACTGTTTGTTTTGGAAATATTAGGAGGAAGAGTCCATTCCTCAAGACTGCACCAGCATGAAATAGTGCGCCATAAGGAGGACCGTTTTGTGTGTGCATATATATATATATATATATATATATATATATATATATATATATATATACATATATATATATATATATATATATATATATATATAAATATGTGTGTTATTTAATAGCTATATGGTTTCCCGGGGGGGGGGGCGATCGTGGCCCCAAGGGAAACCATGCATCTGTTAAAAAAAGCCCTGGTTACGGGCGACCCCCCCGTCAGTTTCAGGGTAAACTAACGTATATATTTTTTTTAAATGCCCGGGGGGGGGGGGGCAACTCATTTTCAGAGTGAGCAGACCCTACCACCCCAAGTGTAATCCCTGCTGTCTAGTCAGGTTTCTTGCACACCTGCGATCCACAGCCAGGAAACCATTTCAGGAAGCCTCGTTTGAAAGGGGAGAATTTCCCCTTTCTCCCCTTTCAAACGAGGCCTTCCTGAAAGGTGGGGAGGCCCTTTCAGGCCTGTTTTCCACACCGGAGCAGAAAGCAGCTTTACCACCGCTTCCTGCGCCAGTGGCAAAAACAAATTGTGATGTTCGTGGGCACCGCAACGGGGTGACTTCACACAGGGGTGTGTGGACAGAGTGGCGGGGGAGACACAGAAGCTCTTCCGTGTCTCCAGAGGGAGTTTTAAATAAAAAAAAAAACACACCATAGGATTTTTAAAACCCCTCCCTGGTATTACCACTAGTCAAGACCCAAACCAGGGAGGGTGTGAGTGTGTCGGCCAGTGGCCGATGCATGCACCAATGGGGTTAATTTGCAAATTTTATCCACAGATTTAAAGCTCACCTGTCTACACTCCAACAGGAAATCTGGTAAAGCCTTTAGTGTGGAATATGGAGAAAACCTTTCTAGCATGAGATTAAGGGGCCTGGCAAAACCACCACCAGTTACCAGGATTTCTCTGTGTTCCCTGAAAGCAAGAAAACCTACCAGGTTGTTCCAGCACTTACACATATACTT
This sequence comes from Pleurodeles waltl, assembly GCF_031143425.1. NCBI lineage: Eukaryota > Metazoa > Chordata > Amphibia > Caudata > Salamandridae > Pleurodeles > Pleurodeles waltl. Next base: position 454,116,971 of record NC_090440.1, on the reverse strand, counting down.
CTGTATACTCTATACTTCTGTGAGCACTTACTGCTCAATACTGCTTTGACTTTATCCACTGTTCTGCTCCTTACATGCCTGCTCTAACTCATAGCTGTTGTTTGTACTAGGGCTGCTAATAACTGTGGCTCAACCATCACTATATCATCCTCCATAAAATTCAGATCATTCTCTGAAGATATGGATTCTCTACTCTCTGGGCTTCTAAAAAACAACAAAAAATTACTGTATAGCAAAAAAAGGGTCCAGGCACAAATGGTGCTGCTGGTGCTACCTCTGCTTCTAGTTCTGGTGTTAGTCAAGAGAATTTGAACGGCAGTACGGGCATACAGTGAGGAGTTGCTGATTTATTTCAGCTGATGGCATTCTGACATTGAGGTGTCTGTTATCTGCCTTATCAGAGCATAATCTACTCAGTTGTGCTGGTCAGTCCATCTCACTATGATGGTGTTGTACTCTAAGTATAGTGGTTGGATGGCTGTGATACCAGCGTCAATGGAGTGGTGACCAAAAATTGAATAATTGGGTTTGGCTTGTGGAGACATGACAATCTGTACACATAAAGACCATTCTATAAATGTGGAGGATGTTATACACTGGGTGACAGCAAAGCCCAGTCCAAATAGTTCAGCTATTCACATAGTACATTTTTCATGGTAAATAGCTGATGTCCTCAAGTTGCCTTTTGCGGCCCATCTTCATTCTACTTCAGCTGACTTTTTTCAGCCATTGAGCCTTCAGTTAACTCAGCCATGAGTAAAATTGCACATACAGGTATGCAACATACTTCTTCCTCAGCTTTTTTATTACTGAAGACCTAGCTAAACATAACTTAAACTGTAATATAGCTTCACCTAAAATATTTAAAGCCTACAAAATATTAATCTAGGAGTATTAAGGTTGCATATTCATGTATTAGTCTTAGCAGTAATGCAGCACATGATTTTATTAATACTGTTAACAATCTCTTTGAATCCTCTTCTAGTGTGTCTATTATCCAATCTTCAGAAGAGCTCCTTAGATTTCCATTAGAAACTGGGTTATTCATTTAAGAGGGGTGACCCTATATATAATCACAATTTTGTCAGCTCAAAAGTCATTCCTAGGAGAATCTCTATTTTGGCTGTCAGAGTACTCTGTCACCACAGAGTAACCTGCACGCCAAACTCTCTGTCCACCTAGCCAATTTTGAGTCAGGCAGACCACCAGGTTTCTGCTGATGAGGCAACACTTACTTCTTTGGCATAAATCTTCCTTCTTGGCCCAAGGAAGCGTGGGCCGTTGGAGGTAAGCCACCCTATTAGAATGTCTTCTTAGAACAACTTCCCTATTTAGAATGAGTGGTCAGATGGCTTATTTTCTTGTCCCTCACCTTCAGGAACATCTTGGCAGTGAGGGATTATAAAAATAAAAAATTACCCTCACAACATGGGGGAAATCTCCAAACCTGTTGCGGCCATTCGTTTTTACTTTTCCAAAAACAAACTCCCACTTCATGAGCTTGTTTTTGGAAGACTAAAAACGTTTAACACTTTGGTGCAAGTGTCCATTACTAATTACAGAAGAACACTAATTATTTAAATGACTTTGTATGAACCACAGTAAAAGTGGTTCAAACAAACCCATAAAGTTGCAGGTGGCAGCTATAAGATCCTTTACCTCCTTGACAGCCTTTACTCTGCTTTCCATCACTCGTAGTGATGGTCAGACCACAGCACTCCAGGCGGTCAGACCACCACATTACAACCCTGGCAGGCGAACCCACCAGGGGACCGGTGTCCCCGCCAGGAACATGGTTCCTGATGGGCTGAGTACAATCTGTGTTGTACTCAGCCACCTGGCTGATTACAACTCAGCTTTCCACCAGTCTTTCCATACCAGGGACCCCAACATGAAAGGCTGGCAGAAAGTCAGTGCAGAGGGCCGTAGGGGGCCCCTGCAATGCCCATGCCAATGGCCTGGGCAGCACAGCGACCGCCCCCGCACAGCACCATTGGAAATCATACTGTCTGCTTTGCAGCATGTGCATTTTCCAATGGTGCTGATGTGCTACGTTATTGGCTTCGGCTCCCCTAATGGTACAGAGGCTCATATCGTAGGACTGTTCCAGCCAATCAGCCCTGTAGGAACACATAATACAATGTTCCCTCCTATCAGCCCGGCAGCAACATTGTAATATGCTTAATGGAGGACGCGACTGGTATGACTGTGGCATCCTCCCCGTGAGTTTGGTGATCAGCTCTTCCAACCGCCAAACTCATATTGAGGCCCTAAGTCAGGCACTTTGATTCTGAACTGGAATCTTTATGTGGAGGAGGTTCCATGTTTGTGACCAGCAAGGGTCTCTTAAAGTTGGATACATTATAATGGAGCCTCTCACGGAAGCCACTGTTTTTGTTGGCCCCAAAAAATACAATTAAGCACAATATTGGGTTTAGTGTCTTAAGTAGAGGGTGGTTTGCTAGGCAAATAGATTGACCAGCTCACCCAGTCCAGGTTTTTACCTTCTGATCTAGTCATGGTTTTGGAAGATGAAATACTTCAGTCCGGCATTCATGGTAAACTATTGTCAGTGTGGCACAAAGATGTGTGTGCAAAAACACGGCTTTCTCGTCAACCTAGGGTGCAATCTTACTGGGTGTGCCTCAGCACCATCTCTCATTCCTCCAAAGGTGAAAAGAATTACTCAGCTCAACATTTCTGCAACTTCTGGGACGCTTTCTTCTGGTCAGCCCTGCAGTTTCTAGGCACCAGATATCTCACTAGTCAGGTCTCCTTTAGGGTTCAGTCCTCTGTGATTAGCTTGAACATTTGAGAATCAGGTGTCCTTCTGCTGTTTTGTATTCCTGAAGCACACAAACAAAAGGCTAACTATTGAACCCTTAGAGGTCAGCTAAGTCACTCAGTTCAGGCATTATTGCGTCATACTGAGTCTTCATCTTCCAGAAGGAGTCATAAGTCCTCCTGCAGCATGATCTCATTCTTCAGCTGGAGTCTTCACATTTCCAGGAATGTTGTAAGGAGGTCTTGCTGGTTGAAATGTCATTTTAATATTGTGCACTAGCCAGTGCTTAAAGAAATGTTCGTACCCAATCCCAAATGTTGTGCTCCGTTCTTAGTTCTACTAATTATTTTTGTGCATATAGCTAGTCCCTGATAAATGGTCAGCAGTTACAAATTCCCGGTCTATCCTGGGCTCAAAGGCAGCACATTATCTTCTGGTCCATGGTTGTGACCTCTTCCAGCTGTGGATATGTATTCCAGCTTTACAGATGTGAGGATCAGAAGAAACGGAGTCAGGTAAGTTATGGCTCAGGCTGCCTAAAGTACATTTTTATCAAGTTAATTTTCTGCTAAACCAGACTTACTATCAAATCTAATTTAAGTAAGAATTAAGTAACACATATATTTGAAGGGCTTCAATAGCTTTTTGATGATGATAAATGAAACTAAACATTTTACTCACACGTAGGTCTGACCTTTAAAAAATTTAGCTGGACCATTGCAGCAAAATATCTTTTAGGTCTTCAGTCACTATGAGGGCATATATTTTAAGATGGAGTGTTCCAATTTTTTGTAAACTAGGTACACTGTAGGAAGTGAATACTTACCTTGTACAAACATGGATTCCTAGATGGTTCAGAACATTTTCCTTGCTGGGTATTACTGTGGGGACTTACATTGCATCTCTGCTAAAGCAAATTCGTGCTTCTCGTAGGCATGATCATTTTGTCATATACGTGGGTGGTGTAAATACATACTTCAGCAAAATATGACATTTTACCTTTCACGACATAGGTACATTTTAGACACCATTTATAAGAAAGTTAAACCGGTCAATAAGGTGAAATCAATTTTACGAATGCAAATTTTAGAGCCAGAGCAGAGAAAATGGGGCACTGATAAGCAGTGTCACAGGGCATATAGTCCTAATGCCACCAAACATAGGATCCAGGAAAAGGCAGATTATTTGACCTTGCAGAAAAATGGGCCTCATTACGACTTTGGCGGTCAAAAGACCGCCATGTTGGCAGACATCCGGCTGCCGTATTACAATCCACACCATGAAGACTGCCAAAAGACAGCCAAAGTTCGGTGGGAAAGCGGCTGTTTGACCACCAGCACAGCCAGCCTGACACTAATCCGCCCAGCAGATTATGACCCACAAATCAGCACAGTGGTTTTTCCATAGTGGAAAAACATTGGTGGTATGAGCCGCTGTGCCACCAAAAGAACACAACATTAGATTGGACAGTTTGACTACCCCGCACCTGACACACATTAGCACACCCAAAACACCCACGCACACCAATATATAACACACCCTCACAAAGTCCTTTGCAAAAAACCTCTATATTGAGAAACAGAGAGCAGGCACATAGACAGTGAAAGCACCCTAACTCTATAAGCACACACATCACACACCAGCTAAATAAAAACAATACAAACATAACAAGCACATTTGACGACAGCTGCCCATCCCTCACAATGCACCACCCAAACCCCATCAATCACCCAAAACTGTACCTTCCATACACAACACACCTCACACCGTCAACACAATCACAACTATGTCCCCACAAAAGCACCCACGATTCACCGACGATGAGTTTAAGGTCATGGTGGATGAAATTGTCAGGGTAGATCCACAACTGTTTGGAGCACAGGTCCAGCTGTCAACATTAATTGTAAGGAAAATGGAGTTATGGCAAAGAAAAGTTAACAGGGTCAACTCAGTGGGCAGCTAACCACACACAAGGAAAGATGTCGGTAAGAGGGGGAATAACCTACGGGGAAGATGCATTCCATGGCATCGAAACACTAGATAGTCGTGCACACGACTGGCAGTGGGTCCCCGCCTCCTCCCCCACGGTTCATATCCTAGGAGGAGAAGGTCTTGAAGCTATTGTATCCAGAGGGCCTGATTGGAATGCCTGGGGGACTGGAATCTGGTAAGTACCCACAACATCGATGCCACACAATTGTCGTGTCCTGCATGCCTCCTCGCCACCCAACCCCCAATTCACTGATTGTTTCCCTACACCTACCTGCCAATCAGCCAATCCCCCTCTCCTGCTGCTTGCCACCACCCCACACAGCCCTACTGCCCGCACAGCACTTGGCAAGGACATGAAAAACCACAGCCTAACCCTTTCACTACGACTCCCACAATGCACCTAACCATCTATGCGAAAACCTGCAATGTGCACATCATGTCATTTATCATGCATGTATGACCATTGTACTACCTACACCAACTAGAATGTATGACTGAGGACCAGTACATGGCAATGACAGCAATGCAATGACACACCACAGTGGCAAGAAAGGCAAAACACAGCTACATCTCAGTGACAATTCCAAATGGACACTGATCCAGATCCCCAAGCCCATAATGGACTGACTCTGGGTTGGAAAGTAAGATGCCGACTCCATGCACGAGATCCAGGGACAGGAACATGACACTGCATACCCATGTACTGTGTACCCAATAGGACATCATGGTGCAATGTGCAGCCAGATTGTGTGATCACTACCAAGCCTGAATACACACTAGGGCCCATATTTATACTCTGTTTGCGCCGGATTTGTGTCACTTTTTTTTACGCAAATCCGGTGCAAACTTAACTCCAAAATTATATTTTGATACTCGACCCATCAAGTGTCAAAATATTGGAGTTAACTTAATTTTTTGCCTGCACAAAAAACTACCTTGCATCAAAAATTACACTAAGGCCCTTGCGCCTTATTTATCCTCCCTTGCAAAAATCACGCACAGGAGGAGGAGTGCCATTATTTAACTCCTGGGTATCGGCAGGCGTTAGGGGACCTGTGGGCCATTTTCCATGGTCAGAGACCATGGAAGCAGCCCACAGGTGCCCTTCCCTGCCCCCAGGGACACCCCACCCACACCTGGAGGACACTTAAGGATGGGGGGACCCATCCCAGGTAAGTCCAGGTACGTTTTTCGATTTTATTTTAATAGTGCCATAGGGAGGCCTAACTTGGGCCCCAGTACATGCACGGTGCCCAATGGCCACAAGTCCCCTGGGCATGGCCATTGGCCTGAGGGGCATGACTCCTGTCTTTACTAAGACAGGAGTCATGTCTATGGGGATTGTGCGTCAAAAAAATGACACTAGTCAGGTTAGAGTCTTTTTTTTTACTCTAACTTGACTAGTGCTATTCTTTCCCGCACAACTTCCAGTTTTCCATATGGCTCCCCTACCCGGTTAGCATCATTTATTTTTACGCTAACCGGGCCTTAGCACTGGCTTGCACCATTCCTTAAATATGGCACCCGGCTGGCGTCCAGGAATGGAGCTAACCGGCGCTATACATTTTGACGCAAACCTTTGCTAATTCAGGTTTCAACAAAAAGTATAAATCTGGGCCTAGGTACCAGAGTCGAATAGTCATTTCAGGTATCAGATAGTAATAGAACTGATCAGCTGTGCCATATGTACAAACCATTGATGACAGTACCCAACATAGAGTATGGTACACCTGTCACAGACTTGAATGTACTACCAAGCTATTCTGTGCAGCATTTGTCATTGCATGGAATCATGGTAAGCCACTGTGTGCATCTCACAAAGACGGAACCAAAAACTCTTTCTCAACTGTACTCTTTGTCTCACTCCATCCACAGGTAACCCTACCATTGTCACCAGGGATAGGATACCAGGCACTGCCAGCCCTCCTCAGGATGAAGGCTCCAGTGAGCACAACACGCCTGGATGTCTGGACAGTGACGACTTACCTGGCCCATCCGGAACACCTGGTCAATCGACAACTCCCAGCCTCATCCTGTCCACATCAATGCCCCCCGCTCCTGTTGCTCCAACATCACAGCCCAGCAAGCACCTCCAAACCTGTGTCCCAAGGACTGTACAATCTATTGTGTGCCCCACAGTGCAGGGACCTGAGTCGGACCTTGACACCCCAGACAATTTCCTTTCCAAGCTTCCTTATTAATAGTTCCTTGAAACTCACAGAATCTGGGTATGTCACAAAATAGGTTTTCTTTGGCGTGGCTTTGCATTAAAAGGATGCCAAAATTGGAATTTGTGCTGCAGAGACTGTTGAAGAATTTTTCTACGGTAAAAGCCTTCTTTTAAAAAAAGACTCTATTTTATTTAGTCAGGTAGTTCATTTAGTCAGGCCAGGTAAAAGTCACAGAGAATATCCACTCACCATTATATTTATTAAACATCAACTCGTGGTCAACCTAGAGTTTTGGTAAATATATTATCAAGGTGATTTTGTAAAAACCAAACAGTGCTCTAGTGTTAGGGGGTTTAAAAGCTGATTTGCTCCAAGTCATCCAGTCCTTGCTCCAAGCTTGGAGAAACCTGGTCTCGGAAAGAGATACTTTTGTTTTACAAGAGGAGTTTTCTCATCTAAACGGGAAATCCACTGGATGCAGATTCGGACCTCCATACAATGGCCCTTCGATTTTATTATTTGGAAAGAACCCCTGCGCAAGGCTTTCTAGGTTAGTTTGCTATAAAGTAACTCAACTGATAAACTGCTTTAGATTTGCAGATTGTTTTAGGATTAAAAACTGTCACATATCACTTGCTTTTGTGGTTTATAAGAAAATATCCCTACTGACATCACACACAGGCTCAACTCGACTTATAGAAGAACAGAAGAAAAAGCCCCCTTAGTCTGTGTCTGGCTCAAAGGAGGATAGAGCTTTTACTTTCTGCACACTTCTTGTAAATGAAAGTGGTTGTCAAGAGTTAGGTCAGATGGGTTTCATGGAAGAAAAATAAGTTCTCACTGGGAGAGAATTGGTGCATTTGTTGGAGACATTGGTTTAGTCCTCTGCTTTCAATTTCTGATACCACGAAAGCCTTTGTAGAGGTCTAGGAGCTTTAGGCGAAATCATTAGAAAATATTCAGCATTCCAAACATTTTAGAAGCTATTAGATCATGCCTATGTACTCCCAGAAAGTGTGAGTCACAATATTTGTACCCGTTTTTATCTAGGTTAGTTTGCTATAAAGTAACTCAACTGATAAACTGCTTTAGATTTGCAGATTGTTTTAGGATTAAAAACTGTCACATATCACTTGCTTTTGTGGTTTATAAGAAAATATCCCTACTGACATCACACACAGGCTCAACTCGACTTATAGAAGAATATTTGTGGCCTTTCGTGACTACTTTTGTAAATGCAGATCTCTTAACATCTTATATCTCTGGGTACCCTTTTCTAATTTTGAACATTTTAATGTTATTTTTCTACTTTTAACGAGATTGGTTTGGGGGAGTTAATTAGTTGTTTCCTGATCTAATTGTTGTTTCGGTGCTGGTTACATATGTAACATGCACTTATTAGGATAAAAGCCTGTTGCTTTCTATCACTGTTACCGCGTTTTGTGCCCAGGTTTTCTTATTGACCCATCTTAGGTTGTAATATGGACCCATATGTAATACTGAGCATGTCATCACCTGAGCTCTGTAGGACATGAACTTACTTAGTAATAAAAATTACCTCTACACTGTTGAAATGTAGGTAGGGCCAATTCTAGGTTTTATTATCTTCCAATGCAGAGCCACGCCTAGCTAGACACTGCCATGCCCAATGTGCAGTATTTAACAATAAGACAATACAAATAAGAAAATAAACATGCGTGCCTGTTGATAGTTACACAATTTACCAAATCAGATGGAGATAGACAGAAAATAATGTATACATATGATGGCCTAGAAAAAATCAAAACACCGAATGACTCCTGTTTTTGTGTCAGTCATGAGGACATTTTAGTTATTTTTTGGAATTTGGTTTTACTAAAGACAGTGTAGATTCCCAACATATTGTTCTGCCCATATTATTTTAAAATAATACACATTTGTTAGTTCTATTAAGAACAAGATGAAAAGCATCTTCATATATAGATTATATCTATGGTTGAGGTGACAGGAAGATAATAAGAGTTTCTCCTCATAAACAAGAAAGCCACTTTAGATGTACTTCACACCATCCAGATAGGAAAGAACGGAGAGGGATATTTACACAAAAGTGGCGCAATATAGATGATGCACCAATTTTCTTGCGCCCCATTGTCTTCCTCTAACAACACAATGCATGCACCGTATTTACAATACGACGCACCATGGTGGGCGTTAGGCCAATATCATCCAAAATTGTGATGCTATTGTGGCCCTTTGGTGGATTAGCTCCAGACAACATGGTGCTAATTCATCACAATCAAGGGAGACTCATTGAATACAATGGCAGCGTCACTTTAAGGCCTGCCTAAGGCAAGCATTAAAAATGATGCTAAAAATGGCGCAGTAAATTCTTGTAGATTTCACTGTGCCATTTTTCTGGTCCTCCTAACAGGGGAATGCCTCCCTTGCATGCATTATGCCCGAAACAGGCATAATGTGGTACAGGAGGTTACAAACTAGTGCAATGCTTGTATTGTGTCACTTTGTAAATATGGCATGACGAAAATACCTCCTTAACGCCACATCAGCATAAAAAAAGACACTATGGCCCTCATTCTGACCTTGGCGGGCGGCGGATGCCGCCCGCCAAAGTCCCGCCGTCAGGTTACCGTTCCGCGGTCGAAAGACCGCGGCGGTAATTCTGACTTTCCCGCTGGGCTGGCGGGCGGTCGCCTTCAGACCGCCCGCCAGCCCAGCGGGAAAGAGGCTTCCACGATGAAGCCGGCTCGGAATCGAGCCGGCGGATTGGAAGCTGTGCGACGGGTGCAGTTGCACCCGTCGCGTATTTCACTGTCTGCGCAGCAGACAGTGAAATACATTTAGGGGCCCTCTTACGGGGGCCCCTGCAATGCCCATGCCAGTGGCATGGGCACTGCAGGGGCCCCCAGGGGCCCCGCGACCCCCCCTACCGCCATCCGGATCTGGATGGCGGTAGGGGGGGGTCGGAATCCCCTCGGCGGCGCAGCAAGCTGCGCCGCCTTGGAGGATTCAATGGGGCGGCGGTACACTGGCGGGAGCCCGCCAGTGGTGCCGGTCCGACCGCGGCTTTACCGCCGCGGTCGGAATCCCGCGGTCCTCCGCCCTGGCGGTCTTTGACCGCCAGGGTCAGAATGACCGCCTATGTGGCACAAATAGGCACAAGAGGCTTGTAAGTATGCCCAAGAGTGCCAACATGCACAATAAACGTTTTTCCACACTTTAATTTTTTCACAGTTCCATTGATCAGTCTTGTGACAGTGTTTAAAATGGGAGATGAAGAGCAATTCAATTAACGTGCAATGGATTAATGTTATATTCTTGTTGTCTTTCAGTGTTCAAGAAAATATGAAGATAATATAATCGCATTGTTAGGGCTGCTTTCAAGTTGTGGTATACTCTATTCAGAAGATTGATTTAATCTTTGTCAGGCAGTGTTTCCAAAAGCCATCCGTTATAAGTGGACTTAAGACTAACATTCTATTTCCTGTGGACAGAAAATCCTGTAGTACATAAATGCCTACCTTTGTTATTGTTTATTTTTAGTACCAGGAACAGGCTATGGTCAAGACCCTGACCTTCCTAACACAGGTGATTGTTCTCTGAAAATGTCATGCATGTATTTTAAATCCATTCCCAATAAAAGAGTCTACGTTTTACAGACTCATCAACAGAAAAGATGGCTTAATTACATTCTATGTCACGACCAGAAGCTCCGATTCTGCTTCTCAATTCTTACTACTCCAAAATAGCAGTGAATGAAAAAACAGCAAAACAGTAAACACATTGCATTTCCCATGAGGATTTAAACCACGTCTCTAATCAATCCACCAATAGTCTGAAGGCATCACATACAAAATAAAAAGGCACCATCTTAACTGCCTCTTTCTTTGCTGCTCTGCAGTCAAGATAAATGCCTCTTTAAAGTGCTTCACTTGTGTATATACTGTGTTATGCATGTAATTTGCTTATATACTGAACACGCAATTGTAGCTGCTTATTGTTGGAGTGCCTCTTAAGAAATGGACTAACTGTCACATAAAGAAGTAGTGACCTCATGTTAAATATGGATTTGATAATATAACCATACAATATGTTGTACCGTTGAATTAATAGATGCTGACCAGATGGAGGGCAAAGTACTGATACATGCTTTCTGTATTGTATTCTAGGTGCTTCTTATTTTAATATTCTGTCTTGATGATTATCCCCCTGAATTCATTTCTTTGCTCGGGGTCGTAATGTCGACATTGTATTGGAAAATGTTGATTGGCTTTGAAAAATTCAGAAGGCTCTCAGTACCTATGGTTATAGGTGCTTATTGGAGACCTCATGCTTTTAACCACAAGTTTGTTTTAGTTTTCATGTAAATAGCACTGCAACACTTAAATTAACATATAATTCACTGACTCTCCGCTGTTATACAGGAGCACCTTGATTACTTTACTTTAAATTGTGGAATTTAAGTTTCTAATACATGTGATATATTAATCACAAACTTCATGAGTACAGAAAGTTCCTTATGGTACAACTACTGTCATGGAGTTTAGTTCATATCCTTCCCCCAGGGGGACTAAAACATTTTTCTTTTACATTACTGTTGGAGTGCATCTGTGTTCGTTTGCAGGTTTCCCTTTCAGGTTGTCTGCTGCATTACCACTGACAGCTGAAGTGGTTTCTCAGCGGCTCACACACTTCCCGCTCTTCTCAGGTGCATGTTGCACTTGCTTGGAAATTTTATATCCCAGTTCTGTCCCCCCCCCCTTAAAACCTTTTGTTTTTCCCATATGTCATTTGCGCAGCCACATTAGGAGCGTCGTGCCCCTTCCGGGAGCAAGGTCGCGGGGTAGCCCGAATGGGTTATGTGTGCACTGCTTCTAAGATTGCTGAGCGGAGCACTCTCACGCTCAAGTGCTTACAATCACTTTGCTGGTGCTGCCTTTCCCTGGGCTGTAATAAGAGGGGCCTGGAGCACTATTTTATGGATTAAACAAGGCTTGTCAGGAGTTTTCTCCCTGTTCAAAGTCCTTGCTTATACTTTGGTGACTCTTAAAATCCTGCTGCCAGCCTCTTGCTCCAACTGACATCGCGATCTCTGATCTGGGCAGGGCTGAAATAATTTGTATTAACAGGGTCCTTCCTCTTTAACCCCCCCACGTTTGTTTTAATTGAAGACCCTTGCTTCCCTCTGGGGATTGTGAGGATGTTTCCTCAGTGAGCATGTCTGAATCTGAGACATTTGATCGGGCCTGGAGGCTTATGGCCCTAATGAGCATGAGGATTATTACTATGGAGAAGGCATGGAGGAAATTATTTATAAATCTGTACAAACATCTGCTGATAAAGCCCTCAGCTCGGCCCTTCTACCTATTTCTCAGCATTTGGAAGAACTGGCAGGATGCACATCTATCAGTTCTCCATCTGGAGTCCACCTTCCCCACCTATTTCCCCCCTGCCCTAGCTCCCAAACAACTTGGCTGAATTCAGTTGTCATTAACAAGGTGGCTCAGGGAGTCTGGCCTGACCATGCTTATAGTACAGGAGCAAACCCAGCCCTCCGTCCTCCAACATCTTCCACTGTCACCGACTTTGATTCCGATTGACCTTCTTTCCAAGGGTCTCCCACGTGCAAATGTTATAAGAAACGTAAATGCTCCCCTCCCCACCTCACTTTTGACTCTTTTGAAATTATGCATTCTGGCTCCTCTGATTGGATGTCTGCTCCTTCAGTGGCAGAGTACATGCACCTGAATCTTCAAAAAGGGCTTGACAAAGTCAGATACCGTTTCAAGTCTGAATGCCCTAGACCAGATCTACCTCATAAGATTGCTCTTAACTCTGATACTGATGGCCACCATGTTGTCCTTTCTTAAAAAATGCAATAAAGATCCCAAGAAAGGCATTGACCGGGCCTTTTGGGCTTGCCAGGATAAGCTTCTGGGTGTCTCTGGTGCCTTAGCTAAGATTATTGAACTGTCCCTTCAAGCACAGGAGAAGGGTGCTCACATTCATTCTGGTTGGACGTAACTAGCGATATGCTCCTTGAGCAACGTTAACTGGACTTTGGACATTCTAGTGGCAAGTTTGAAGATCTCAGCAGCAGTGGGATTGTTACTGCTTTTTGATCCTTTTTTGAAAAAAGAACTGCCAGCTTCAAGCTCTGCAACACAGGCAAACTATAGCTAAAAAAACATGAGTTTGAAAAGTATCAGACTTTGCAAAATGCTAAAACAAAAGTAAAAAAAAAAACAATACAATATAAAACAATACAATATAAACATCAAGAGTGATTTGTTCAAGGACCCTTGAATACCATTCATTAAATATAACTACATATTCAATTTGGATGGACTGTGCAACTCTATATAATGGAGCATGTTGTAAAATTGCCAGTATCGTTGTTAGTCTAGATTTTATTTAATTAAATATGGTCTTTCTAATTGATCTCTGAACGTTATTCTAGAAATGGAACTTTTAATGATCTTACGTGGGTGATATCTAGGCAAATGAGCAGCACCTAACCATTAACATAGATGCTCGGAACTGATCTACTCTCGTAACTTATAATAACTTTCCTTAGTTAGTATATTTCCTGGACTTACACCTCTAAAATATCCATCAACAACCAGTCAACCTGTTTCAGTCAATTTAGCCTACATACATCTTATCATTCTTACTAAACAAAGTACCAGAGGAAAACAATCAAATTTGGCTATGCATTTAAATGTTGGGAAATAATTTAGGTGTCTAATACCAAATAAATATGTATGATCCTCTGTGTACTGCCATCACCAAATATTAGATGTTGCTTTCCAAAACTGACATAGTGTAATTGTGCTTTCCCTCACATATATTAGGATGTACAATTACTGGTGCTTAATTGTGAGAAATTGCATTGTTGGTTGGATTGAATTTGAGCCCTGGTCAAGCAACAGCCACAATCTATTGCAGGTAGGACCACAACAAGTCACCAAATTTGTGATTGCTTCACCCTGGGTAGTTAGGCACAATAATCAGTCAGGCTTAACTTGTGGGCAATGCGTAAAGTATTTATGCAGCACACTTGGCCATCTGGGTACATTTACCATCAAAACCAAGTGTCCAGTAGTGGATGGAGACCTCCTGGGGCCTCATGACTCCCTTAGGCTGGGTACAAGAGAGTGGAATCCCGTCAGATACCTGTAGCTCGGACAAAGAGACCAGCAAACTAGCCCTTCGAGTAGCTTCTGAAGTCCTGGGTGCAGGTGAGGATGCACGCCGTAACAGCAATGATGGCCTTTAAGGATTGAAGGCAGGCTCCAGGCAGTCCTAGGTACAGCAGCAGTCTGGCAGTGTACAGCAGGTCACAGCAGCAGGCGGTCTTCTGAGAGTCCTTCTGCAGGCCCAGTACTGAACTCAAGAGTGGGTCTGAGAGCCCTATTTTTATACCCTGTGCCCTGCTTCTAGAAGGCTGGAGGTTTTCCAGAAAGGTTCTTTAAAATTCCAGGAGTTTCCTGCCTCCCCTGCCCTGGCTCCTAGCTGGCTGCACTGATAATTACAGCCTATTGTGCTGTGGCAAAGCACAGCATATTCAGGTGCAAGTGTGTTTGTGCTTAGCTCTGACGCCCCATCATGCCAGTAGAAAGGCCATTCAGGCTCTGCTAATCCCACTATTGTGTGACTATTTGGGTGACTTTACCACGGCTCAACACCCAGTCATGGCAGGCTGCAGGCACAGAGAGCTAAGGGGAGGAAAATGCCAACTTTCTAAAAGTGGCATTTTCAAACTTACAATGATAAATTCAACTTTTCCATTAAAGAGGATTTATCATTCAAGTTTATAGGTACCACACATGCTTACTAAATGTAATAAGGAATCCAAAATGTTATCCTATTTTGTATCACCATAATGAAAAACTAATTTGGGAGTTTTTTACTACTAAGACAAGTCAAGATGGCAGTGGAGCACTACCTTCAAGCTGCAATGGCAGGCCTGGGACATGTTTTAAGGGGCTACTTAAGTGGGTGGCGCATCAAGTGCTGCAGGCTACTGGTAGCATTTAATTTAAAGGACCTGGGTATATAGTATACTACTGTACATGGAACGTACATGTGAATTAAGTATGTAAATCAGGTATATGCCAATCAAACCATGTTTGGGAGGTGAGGACATGCACTTTAGCACTGGTCAGCAGTTGGAAAGGGCACAGTCCTAAGGCCAACAAGGTAACATTCCAGCAAAATGTTGGATGAGGATGGCAAAACGTTTGAGGGTGACCATAAAGAGAGGGCCATCCCCAACTTGACCCTCCTCTTGCCTAAAGCCAGGGTAGAGTAAACTATACCTTCATGGACTTCCCTCTTTATGTGATAGAATATGGACAGTGGCCCTCTACTGCAGGTGTACTTGTCAGTTGTACCCCTTTCTGAATTCAGTTGGACCCCTCAGTACAACCTCTCAGGAGACTGCACTGACTGATGGGGATCCTTTCTCCTCATCTGTGGACCCCATCTCAGCAGCACCTAACTTATTTTGCTCACAGATGCATCCCAGTAGGCCGATAGTACCACCATGCCCAACAAGGGGATGTGGCCCATTCCACCTCTTAGATCAGGCTTCTGTCCCCAACTCAAGGAAAACTCTGTCCATAACAACAACCAACAGAGTCCACTGACAGCTGTCAGTGTTAGGAGCCTGGCCCCAGTCCCCTGACCTCTGAGGTTTATCAGAGTGGGGGCAACAGCCAAAGGTGGTAGGGACCCTTTTTCACTCCACTCTCCCTCCCACCAGTTCAAGGGCAGTAGCCTGAGACTGGTCACTCAGTCTAGGATCTGTATGCTGAGGGCGAACAAGAGCCAGGGGCAAGTCCTTACTCCCAATGCCTCTCCGTCTGGGTCTCTACACCCTCGGCTAAGGAGTGGTACCCTCAGAAAACTGAACTAGAAGGGCATCTTTGACAGCCGCCCCACCCAGTTCTCCTGACCCCAGGGGCACTTACCAGTATGCAGTTTATGGGCATCTGAGAAGTAACTATGAGCATTCTCTGGGTAACCTCAACCACTCTTTTTGACGTCACTCCCAAGTACTGTAGGAAAATAGCCTCTTTCTAGAATGGTTACTCCCACGTTTGGCCTGTTTGTGAGTGTGTGTCAGTGTGTTTTTACTGTGCCACTGGGCTCCTGCTAGCCAGGACCCCAGTGCTCATAGATTAAAACCTATATGTCAGTGTGTTTTGCCTGTCTCACTGGGATCCTGCTAGCCAGGACCCCAGTGATCATAGTTTGTTGTCTAATGTGTATGCCCGTGTAGTGCCTAACTGTGTCACTGAGGCTCTGCTAATAAGAACCGCAGTGCTCATGCTCTCTCTGCTTTTAAGTCTATCACTGTAGGCCAGTGACTTCATTTACCAAATATCAATTGGCACACTGGACCCCCCTTATAAGTCCCTAGTAAATGATACCTAGATACCCAGGGCATTGGTGTTCCAAGAGATCTATATGGGCTGCAGCATTTCTTTTGCCACTCAATGGGAGCTCAGACAAACCCATACACATGACTGCCATTGCAGCCTGCGTGAAATAGTGCACACACTATTTCACAACCATTTTCACTGCACTTAAGTAACTTATAAGTCATCTATATGTCTAACCTCCACTTGTTGAAGGTGCAAAGTTACTAAGTGTGAGGGCACCCTTGCACTAGCAAAGGTGCCCCCACATAGTTCTGGGCCATTTCCCTGGAGTTTGTGAGTGTGGGGACACCATTACACGCGTGCACCACATATAGGTCAATACCTACTTGCAGCTACACAATGGTAACTCCGAATATGGTCATGTAACATGTCTAAGATCATGGAATTGTCCCCCCATTCCAAATCTGGTATTGGGGAGTCATTTTCATGCATCCTGAGGGCTCCACCATGGACCTAACTCTCTGGGGCTTGCACTGCAGCTACAGCTGCAGCCACCTCGCAGACAGTGTTCTGCCCTCCTGGGGTCTGGGCAGCCCAGGAAGGCAGAACAAAGCATTTCCTCTGAAAGCAGGGTGATACACCCTCTCCCTTTGGAAATAAGTGTTAAAGGTTGGGGAGGGGTAGCCTCCCCCAGCCTCTGGAAATGCTTTGAAGGGCACAGATGGTGCCCTCCTTGCATAAACCAGTCTATACCGGTTCAGGGACCCCTTCTCCCCTGCTCTCGCCGGAAACTGGACAAAGGAAAGAGGAGTGACCACTCACCTGTCCATCACCACCCCAGGGGTGGTGCCCAGAGCTCCCCCAGTGTATCCCAGACTTCAGCTATCTTGCTTTGCAAGGTCTGGGGGTACTCTGGAGGGCTCTGAGTGGCCAGTGCCAGCAGGTGATGTCAGAGACCCCTCATGATAGGTCCATACCTGATAAGATAGCCAATCCCCTTCTCAGGGCTATTTAGGGTCTCTTCTGTGGGTTCTCTTCAGATTCTGCTTGCACGTTTCCTTCAGGAATCCTCTGCAACAACTTCAGACTCTTCTGACCTCGGATCAACCGCAGCCTGCTCCAAGAAATGCTGTAACTGCAACAAAGTGTCTACAAGAGACACTTTTCTTCAGCAACCTCAGCTCCAGGTCAGCAACTGCAACAGTTTCTATGGTGTGCATGCTCTGGGGACTCCCTGTCTTCATCTTGCACCAGAAGGACCAAAGAAATCTCCTGTGGAGTGACGGAGTAGCAGGCACCTTCCAAGGCGATGACTGGTACCCTGGGACTCCTCTCACGCCACCGAGCATGTTTCTAAGGACACAGAGGGTAGACATTATTAACATAGACTGTCCTGAGGTCCTGCTGACACAATTTGGAGGAGGTAAGACCTTGACTTCCCAGAAAATAATGGTACCCCTCTGTATCATGTCTACACCTATAGACGCCTCTGTGCTCTCTTTGCAAATTTCCTTTGGGCACTGCCTGGCCCAGGTCCCCATCACTCCATCCTGCAATGCTCAACACACTGAGTTGTTCTCAGGTGGCGTGGGACTTTCTTTTGTTGTGCCGCATCACCTGTGTTTTGCACCTCATTTGAACCCGGATCCTGCAGCTTCTGGGGGTGCTGGCTGGCATCCTGAGGGCTCTCTAAAGTGCTGAGAGACCTTCTTCCTCCTCACACAGAGTTGAGGCCCCGAGGTCTCTCCTGGGTCCATCCAGTGCCATTTTGATGAGAAATGCACTTTTGCCATAGCCAAGGCTTGTTGGCACCTTTCAACACAAAATCTTGTCTGCAACAATCTTCAGGCCATGGAGAATCTTTTGCATCATGCAGAAACCCACTGGCATCATTCTAGGGTGCATTTTTGCAGTCTTCAACTAACCAGGGACTTTTCTTTTGCACCCTCTTCTTGGTTGGCAGGGGCTCCTGTCTTTCCTGGAACTTCTTTCAACTTCTGGACTTGGTCCCCTTCCTTTGCAGGTCCATTAGTACAGCAGTTGTCCTTTGCAGACTTGGTTGGCTGCTGCAAAATCCCAAAAACGAGGTATAGTGTGTCCTAAGGAAGCCTGCAGTACTTTACTCCTGCTTTTCTTGGCTCTGGGGTGGGGTAATTTACCTACCTTTACTGTATTCTTACTATCCCAGCGATGGTGCACACACTACACTTGTCTAGGGGGGAATTTGTGATTCACATTCCACTTTTTTAGTATATGGTTTGTGTTGCCCCAGACCTATTTTCTCCCATTGTATTCTATAGGATTTCCTACTGTTTGCATTGTTCTATGGCTATTTACTTGTCTAATTTTGGTGTCTAGTGTATATATTGTGCATAATACTTACCTCGAGAAGGAGTATTGTCTCTAAGATATTTTTGGTATGGTGTCACCCAAATAAATACCTTTATTTTTGGTAACACTGAGTATTTTTTTTACTGGTGTATAAGTACTGTGTAACTATAAGTGGTATTGCATGAACTTTGCATGTCTCCTACTTCAGCCTAAGATGCTCTGCTATAGCTACCTCTATCAGCCTAAGGTGGTAGAACACTACTACATTTCACTAATAAGGGAAAACTGGATCTGGTATAAGGTGAAGGTACCCAAGGTACCCACTACAAACCAGGCCAGCCTCCTTCAAGTACCGTTTTGGATACTATGCGCTGACCCAGAGATCTGCCTCCTCAGAATGCATAAGCTTCCTCAGAATCATGTTGTACGGCCCATTGAAATCATCTATCTTGCTGCCCCCTACTCAACCATTCAGTGCCTTGCTGGCATAAGCTACGAAGTCCACCCAAGACTGGTTTGGGAGTTTGTTGCTGTCCCTGAACCTTTGCCTGTAATTCTCAGAGGTCAACTCAAATTTGGAAATAAGAATGGCTTTCATGGGGGCATACTTGGTCTGGTTCTCTACCCCTAGTGTCAGATGTATGTCCCTTGCTACTGTAAGCATGTACCTCCACAATCTACCACCTCAGTACTGTTTCTTTTCTGCCAGGGCCCTCTCAGCTTTCTCTGCCTCCAACTTTAGTTTGGCCACCTCCAGCTTGAGCTTCCTGTCCTCCAACTCCACTTTTCACAGGCCTCTAGAAGACACACTGCTCCCTGCCGCATCCTGGGTATCCCTATTTTCCTCTTGGGGGTAGGAGGCTTCTCCCTACAGCTCTGGGTACTCCTCCTGGTCCTGGTTCTCATTCTCATTTTAGTCCCACGTCCCCCTCATCATCATCCTTTAGAGCTGCAGCTTGCATTCTCTTGACCTTCTCATAGGCTCGGAGGGCTATCTGTTTGTCCAGTTAGGAAGCTTTCTTGCTCACAGTCAGCCTCATCTCTTTGCAGAGCTTTTGCAGCTCAACCTTAGCGCGGTTGTCAACATTCACCATCTCTATGGTAATAGAGGAAAGTAGGGTTACTTAAATTAAGAATATAAAAGTAAAACAGCCAACATACATGAGGGAGAATTTTAAAAAAGGTAAGTTATGATGCCAAATTATGTATATGAGATTTTAGTGTGACACAAATCACTGTATGGTATTGCACAAACACAAGTTCTGATCCCTCCCCTTCAACCAACATGAGAAATTGGGTTGTTGGTTGACTGAGGTCTGAGCCCTGGTCAAGCAACAGTCACAATCCACTGCAGGTTGAACCACAAAAAGTAATTAAATAAAAATGCACTTAACCCAGGGTAGAAAGGCAGACAGGCCTAAGTTGTGGGCAATGTGTAAAATATTTATGCAGCACACAAACAGTAATAAAGTGAAAATACAACACAATAAAAATCCCAAACCAATGACAAAAAATACAGCAAATTGTACTAAAGTATTTGACACCAATGCCATCAAAATCCAATTAATAGAACTGAAGGTGTAATCTTTTAAAGTTTACAGTTCAAAATACCCTTAAAAGCAAAAAGAGCCAACAGTGGACATCTGCCCATGCTAAACTGAGGCAAAGTCAAAAGTTAAGGCCAACTGCAATGGAGCTCAGTTCGGATACACAAAGTGGATTGGACCTGGTCAGTGCTTACTTCAAACATTTTTGAAGAAAAAGTCCCTGAGAAGGTAAAAGTTCAGCAGGACAAGGCTACAGGAGTGTCCAAGAAGGGAACATCATCATCGGATAGCCATGGAGCAAAGCCCAGGTGAAAATTGTAACAGACTTAGTCAGCGAGATGAAACAAAAATCTCCAGCGGTACGAAGCAGAAGTCTGTAGCCGAAGACGGTTCCACAAGGTTGGATATCCCTTTCATGAAGGACCTCTGAAATGGATGTGCTGCTCTGGAGAAAAAAGTAACTGGAGAAGCCACGTAGTAAATCTGACTGGCAATGCACCTTGGGCGGAAAGGCAAGTGGGTTGGTCCTGGTCTCCTTCTGGTTTTCAAAGCACTTTATGGCCAACATTTGTCTAAGTCCTCAGTTTTGGAAATTAGCCATCTGGGAACTTTAAGCACTATGATTAAGGGTCCAGGATTGGATGGATACCTCTTGGAGCTTCAGGACTCACTAAAGCTGGTTCTGCATGTAGGGTCAAGAGGGTGAAAGCCAATTATGTCCCTGTGGCATTGAAGAGGAGTCCAGCAAAGTACCCCTTAGAGTCAATTCTGGAAGACCTGTGTACACGGTAAGATAGGGTTTAACATCAGGGCTGTCCTCGGAGGGTTCAAGGCAAGCTCCAGGCAGCAAAGCAGTCTTTCTAGGTACAGTAGCCTCTGGCAGAGTGCACAGCAGGTCCCTGCAGAGGGCATTCTTTTGCTAGTCCTCCTGCATGTCCAGTAGTGATCTGCAGAGTAGATCTGAGAGCCCAATTGTTATTCCCTGGTGCCCTGCTCCAAGAAGGTGGGAGGTATTGCCTTAAAGGTTCTTTACATTTCCAGGAGTTTCCTGCCTCCCCTGGCTCCTAGCTGGATCCACTGACAATACAGAGTCATTTAGGCTAGTGTGTGGTGGTAGAGCACACCCTATTCAGGTGTAAGTGGGGCAATGCTCAGCTCCGCCCCTCATCCTACCAATGTAAAGGCCTTTCAGGCTCCACTAATCCTACTATTGTGTGACTGTCTAGGGTGAATTCATAAAGTTTCAACTGTCAGTTACCACCCAGTCATGTGCTACTTAAATAGGTGGCACAATAAGTGCTTCAGGCTCACTAATAGCATTTAATATGCAGGACCGGGGTATGTGGTATACCAATCTACAAGGGACTTACATGTAAATTAAATATGCCAATCCGGTATATCCTAACCAAACCATGTTTAGGGGAGTGATCACAAATACTTTAGCACTTGTCAGCAGTGGTAAAGTTCATGGAGTCCTAAGGAATAGAAAGCAAATATCCAGAAAAATGTAGGAGGAGAAAGGGAAACCTTTTGGGGGTAATTTCCAAAACCAATGTTCTTTATCCCTTTCACTTTGGTAATACTTTATTGATACACGGAGTGAAAATCGTTGGATTTGATGTGATATTAATCACTTTATACATGATGTTAGACTGGGCCCTTTCGATATGGTCATCTTCAAACGCTTGCCTTCACCCTCCTTTTATTCTGAACCCATTTTCTGATGAGTTTTAGGGTCTGTAGAATTTACAGTTAGCACGTTTAGCTAGCAAGTGCTAATGTGCCGGTGGTCTCTCCTTAAAATATGTTAGTATTGGCTTATACCCAATTGGCATCTTTAATTGTAAATCCCTAGTAAAGTGGCACTACCTGTACCCGGGGCCTGTCAATTAAATGCTACTAGTGTCTGGCAGCACTGGTTGTGTGACACACTTAACTAGCCTTGTAAAACACATCTGAGGCCTGCCAATGCAGCCTGTGTGTGCTGTTTTAAACTGTAATCTTGACTTGGCAAAATAAACCTTTTGCCAGGGCCACACCTTACTTTTTAGTACATGTAAGTCACCTTTAGGGTAGGTCTTGGACAGCTCGAGGGCAAGATCCAGAATATTTAAAAAGTTGGACATGTAACTTTTATTCTTACATGTCCTGGTAGTAAAAAAACCCTTAAAATTATTTTTCACTACTGCAAGGTCCATCTCCCTCATAGGATATCATTGGAGTTACCTTATTATATCTAATAAGTGATCATTTTGCAATAGGAGCAAGCAGTCAGGTCATGCTTGGTGTCTTCAGAAGTATAATGACAAATAATTTATTTTATTAAATTTGGATTTTAAATGACAATTTTGAAAAGGCCACTTTTAGAAATTTTCATTTTCCTGCCTTATACAAGCCTGTCTCTGGAACATATTACTGGGTGTGGCAGAGAGTTGTGCTTTGTGTATTTCTCCTAAGTAACCACACATAAAAGAAAGCTTAGCTGTGCCTAAATAGGCCATTACTGGCAGGAAGGGAAGGCGGAGCTGGGCATCGCCCTACTCACGCTCAAATAGGCTGTCTCTTGCCTCCACACAAAGGGCTCCATACTCTCAATAGTACGTATGGAGCCAGGGCACAGGAGACAGAGAATCTGTGTACTTAAAAAAGAAGCTTCCAAAAGCGTCTCATACTTCAAAGGAGGCACCTGACATAAATATTCAACCTCAGACACCAACTCTTAAGTATACTTCTGGACCTGTTGAAACTCTTCTAGGAAGATAGAGTGTTGTGCTGCTGAAAGGACTGCTACTCTGCTGGAGTACTGTCATGCTGGACTGCTGCTTTGCTGAATCACTGCCCTGTTGTCCTACTACCTGTGTAAGAGGAATTAAACCTGCACCTGCACGTCAGAACTTCCAGAGTGACTGCAAGGGCTAGTCTGCTGGACTCCTGTTCAGAGTCACAGGGACATAACAGGCACACAACCAACCAAACAAGCACCTAGATCCAGCTGGAGCAAGCCACTGACCCCAAAGTGCTATCCTTAGAGCCTTAACCCTTGGTCTGGGTTTCTAAGTTGATGTGGGATTTTTCTGTATTTACATGTTGTTATTGTTTGAAGTGCTACATAAATACTTTACACATTGCCTTGAAATTAAGCTTGACTGCTCTGTGTGAAGCAACCTAAGTGGAAACATCCACGACTCCCGAACAACGAAGTCCTGGACAACGAAAGCGAAACAGCACTTTTGTTAACCACGACTTCCTTGTTCGGTGCCTTAACCGTGCATGTGCTAACCAATGCTTCATCGGAGGATGTGATCGGGTAAGTGGGGCTGGGGCTGTTTTAGGGGCTGGGGAGTGGGAGTTGGGGCATGTTTAGTTTCAGGGGCGGGGTGGGAGTTCAGGGGATTTTTAGTTTTTGGAGGTAGGGAGCCGGGTGGTTCAGGTTTAGGGGTGGGGTGGGGGTTTGGGGCATTTTTAGTTTTGGAGCAGGGGTGGGGGTCGGGGTATTTTTAGTTTCGGGGTGGGGAATCAGGGTAGTTTGGGTTTAGGGGTGGGGCAGGGTTATTTTTTGTTTTTAGGGCCTTGGTAGGGGGACGGGTGATTTAGGTTTTAAGGGGGTTGGCGGTCATGGTAGTTTTGGGGTGGGGTGGGGGTTCGGACAGTTTAGGTTTTAGGGGGTGGGGATTCATGGTAGTTTTAGGGGTGGGGATGGGAGGTCGGGTGGTTTAGGTTTTGGGGTGGGGGTTACAGTAGCTTTAGGGGTAGGGTGGTGGGTCGGGGCATTTAGGTTTAGGGGAGGGGGTGGGGGTTGGGGTATTTTTTGTTTTTAGGGGCAGGGATGGGCAGTCGGGGTAGTTTAGGTTTTAGGGGGGTGGGGAGGTTGTGGTAGTTTTAGGGGTGGGGTGGGGGGTTCGGGTAGTTTAGGTTTTAGGGGGGTGGGGAGGTTGTGGTAGTTTTAGGGGCAGGGGTGAGGGGTCGGCGTAGTTTAGGTTTCAGGGGACGGGTGGTCGCTGTAGTTTTTGGGGCGGGGTCAGGGTATTTTTAGTTTTTAGGGGTGGGTTGGGGGTTGGGGTTTAGGTTTTGGGGGTGGGGGTCGTGATAGTTTATGAGGTGGGATGGGGGTTGGGTAGTTTAGATTTTAGGGGGTGGGGGTTGTGGTAGTTTTAGTGGCGGGTGGGGGCTCAGGCAGGGGTGGGGGTCAGGGTAGTTTAAGTTTTAGGGGTGGGGGTTGGGGTAGTGGTAGAATTGTTTTTAGGAGTGGGCATGGGGGTTTGGGGTACGATTGTGTTAGGAGTGGGGAACCACGCATGCCTTCACGCATACCTTTACCAGGAATGCCTTTACAACAAAAAATCGTTGTTAAGTCATTCGTGGTAAAGGCATTAGTGGTAACAAAGCAGTCATTTTTCTGACCGCGTTGTTTAGGCATGCGTGGTTCCAGCATGCGTTGTTCTGACTCCTATTCCAACCTGAGGGTTGAGCACAGATTAATTTGGGGTCTGCTTGTGCCTCACTCTGACAAGGATTGTGTGTACTAACTAAATATGGTTTGACCACCTCCAATTAGTAACCAACTTTTTCACATTTGGGAACATCGATGAGGATTAGCGCTTGAGGATTAGGACTCGTGCAGTGCTATACAGTAACCGTGTATTATATTATAATCCTAGATAAAATACTTTGAGACCAATTTGAGTTTTAAATTCTCCCTGATGGGCCTTTTTGCTTTTTTCAAATTTAACCATTCACTACCTTACTGTTTGTGCCTGTGACTTCACATGCAAAGGTGGAAGTTGAGCTTGTCAATTTCGAACAACATCCAGTGGCTGAGCTCACGGAATGTTGCTTCATTCCAGTCCTGACAAGCAGAAGTGTGCTTAGGGGTTGTCTGACCCACAAGTTAGAACCCCCTGCCAGAGCAGTAGGCAGAATGTCTTCTCAAGGTCTGCCCCCAAAGAAGCTGGCAGACAGGAATGTAGAGAGTGGAGCGTAGGCTGCAGTTTGCCCAGTTAAAAGTGGCAAAGTGGAACATTTCCATGGAGGAAAAGAAACCGACCATGAAGGAAAGAATTGCTTTGGAGTAGTTGGCTCATATGAGGAGCCTTAGGGAGCTAGAAATCATGGACAGGGAGGCAGGCTCCAGCAGTGATGTTGGCAGTGTACCTACAGGGCCCTCTGGAGACAAGGGTCCATGGGCCAGATGTATGAAGCATTTTTCTAGTCGCGAATCTGCGACTAGAAAAATGATTTTTGGGATGTACAAAGCCCAAACCGCGATTGGGTAACTTGTTACCGAATCACAGTTTGGGTTTTTCAATTCAATATTAGGAAGGGGCATGTCAAGGGCATCCCTTCCTAATACCAAATCTAAATGGTATGTATTATTGTTTTGTGACCGCGGATGCAGAATCACAGTTAGCACCAATTTCAAATTGGTGCTAACCCATTCACAAAAGGGAAGGGGACACCTTCTTCTTTGTGAATTCATGCGAAAACATGTTGTCAGAGTAGGCAGTGGCCCCACGGACCACTGCCTGCTTTGAAAAAATGAAAAGAAAACTTTTCTTTTTTTTTTTCGAAATGCATTCTGTTTTCCTTTAAGGAAAACGGGCTGCATTTAAAGAAAAAAAAAATACTGCTTAATTTAAAAGCAGTGACAGACATGGTGGTCTGCTGACACCAGCAGGCCACCATCCCTGTGAGTGCCACCATTCCCAATGGGGTCACAAACTGCGACCTACCTTGTGAATATTCATGAGGTAGGTCATTTGCGACCCCATTGCGAATCATAGCCAGTGTCATTGACACTGTTGTGCATCTGTTTTTTGCGAGTCACTAAGACTCTCAGTTTGAGAGTCACAAAACCGGATCTTTGTACATGTGGACCCATATTCCTAAATATCTGGTGCCTGACTTTGTTGGGGGGAAGACATTAACAAGTGGTTTGAAGCTTATGAGGTGGGTTACAGATGCTTGGAATTACTGAGGAGGATCACATCTGTAGTGAGGAGAAGGGTACCCTACTGGCCCTGCAGAAGGGGAAAGACTGAGGCCACCGCAAGAAAGAAACCCTTATAAGGAAACATGGCCTCACACCTATGAAGTGCAGGAATACGTTTAGGGATACCCAGTCCTGGGTGGATTGTATGAATTCCTTTTGCAAGGCACTGGATGGTTGGGTGAAGGGTGATGAAGTAAAGGAATACTAGGGGCTGTACAATTTGACTTCAAAAGAGCACATGTTCAGTCTTTGCTTTAAAAATATACTCTAACACCTTATTGATAGTAAGCTCACTGGTCCTGGGGAGCACGCTAAGGATGCAGACCACTGGCTCAGCAACTGGGTCTATATGAAGGTAACTGGGAGTGACATTAAGAAATGTGGTTCACGCCCCCCCCCCCCAGGAAAGTAAAGGTGACGGCAAAGAAGAAATAGGTAAGTCCCAGAATAAGGGGTAAGGAAGGATTCGCTAGCCCCTTCTGAGAAACAGGGAGGTGGTCCTGGGGGCAATGCCCCAAGGCACCCAATTTTCATCCCCACGATGTTGATTGTTCCCAGCTAGAACACAAACAAGGGGACTCTGCCCTAAGAAACCACCCACTTGTGGGACCCTTACAGGAGTGGCCAATATGGTCTTAGAGGTAAGCAGTTTCCAAGTGCAGGAGGTAGATCATACGCTAAGCACCTTTAATTAGGAGGTGAAGTCAGAGGATAGACCTGTGATTCATGAGGGTCAAAGATATCACATCCAACATGTCATGGTGAGGGGGTCCCTGTCACTGCTCACAGGGACAACTGGATTGGCTTGGCCATGGTAGGTGAAGGGCTGGTTGCCACTGAGCCGTACAACAGCCAGATGTGCAGGATAACTCAGGCCCAGGAGTGGATCATTATTGGCCCATGAACCTGGTACCCCTTGAATGGAGTCTGGAGGTGACCAAGAGGAAGGGCATCCCCAAGTGCACATAGGCCTTATTCTTGTGAATGAGTTACCCTCAATGTCAGAAGAGTGGGGAGTGGTGACCACCCACTTTCAAGGGTCCAGGATTGACCCACTTACAAGGAAATGGAGCACTGACAGCACCTGTACTTGAGGGGGGATTCCTGTGGGATGGCGGATAGCTGACATCAGGTCTGGCTCCAGCTGGGTACACAGTTCCTGGATTGTGGCACAGTCAAGCCTGTAGGCGATGATCACATGTCTTTCCTCCATTGTCGACAGTTCCACCAACGGTCAGTACACCGGAAGATGCCGCCATCTCCTCACATGTCCCAGCGGACGGTGTCTATGAAGGACAACAGCGAGCACAGAGTCAACCAACTCAGAGGTACGTACCCACAGCTTACACAGAACACGAATCATAATCCAAAAAGTGGCCTTTATGTGAGTTGAGTCTAGGCCTAGGTATGTGTGACGCAGTTAAAAATGAAGCCATGTGGGCCCCTAAAAATGGCGTCTGCCTGACCTCTAAAGTGGGATAATGGGATGTGAGGTAACTGCGCTGGCGTTGTACACCGTCGCAGTAGGCAGTCGAAGACGGTTGTATGTCAGAACGCCGCCTGACGAAACAACGAGTGCCTGAACATTGAGGTCGGAACACCGACCTTGTTGTCTTGTTGTTACTACTAATGCCTTTACCACGAATGCCTTAACAACAATATTTCATTGTAAAGGCATTCCTGGTAAAGGCATTAGTAATAGGCACCCATTGATCCTGCATGCGTCACCCCAACCCCACCCCAATACCTAAAACGCCCTGCCACCCCAACCCCACCCCAAAACCTAAACTCCCCTGACCCCCCACCCGCCCCAAAATCTAAAACGCCCCACCCCTGCCCCAAAACCTAAAACCCCCTGATCCCCCAACCCCACCCCAAAACCTAAAACTTCCCGACCCCCCAACCCCCCAACCCCGCCCCAAAACCTAAAACGCCCCTCCCCCAACCCCTGCCCCAAAACCTAAAACCCCCTGACCCCCAACCCCACCCCAAAACCTAAAACCCCCTGACCCCCCAACCCCGCTCCAAAACCTAAAATGCCCCGCCCCAACCCCGTCCCAAAACCTAAAACCCCCGACCCCCACCCAAAACCTAAAATGCCCCGCCCCAAAACCCCCCGCCCCCGAACCCCTGCCCCAAAACCTAAAACCCCGACCCCCAAACCCCACCCCAAAACCTAAAACCCCCAACCCCCACCCCAAAACCTAAAACGCCCCGCCCCCCCAGTCCACGCCCCAAAACCTACAACCCCCGCCCCCCCAACCCCCTCCCCAAAACCTAAAACCCCCCGCCCCCCCCACTTACTTGAGTCGGCGCCTCGTCAACCACGTCGTACTCCTCAGCCGACTCCCTTGTTTGTGCCTTAGCCACGCATGTTCGTTGTTCAGGACATATACGTGGTTTAGGCACAAAATAACGAAATTGTGGTTAAAGAAAGCGTTGGTCCGCTTTCGTTAACCAGGACTTCGTTATAAAAAAGTCGGCGTAGAGGACGTTTCCCGTCGAAGACCGCGGCGCAATGCTGCATTGGTTAACATTGGACCCTATGGGTCCCAGGATCCAATTACGTGACCGCCATTTTCTATCTGTTCAATCACTCGATACCTGATTCTCGAAAGGAGAGGACCTATACTGCAAGTGCTGCTGTGACCTCTGTCTGGAAGAGACAATGGCTTGAGTGTCTGGGGAAAGGGCCCCTGCCTTAACATCGGAGGACATGGAGAAACTCGTTGACGGGGTCCTCCCCCAGTGTTGGACTTTTTTTGCTTATGCAGGGTCATCCTCAATCTTTTTGCCTCCTGCCTCCTATTTTTTCTGACCTGTTGCTGTTGGCTTTTGAACTCTGAGCACTTTACCACTGCTAACCAGTGCTAAAGTGCATATGCTCTCTGTGTAAATTGTATGTAATTGGTTTATCCATGATTGGCATATTTGTTTTACTTTTAAGTCCCTAGTAAAGTGCACTAGAGGTGCCTATGGCTTGAAAATCAAATGTTACTAGTGGGCCTGCAGCACTGGTTGTGCCACCCAAACAAGTAACCCGGTAATCATGTCTCAGACCTGCCACTGCAGTGTCTCTGTGTGTATTTTTACACTGTAAATTCGACTTGGCAAGTGTACCCACTTGCCAGGCCTAAACCTTCCCTTTTCTTACATGTAAGGCACCCCTAAGGTAGGCCCTAGGTAGCCCCAAAGGCAGGGTGCAGTGTATGGATAAGGTAGGACATATAGTAATGTGGTTTATATGTCCTGACAGTGAAATACTGCCAACTTCGTTTTTTTAACTGTTGCAAGGCCTGTCTCTCTCACAGGATAACATGGGGGCTACCTTTAAATATGATTAAAGTGTAGATTCCCCTAGAGAGTAGATGGACATGAGGAGTTTGGGGTCCCTGAACTCACAATTTAAAAATACATCTTTTAGTAAAGTTGATTTTGAGATTGTGCGTTTGAAAATGCCACTTTTAGAAAGTGAGCATTTTCTTGCTTAAACCATTCTGTGACTCTGCCGTGTTTGTGGATTCCCTGTCTGGGTCAGTTTGACAGTTGGGTTGTTTTTCACCTCACACTAGACAGTGACACAAAGGGAGCTGGGGTGTAACCTGCATTTCCTGATTAGCCATCTCTGCTAGGAGGGAGGGGTGGAGTGGTCACTCTCATCTGAAAGGACTGTGTCTGACTCTGACAATGCAGACTCCGACCCGCTGGTGTGCGTCTGAGGCCTTGCCTGGGCAAGGCAGGATTTCACAAGTAGGTGTGAGTCCCCTTTGAAGAAAGGTGACTTCAAAGACTAAAATGGGTATAAGAAGGGCACCCAAATCTACAGACTTTAGAAACACTTCTGGAACCAAGAAGAACCTCTGCCTGGAGAAGAGCTGATAGCTGAGGAAGAAGTGCTGCCCTGCCTGTGACTGTGCTTTGTGGAGCTTTCCTGCAGTGCTGCTTCTGCCAGAGTAAGAGGGCAAAGACTGGACTTTGTGTGCCTTCCATCTTGTGAAGAAATCTCCAAGGGCATGAGTTAGAGCTTGCCTCCTGTTGTTTGAAGTCTCAGGGACAGCAAAGACTTCTCTCTGCCAGCACCTGGAGTCTCTGGAGAGACTCCTGCCCCGACAAGTGCTGCCCTATCCAGTCCCTGGGCCCTTGAAAGGAAAGCTGGTGGAAATCCAAAGAAAGCGACTTCGGACGACTCCGGACCGACGTCGCTGCTGAATCCGGTAACGCCGCCTGCACCTGACGCCGTGACATTCGCTGGAACGCGATGCTCTTCGCAGGCCTGACGCCACAGGAGCCCCGCTGAAGTCCGCGACTCCGTGGAAGTCGCTGCACCACGTCGTGACCGATGCCGCTCGAAGTGCGTGGATTCAACGTTTCGCACAGACGCCGCGATCCCTGACTTCGCGCATCGGCTTGTTTTCACTCTTCACCAAAGGTACTGTACTTGGGGGTCTACACGACTCCGTGTCCGGCGCCACTGGTGTCGGCTTGTTGGGAACGACTCCGTTTCTAAACGCTATTTTTGAGTTTAATCTTTAAAAATTCATAACTTGACTTGTGTATGTCAGATTTTTGTCGTTTTGGTCTTGTTTTGTTTAGATAAATATTTCCTATTTTTCTAAACCAGTGTTGTTTCATTTTGTAGTGTTTTCATTAAGTTACTGTGTGTGTTGATACAAATACTTTACACCTAGCACTCTGAAGTTAAGCCTACTGCTCTGCCAAGCTACCAAGGGGGTAAGCAGGGGTTAGCTGAGGGTGATTCTCTTTTACCCTGACTAGAGTGAGGGTTCTTGCTTGAACAGGGGGTAACCTGACTGTCAACCAAAGACCCCATTTCTAACATTGGTGATCAGCGGTTGGGATTTGGACTTGTATTTGTACTTGACATACAGTAATTAAGTGTACACTACTATTTTGAGTGCAGACCACTACGTGACCACATACTACTTGTTTGGTGATCTTTTGCTTTTTCTCTTAAGGACTCCTTTTTGTTCTACTTCCATGATTTTGCTGATCCCTTGACGGATTCTTTTTACTTCATTGGGAACTTATTTTCTGCCTTTGGAACTTTGCACTTGTGACCATCATGTCTCAATCTGGAGATGCAACAGCTAGAGCTGTGTTTGAAATAGAGAAACTGAAGGAGTACTCAGTTGCTCAATTGAAACAGTTCCTTAAAGATCTTGACTGTCCCACTGAGAGCTCCACCAGGGAGGGGGAGCTGCAAAAGGCACAGAGGGCCTGGGAGACAGTCAAGGAGGCTGGAGGGCACACAGAGGAGTAAAATGTGGGTGGGGAAGTTCAGAGGATACACAGTGGTGTAGTGGAGGTACCTGTTACGCCTGGGGGGAGGGTCCCCTGGAGGGGTAGCAGGGTGTCATCCAAGGGTCTGACTCCTGAAGAGTTACAGGACAGACAGGCAGAGAGGGCTCGCCAGTTGAAGTTCAAGGAGTTGAGGATGCAAAGGGAGAAGGAGTTGGAAGAAAGGAGGAGGGACTTAGAGATCAAAAAGAGGATTTGGGCTTATGAGCTCAAAATGAAGGAGCTGGAAGTCATAAGTGCTGAGTCCAGCTGGAATGGTGGCAGCAACAATTTTATATCCAGTGCTGCTGAAGAAGTTCACATGCCCAGAGATGTGGTGCCCTACTTGAGGGAGGGAGTTAGCACACGCCAGGAGGTTCAGGGTTATGAGGTAGCTCCAGTGATGCACAGGGTCCCTGAGGTGGATTGGGGAACTGGCATGGGGAGTCATATTCCTACTGGTGGGAGGGACACTCTACTGACTCTAGGTGAGAGTGACGGGGAGAGGGGTTCCCCCCAGGTATAAGTCCTGGTTATGGAGTGTAAAGACATCCCAGAAGAGTGTGGGTTGAGTGTCAGGGACAGTCAGGTACTGTCTCACCAGTCTCAGGAGGGTGATGTGGGGTGCTTTTTCAAAGCAGAGTCACTGGATGGTTGGGTGAAGGGTACTTTGGTTAATTCATGTGAGGGGCTGAGTGATGTAATTGCTGGAGAGAATATGTCTAGTCCTTATTTTCCAGAGCTATGCCAACACCAGGTGGAGTGTGAGTTCTCTGGCCCCAGGGAGCTTACAATGGAGGCAGACTTCTGGGTGAGTATCAGAGAGTCTGAAGAGGCATTTGGGGGTGCTCCTGAGAGAAGTGGTCTAGGTAGTTCCCAACCAGGTGAGGTAGGGAAGGATTGTAGTGTCCCAGGTAGGTCCCAGTGTAGTGGGATGGGTGAGGGACCCCATGTCCAGTCTCAGAGGAGAGGGAATGGGGATGGGTTGAGGCCCAAGGTGCCAGAGATCCGGTCCCAGGTCCTGGAGGGTTCCATGAGGGAACACCAGGAGGGAAGCCTAGCCTGTACCATAGGGCCATCTATTGAGGGAGACCCCACAGTGTCAGGAGAACTTGGGGGGGCGGCTGTAGCCAGCGTCCCACCAGTTCAGGTGTCTGGCAGTAGTGAGGGGGTGCAGAAGTCCAGACAGAGGGTTGAGAGGGGGTTGCGGACCCCAGTGGAGAACCTGGAGGGTCAGGGGTCAGCTCTGAGAGCAGAGCCCCCCAGGAATGACCTTGGTGAGACCGTTTCTGGGTTGGGGGGAATCCAGACTCTGTCAGATGGGCAGAGGTCAGGAGACCTGCACCAACCAGACTCTTGTGTGGCCCTTGGGGACGGTGTGTCCCTTAAGGGGGGTAAGTGTGCCCCCCTGGAAGTCCTGGTGTGCCAGGCAATGGTTCAACTCCAGGGTGGTGACTCTGGGTTGAATGATCAGGTTCAGGGGGTAAACTCTGACCTGATGGGGGTAGGAGTGCTCCCAAGAAAGTCCTGGTGCGCCAGGCAGTGGTTCAACCACAGGGTGGTGACTCTGGGTTGGAAGACCAGGTTCAGAGGGTAAACTCTGACCTGGTAGGGGGTAGGTATGCCTCCCAGAAAGTCCTGGCTTGCCAGGCGGTGGTCCAGTCTGTGGCTACAGACCCTGGATTGGAAGGCCAGGTTCAGGGTGCCCCCCCTGACCTGGAGGAAGGGGCTACTGCTAACAGTGCCCCTACCATGTTGTCTTCTGGGGGGGGCACTCCTAGTTGGGGGGTGCAGGACCCCAGAAGAGAGGGCAGGGGGAGTGAAGCATCACCCCTGGCCCTGGTCCAACCTGAAGGTACAGACCCCAGGTTGGAGGGCCAGTTGCAGGTTAACATCCCTGCACTGGTGGGAGAATTTTGCAGGACTGCTTCTACAAGCATCCTGACAAATGGGTACTCTGAGGGTGCCGCTCCTAGAGGGAGGGTACAGAGCCCCAGAGGGGAGGACCAGGGTCAGGTTGTCATCCCCGACTTGGTGGAAGGGAGAGTGGCCAAAGGGTGCCAGGCACCTGGGGCTACCGCCCCCACTCTCCACAGTCACAGTGGTTGGAGAGGCCTGAGGTCGGGCTCTCATCCCTGACAGTTGTCAGGGGTCACTGTGGCTTGCTGTCCTGGTGGACAGAGTTGCTCCTGGGGGGGGACGAGAGTGGGGTGGAGTGGGCAACACCACTGTGTTGGCCCTGGTGGTGTTGTAGTTTAGCAGCGATTAGATTAAGCATTAGCAGAAGACATCTTGTATTTAGTAACTATTGTGAACATTTCGCGGAATCCATTTTGTATTCATGGCAGCCATTTTCTCTGTCACATGCTGCCATGTGCTCACCATGTGCTCTGTCCTACCTTTCTGTTAACTACTCTTGAAATCTGCCTAGTGACAAGTTATATTTAGCATCTCCCACTTTTGCACCTGCTCAGTAAGGTCTGCAGCTGTTAGTCCTTGAAAACTGTTAGCTCCTCCTACCTGTCGACTGTGCATTTTCCACATGACCTTACATGTATACAAGTCTTGCTTCTATAATTGTACCACCTCCTTTTAGCCCCTGCGTGGGTACAAAAGGACCATGCTCTCTCAGTTCAGTGTGCTACTTCAAACATTACCGAAGGGTGCTGTTTGAACTGTAGTAACACCTCATGAGGTTAATAAACTTTGGGGGTCATTACAACATTGGCGGTAAAAGGCGCTTACCGCCGTGCAGAAGACCGCCAACACACCGGGGTGGCGGCGGGAGCCCGCCACAGCTATTATGACACACATCACGGAATCCGCCGAAATTCAGACACCCACACAATCCCGCCACACCAAAGGTCAGTGATAAACATGCGGAAACAAATCCTCCACGCCAACAGAAACACGCCCATGCCATTACGACCCATGAATCCACGCGGCGGTCTTTCAACCGCGGTATTCCATTGGCGGTACACACCGCCGCCCTCAAAATACACACACAGCTCCAAAACACCGCCACATTGGACAATTCCAAATAAACACACCTGATACACATACAAACAACACTCCCACACATCCAACACAATATAAAACACACACCCACATCACCCACAAACCCCTATGACCCAAAATTATAGAGAAGGCCATAGAGAGACAGCACAAAATAGAGAACCCCCTCACACAGAGGCACAATACACCATCACCCACACAACATCCACGCACAAAACACCACATACCACTACACTCACCACACTCATCACCACATACACCACCCCACACCTCACCCACACCACCCCATGTCACGCCAAAGACACCCCCGCTTCTCTGAGGAGGAGCTCAGGGTCATGGTGGAGTAAATCCTCCGGGTAGAGCCACAGCTATTTGGCTCACAGGTACAGCACACATCCATAGCCAGGAAGTTGGAGCTATGGCAAAGAATAGTGGACAGGGTCAACGCTGTGGGACAGCACCCAAGAAATAGGGAGGACATCAGGAAGAAGTGGAACGACCTACGGGGGAAGGTGCGTTCCACGGTATCTAGGCACCACATCGCGGTACAGCGGACTGGTGGCGGACCCCTCCTCCTCCCCCACAACTAACAACATGGGAGGAGCAAGTCTTGTCCATCTTGCATCCTGAGGGCCTCGCAGGAGTCGTTGGATGAACGGACACTGGTAAGTCAAATCTTAACTATCATATCCCCCACCTTACCTGCATGCTATCACACACCCCCACCCTCACACCCTCCCCTATCACCCTAACTCCTCACTAATGTACCCATAACACCAACCACCCATCCCAACCCCAAGACCTGCATGACACAACTAAGCATGGATACCCATCACTAAAGCATGCCCACTGCACATACCCAGAACACCCCCCAACCATCAGCACACAAGCCCCCACACAGGAATGCCTGCACTGGTGTACACGCACACCCAACCATTGCACACCATGAAACACACACATGCAATAATCATGTACTTATACCCCCGCAGGAACCCGAAGGAACGTCACCACACCAGAGGGTCCAGAAAACACCACTCCACCCCCAGAAGAGGCCCACAGTGACGACAGCAGCTCTGCCCTACTGGATCTTGATGACCAGCCCGGACCATCGTGGGCCTCAGGACAGTCGGTTCCCCTTGCCCAGCCACAGCCCAACACCGAGCTTACACCCTCTGGTAACACCAGCACAGCACCCACCCAGCGGGCCCATACCTCCCTACCCAGTACAGGTCAATCAGTGGTGTGTCCACCACTACAGGGCACCCAGGGTAACCCACCACCCCAACAACAACAGGGACCTGGGGGCAGTGGTAGTGGGCACACTGTCCAGGGGATGGAGGCACAGGAAAATAGGGTAACTGGGAGGGCTGCTGTGCGACAGAGGGAGGACAGGCCAAGGGAACCTACTCTCAACGAGGCCCTCTCCTCCATAATGGGAGCATACCACCACTCCCAGGAGACGATGGCAACGGTCCTGGACAAGTTGCAGGAGACCCTGCATCTGCAGGAGGAGCAGTATTTGGGGTTCAGGGAGGACTCAGGACCATCGGCTCCGCCCTGTGCACCATTGTAGGGGTGCTGACGGACATTCAAAAGACCTTGAGGGACACCGTGGCACTCCAAGGGGCCCCTGACACTAGCCAGGACGATGAAATGCCCACCACCTCCAGCGGCGCTAGTGGACAGGACGCCCCGCCACAGGACCAACACACCATCACCCCACCCCATGCAGACGGACAACTACCACAAAAGCGGTCCCTGAGATCCAGGAACAGGACAGAGCAAGATGGCAAGACCCTCGCCAGGAAATAAGACTACCCTGATTGTCCCCCCACTGTCCCACTTTGTTACCCTGTCCAGATTGGAACTGCCCCAGCTCCACTTCCAATGGCCAGATGTGCAATGTACCTGTGAGACTAATAGACTGGACTCTGCCATGGACATTCTTCCACCATAACCCATCCCCATTTCACAACCCCCCTTCATTTTTATGCACTTAAATAAACACCCTTGAAACACTAATAAAACTGGAGTCAGTCTATCATTTTTAACTTTGTATTGTCAATTACAGTGTCAAAAAGGGTTACCCATTGGAAGGCCAACATACCAATGTCACACATCACAAGCCTTTCAAGGGTGCAAGCTGTTGACACGTAGGTTACCACATTTGTGAACCTGAAATGGAAGGGGACAACTCAGTTAACAAATAGTGAGTGAAATGTAGGTACAGGATAGAGGTAGACGTGTGAAAGTTAATTTTATGTTAAACCTGAAAATGTACTCACCTGTGTCTCACGGGAAATATTGCTGTATGACTGACTCCCTGTTGTCGTTTTCTTCTTCCTCAGCTTAATCCTCATCACTGTCCACAGACTCCACAGGCTCCACTGCTGCTACAACACCGTCATCTGGATCATCCTCCTGCCGAAAAGGCACCTGGCGTCGCAATGCTAAATTATGGAGCATGGAGCAGGCGATGATGATGTCGCACACCTTCTTCGGTGAGTAGAATAGGGACCCACCTGTCATATGGAGGCACCTGAACCTGGCCTTCAGGAGGCCGAAGGTGCGTTCGATCACCCTCCTAGTCCGCCCATGGACCTCATTGTACCGTTCCTCTGCCCTGGGATTCCTCACTGGGGTC
The DNA here is from genome assembly GCF_031143425.1 of Pleurodeles waltl. Taxonomy (NCBI): domain Eukaryota; kingdom Metazoa; phylum Chordata; class Amphibia; order Caudata; family Salamandridae; genus Pleurodeles; species Pleurodeles waltl. The sequence goes on along the minus strand of NC_090440.1, from coordinate 454,079,813 downwards.
AATAGCCAGGAAAGGTTGGGGTAACCAGAGTCCCCCAATAGCCATACACTGTGCCTCTGGAGTTGACCCATCATATCAGGTATGCTGCTATTCCGCAGGATGTAGGCGTCATGCACAGAGCCAGGGAAAATAGCATTTACCTGCTAGATGTACTGGTCTGCCAAACAGACCATCTGTACATTCATCGAATGATAACTCTTCCTGTTCCTGTACACCTGTTCACTCCTGCGAGGGGGGACCAGAGCTACATGGGTCCCATCAATGGCACCTATGACGTTGGGGATATGTCCAAGGGCATAGAAGTCACCTTTAACTGTAGGCAAATCCTCCACCTCAGGGAAAATGATGTATCTCCTTACGTGTTTCAGCAGGGCAGACAACACTCTGGACAAAACGTTTGAAAACATAGGCTGGGACATCCCTGATGCCATGGCCACAGTAGTCTGAAATGACCCACTTGCAAGGAAATGGAGCACTGACAGCACCTGAACGTCAGGGGGGATTCCAGTCGGATGGCAGATTGGTGACATCAGGTCTGGCTCCAACTGGGTACGTAGTTCTTGGATTGTGGCACGGTCAAACCGGTAGGTCACGATCAAATGTCTCTCTTCCATTGTCAACAGGTCCACCAGCGGTCGGTACACTGGCGGATTCCGCCATCTTCCCATATGTCCCAACTGACGGTACCTAAGAAGGACAACAGCGAAGAAACAGTCACCATTCCTCCAGGTATGTACCCACAGTCACACACAAGACTACAACAGACAATTAACCCTTCCGGGATATGTTTTGAGTGTAGGCCTCGGTATGTGTGACGCAGTAGTAAATGAAGCCATGTGGGCGCCTGAAGTGGCGTCTGCCTGACCTCTAAACTGGGACAATGGAATTGTGGGGTAACTGCGCTGGCGTTGGACACCGTCGCGGTAGGCGGTCGTAGAGCGCCGCGCAATGCTGCATTGGTTAACATTGGACCCTATGGGTCCCCGGAGCCAATGAACAGGTGCGCCGGCGGTGATGATGCGCCCCGCCGCGGACGTCACCGCCGCAGACGTCACCGCCATTTTCTATCTCTTCAATCACTAGATACCTGACCTTCGACAGGAGAGGACCTACACTGCTAGTGCTGCTGTGACCTCGGTCTGGAAGCGACGATGGCTGCTGCATCTGGGGAAAGGGCCCCTGCCTTCACTGCACAGGAGTTGGAGAAACTTGTGGATGGGGTCCTCCCCCGGTACATGCTACTCTACGGTCCTCCAGACCAACAGGTCAGTACACAGGGAGCACGTTGGATGGGCTAGGCCTGGGTGGACAGGGCTGGGTGGGAGAGGGAAGGGGGCAGAGTTCCAAGAACAGAAATACATGGGGATGAATGGGCCACATGGCCAGAGTTGGGAGGGGGCCACTGACGGTGCAGTAGGTAATGACTGTTCCTCTTTCCTTGTGCATGTCATGTAGGTCAGCGCCCACCAGAAGAGGGACATTTGGCGTGCCATCGCCAAGGAAGTCCGGACCCTGGGGGCCCACCAGAGACGGGGCACCCACTGCCGTAAGAGATGGGAGGACATTCGCCGCTGCAGCAAGAAGATGGCAGAGGCTCAGCTGGGGATGGCCTCCCAACGTGAGAGGGGTGCCCGTCGCACCATGACCCCCCTGATGTTCCGGATCCTGGCGGTGGCCTACCCGGAGTTGGATGGGCGCTTAAGGACATCACAGCAGACACAAGGGGGTGAGTACAACCTCATTCTGTGGACTTTGCGTGCAGTGGAGGTGTCTGGGTGGGGGAGGTGGGCTGTGGGTGTCCCTAGGCCAGGGTCAGTTAGGTAGGCAAGGCCCCTCCGTAATGTAGGCCATGTGGGACTCTACCCCAGCTCAGAACAGTGGCAAGTTGATGTATAGTTGCCCTTTGCCATCCATGTGTGCAGATTTCTACCATTGCCATGTAGGCCATATCCCAGAAATTGCATGTGCAGAGGGCAGGAGCACGGCGTAATGCATGGGGCTGCTGCGTCTGTCTTGTCCGCCAACGGTAGCGGTATGCCATGCACTAAAACTCTCTTTCTTCTGTCTCCCCACCTTTTCCTGCTCTCCCTGTCCTTTTGTACATCAGCATCATCAGGCGGAGGTACAGAGGCACCGGAGCACGAGGGAGCTGCATCCCAAATGGCCATGGAGAGCCACACCACAGACTCTGAATGCACCAGTGGGACGGAGGGCGAGTGGAGCTTCACGTCGGCCACAGGATCACCAACCAGCGACACTGACTCGTCCGCCGATGTGAGCTCCCCTGTGGTGGCGGCACCATCTGTGTGCCCCACTTCTACAGGTACAGCCGCCACCTCCCCTACCAGCCCCGCCCTCCCAGGAGCCCCTCAGCGTTCGCCCTGTGACCGCTCACCCAGGAGGGTGGGCATCACCTTCGCCCCAGGCATCTCAGGCCCTGCCCCAGTCACCCCTGCTGCCCTCAGTGAGGAGGCCATTGACCTCCTCAGGTCACTCACTGTTGGGCAGTCTACCATTGTGAATGCCATCCAGGGTGTAGAGCGAGAGTTGCAACACGGTAATGCATTCGTGGAGGGCATTCATTCTGGTCAGGATGTCCTTCAGCGAACCCTGCAATCTCAGGCCTCAGCACTGATCGCAGCCACCCCCCTCCAGCCACCCCCCTCCAACTTCCTCCACCCAGACGCAATCCCCTGTACCCCAGCCCATCCCAAGCACACCTACAGACCAGCATGCACACAAGTCAACACCCAAAAGTAGCTCAAGCAAACATAGGCACCACACACATCAGAGGCACTCACACAAGCATCACACCCATACAGACACAGCAACATCCACTGTCTCCACTGTGTCCCCCTCCTCCTCTTCTCCCTCCTCCCTCCCAGTGTCATCTACACACACACCTGCATGCACCACATCTACAGGCACCAGGACTCGCACCAGAACACCCAGCACCACAAGCCGCTCACCTGCACTCACCACCTCCAATGCCATTTACACGTCCCCTGTGTCCTCTCCCAGTGTGTCTGTGACGCCCCCTCCCAAAGTACACAAACGCCGGCAATCACTCACACAACATCCATCCACCTCACGACAGCCTCCAGTACCTGCACCTGCACCCAAAACACCTAAAGTGACACCTCCTACAACCACCTCCTCTTCCTCCACTCCCAGGCCCCCTCCAACTACCCATCCCACTGTTCGTCAGAAACTGTCCCTCTGTCAAATTGACCTTTTTGCCCCCACCCCCACCTCCAATTCATCAGTCCCGTCGTAGCGCCTCAGCCAAAAAGCCTCCAGTACCAGTGGTGCGTGTTCCAGGTTTTTGGAGTGCACCGTCCACCAGGGCAGGAAGTAGGACCCGGAGCCAAGGCACTGGCAGCCCACCCCCTGTAAAGGCTCAGAAATTGGAGAGTGGTCGACGGGACCGTGTCAAGACTCCTGGTGGGACAACAAGTGAAATGGGATCGAAGGCGATTGGTGAGTCAGCTGTAACTCCAAAGAAGGTAGGGAAGGTCCCGAGCAAGTCTCACCAGCCTGTTGTGAGTGTCACGGCGGAGAAGTGCGCCATCATTTCCGGCGGTCCAGACACAACCGCCAGCACCATCGTTACTGGTCAGGAGACCACCGCCCGAGTCACAGCCCAGGAGGGCCCAAGTATCGTTACTGGTCAGGAGACCACCGCCGGAGTCACAGTCCAGGAGGGCCCAAGTATCGTTACTGGTCAGGAGACCACCGCCGGAGTCACAGCCCAGGAGGGCCCAAGTATCGTTACTGGTCAGGAGACCACCGCCGGAGTCACAGCCCAGGAGGGCCCAAGTATCGTTACTGGTCAGGAGACCACCGCCGGAGTCACAGCCCAGGAGGGCCCAAGTATCGTTACTGGTCAGGAGACCACCACCAGAGTCACAGCCCAGGAGGGCCCAAGTATTGTTACTGGTCAGGAGACCACCGCCGGAGTCACAGCCCAGGAGGGACCAGGATCCCACAGCCCCGCTGGGCAATGATGGAACGTCAAGCCACACACCAATGTCCAGTATGGAGTTCGTCATGCCACACACCAATGTCCAGTATGGAGTTCGTCATGCCACACACCAATGTCCAGTGTGGAGATCGTCATGCCACACACCAATGTCAGTATCCGAACCGCCATGTCAGAGCACCGCTGAACAGTCAATAGACCGGCATGGCTAAGCACCGCTGAACAGGGCAAAGACCGCCATGGTGAAGACCGCTGAACAGGGCAAAGACCGCCATGGCAAAGCACCGCTGAACAGGGCAAAGACCGCCATGGTGAAGACCGCTGAACAGGGCAAAGACCGCCATGGTGAAGACCGCTGAACAGGGCAAAGACCGCCATGGCAAAGCACCGCTGAACAGGGCAAAGACCGCCATGGCAAAGCACAGCTGAACAGGGGAAAGACCGCCATGGCAAAGCACCGCTGAACAGGGCAAAGACCGCCATGGCAAAGCACTGCTGAACAGGGCAAAGACCGCCATGGTGAAGACCGCTGAACAGGGCAAAGACCGCCATGGTAAAGACCGCTGAACAAGGCAAACACCGTGTGGGTATGAATAGGCCGCCACATCAGGCATCCTTATCCCATGTGCAGCTGGGACAGTGACAGGACAGGAACTTTCACGGGGAGACTCATCCAGTCTGGGCACCAGTCCCACCCAGTACCAGTAGAGAACTGCATCTACTTGCGAAAATGTGGCTTTGCATTCCCTAGGATGGTCTAGTGGGCAACCCACCCATTGTAAAGACTTGTGAGACTGTGGCTTTGCACTCCCCAGGATGGCACAGTGGGCAAACCACCCATTGTAGAGACTTGTGAGACTGTGGCTTTGCACTAGCCAGGATGGCACAGTGGGCAAACCACCCATTGTAGAGACTTGTGAGACTGTGGCTTTGCACTCCCCAGGATGGCACAGTGGGCAAACCACCCACTGTAAAGACTTGTGAGACTTTGGCTTTGCACTCCCAAGGATGGCACAGTGGGAAAACCACCCACTGTAGAGACTTGTGAGACTGTGGCTTTGCAATCCCCAGGATGGCACAGTGGGCAAACCACCCACTGTAAAGACTTGTGAGACTGTGGCTTTGCACTCCCCAGGATGGCACAGTGGGCATGGAGACCCGTCGTGGATCTGGCTTCGCATTCATGTGGCTGAGGTGCCCCCCTTCCCTTCCCCCTGAGGTGCCTGTAGTGTTTCTATCTGATGCCCCGGCAGTGTTCTCTCCGATTTTGGGCAGGTATCTATTGTGGGCCTTGCCCATGAATTTTTGGACTGTTGGTGCACGGACATTGTTGTGTACATATCTGCACTACTTCTTGTATTGTATATATAATTATGACAGATTTCGATATATATATCAGTATATTTTTGTATGACATGTATATTGGCACATTACAATGTTTGACCACAATTTGCTTTGTCTTTGCATTCTTCCGGGGGGATTGTGGGTTGTTCATGTGATATTTTTGACTGCATTGGTGTGTATGTTGTGATATGTGAGGGTGGGAGTGTTTGGTTGGTGTCCCCCTAACTTTTGCCTCCCCTCTCCCCCGTGTCGTAGATGCAGTACTCACCGGTATCTTCTGCGCCTACGTCGCTGTTGGTCGTAGAGGAGCAGAAAGACAAGGGCAGGTAGGATTTGGAGTTCCGGCTCCATGGAGTTGTCGTTCCTCGTGGAGTGTGTTCAGGTGAGCGTTTTCCCATAGCAAAAGCTGTTTCCGCCGTGTTTTTATCCACGGAGAATCCGCCCCGGAAAAGGTGGCGGATTGGCCTGTCATAATAGTGTGGGAGGTACATTGTCTCCCGCCTGTCTGTTGGCGGTGACCGCCGCGCTGTTTGTCTGTACCGCCGTGGCGGGCGATGTGTTAAAGTGGCTGTCTTTGTTGGCGGTTTCCGCCAGGGTCGTTATTCCCTTTTTTTGTCCGCCGGCCTGTTTGCGGTATTTCCGCAGCTTTAACACCGTCCGCCAGGGTTGTAATGACCACCTTTGTCTTTTATTTCAGTTTCTGTGCCAACTTATTCCTACATGGTCTGAGGACTTTGGGGGTCATTCTGACCCCGGCGGGCGGCGGGAGCCGCCCGCCTGGAGGGAACCGCCAGAAGACCGTACCGCGGTCAAAAGACCGCGGCGGTCATTCTGGGTTTCCCACTGGGCTGGCGGGCGACCGCCAAAAGGCCGCCCGCCAGCCCAGTGGGAAACAGCCCTCCATGAGGATGCCGGCTCCGAATGGAGCCGGCGGAGTGGAGGATGTGGGACGGGTGCAGTGGCACCCGTCGCGTATTTCAGTGTTTGCAATGCAGACACTGTAATACAAAGTGGGGCCCTCTTACGGGGGCCCCTGCTGTGCCCCTGCCATTGGCATGGGCACTGCAGGGGCCCCCAGGGGCCCCATGACACCCCTCAAAGCCATCCTGTTCCTGGTGGGCGGAACCGCCAGGAACAGGATGGCGGTGAGGGGGTCGGAATCCCCCATGGCGGCGCAGCAAGCTGCGCCGCCATGGGGGATTCCCAGGGCAGCGGAAAACCGGCGGGAGACCACCGGTTTTCCTGTTCTGACCGCGGCCCAACCGCCGCGGTCAGAATGCCCAAGGGAGCACCGCCAGCCTGTTGGCGGTGCTCCCGCGGTACCCGTCCCTGGCGGTATTTACCGCCAGGGTCGGAATGACCCCCTTTGTGCAGAGAAAGGTGAACCCCTTGCACTAGTAGGCCTTGCTGAGGCTTACTTGAACAAATTGGCGCCCGAACAGGGACTCATCAGCGACTCGGACGCCCAACGGATTGGTCGCAACGAAGGATTGGGATCTCGCTGCGGACGATCAATGCCTGAGGAGACCAGAGTCTTGGCAACCACTGCGTTTTTCCCTTCCTTCTGACTTGACCATCCAGGTGGCGCCGGTCCTCGACTGAGATCCTTTATGTTCATTCGTCATGCAGTGACCATTTGGTTGATTTTAGAACTTGGCAGTTGGAACCTGAACACCCTGTGATTGGTAAGAGCCGTTTTACAGCACTTGCTGTGGGTTTTGATGCCTTTGTTTGGTAATGTAGTTTAGCACTACTTACTGTGGCTCTCGTGTTTTGGGTGACTAGTCAATTTGTGTCCGTTGAATTGATATATAAATTGCAATTTATATAGGCAGGTAATGAGGAGAATTTTCTCCAATTTAATTTTGATTTGAACGGCACCTTAAGTGCTACTTTGATTATAATATTGCATATTTTGCACTATTTTTGGCATGCCTGTTTTTAGCGCACTTCGTAGGATGTGTTGCTTTTGTAATGGTACCAATTTGAGACTCGAAGAATCGCAACCGGCACCCCCAGAGGGGACGCCCAATATAGATATGTATGTTAAATATGGTCTTTCTTCTATAATGTACAGCACATTATGGAATAAATACACTCGTGCGGATCCTGAGTTACGTTGTCCTATGCATGGGTCATTTGATTTGCGAAAGATTGAGTGTGTGGAACAATGTATGTGTAAGCGAAAGTCTAGGCAAGATATGTTTGACTGTGTACGAATGTGGGAGAAAGAAGTGCGTGGACGAGTGAAGCGTGAGCAAGCCTTGCTTGAGAAAGAGCAGCGGAAGAATGTATATGTGAAAGCATTGGAAATGAGAAAGAAATAAATAAATGACTTAAATGAGCTAGAAGAGAAAGAATGTAAATTACATGTAACTGGCCAATACACCGTTAGGCAACCTCTCTATCCTATCCTTAATAAACCACATGATGATTTTTTATTACTAGATCGCCCTCCACCTCCGTATGTCGTTCCTTCTGCCCCTCATGAGTTAGCTAAGGTCTGCAGTTCGGAGCAACAGAAGAAGCGAGACAGTAGCTCTATGTTGCCTGCTGACCGTGTGTCTGAGCTTAGATCTATTGCTCGTAAAACAATTCGTAGTGTTGTCTCTGCTTCTGAACTTCTAGACAACATGAAAGGGTGGACGGAAAAGGAGCAGCTATATTTTACTGAGGCATTTGGCTCAGAAGTTATTAAACCATATCGGAAATATTCTGATGAGTTAGAGCCCGATGATGTAGCAGCTGATCATAAGCAAATGCGTGATGGTCTTTCTGTTTTCTCCCAGGTGGCTGATGCAATCAGGCGTTTGGTGAAATTATGTGTTGCAGCAGACCGTTTGCGAGAGGAGAAAAGGGCCCTGGATGTAGTTGCACGGACATCTCAGACCGGCGGGGTGCAAGCTTCCATCTTTGGAACAGATAAGATTATGATAGTTCACGCAAAACCAATGCGGGATGCCGCGCCTTTGTATGTTCCTCCTAAAGGATCGGGTACAAGTGATGGTAAAACTTCTGTTTTTGCTAAGGGTTATTTTATTTATAATTGGGTGTATACTCCTTGGAATAGGGCAGATGTAATGGCACTTAAAACAGCATTACCTGACCCGCGGAAAAATACAGCCGCCTATTATGAGGAAGTTGAGGGAGCAATTAGTTCTTGTACTATGACTTTGGACACCTTGATTCTTTTGTTTTGTCTGAAGGTGTGGCTCTCATACAATATGTCGATTATATTTTGTTGGCGGCTGATACCCCTGAGCAATGTGAAAAGTGCACTTTGTCTTTACTTTCTTTTCTTGCTTTACACCATCATAAAGTGTCACGAAAGAAATTGCAATATTGTAGACCAAAGGTAACCTATTTAGGTCACCTTTTGTCTAAGGAGGGCCGTGCACTTACATCAGATCGTATTCAAGCAATTTTAGACACACCAGTACCCTCTACTCAGAAAGATGTTCGGGCATTCCTTGGTCTTACTTCTTTTTGTAGGCAATGGATATTAGGGGTTTCACACATTCTCAAACCTTTGCTAGCACTTTTGACTAAAGATACTCCAATGCCCCTCCCATGGACAGATGAATGTGAGACTGCTTTCAGGCAGCTGCGACAAGCCCTTTGTTCCGCACCAGTGTTAGGTACTCCAGATTACATGAAGCCTTTTGCACTTTACGTACATGAGAAAGATGGATGTGCATTGTCAGTTTTAGTACAGACACATGGCGATAAGCAGCGTCCCTGTGCATATTTTTCATCAGTACTTGATCCTGTCGGTCGAGCGTTGCTTGGGTGTTTTCGTTCAGTTGCGGCAACAGCTGTGTCAATACATCAGAGTGAAGGGATAGTTTTCTCACATAAGCTGTTGGTGTTAATACCCTATGCGGTTGATGCTCTTTTAAATCAAACAAAGACGCAACATTTAACTAGCACTCGCCTGATAGGACATGAATTGACATTGCTGGCTCCTCACATTACACTGAAGAGATGTGTGATAAGAAAAGAAGGGTACACTGTTCCAAAAAGAGGATAGGACTAATTTCTACAGGAGCGAGAACCCTCAAGCATCACATTGGATGACTAGTTTCATCATTGGGAAAGCTCCTCGTTAGGCCGGTGCTGCAATGCCTAACGGGCTCCACTGAGGGGGCTCTTAACCGTTTTAGCTCTACTAGTAGTTAGAGGAAAATAATCAGTCTAATAGGGCACCTGATTGTAAGATACCTGAGCAATGAAGGAGAGAAAATAACTAAAATAAAATTGGTTATCCAACAACAATAAATAATCATAATTTTAATCAGTAATAATGTGATGGAGACCAAAGTTAAAAACAAAATGGGAGTAAAAAGTGAGTGGTAATGCTCGTCTACTCGCACAACACTATATATAAGAGGGTTAACCCAAATGTGGCTCCTCTGAAGAAAGGGTCTACATGTTTCACGTCTGGTGGTCCATCCGGATCCTTTGACGCTTCATCAGGACCAAAGAAAAAATAAGTTCTCCAAATAAATTTCAAAAGGCCCAAATAGGAGCAAAAGAAAGGAAGAACAGTCACTTACTGTAAGATTGTTCTATATGTCAAACAAGGTCGCTCTAAAAATAAAGCAACAGCATGTAGAAAATAAAGTCCCAGTCCATTGCACACATAAACATAATAGTTTAGTACATCATGCGCAAAAGAAATGTGAAAATTAGATAATATAAAAATTGTTAAGGCTTACCATCCCCGGTATGTGGATAGAGCTCCTGGGAATCAAATATCAGGAACAGGAACTAACAATCTAAGTGTCATAATAGTGTAAAAGAAGAGTAGGAGGTAATGACAAATACAATCAAATGTCATGTTCCACAATCATATATATTGTAACTATTGTGGTTAAAGGATCTAAAAAAATTATTCGGATAGTATTTGTTAATTATAACTATGTCCGATTTCACATATCAATAATCGACACAATAACGTGCAGAAAAACCAATAGCTAATGTCTCCCATGGTGTCAGCAAATCAAAAAATGAGGGCGGTGGCAGAAAGGTAAAACAATCAAAGTCCTTAACTTTATTTGTTGCCTTGACCAAGTTAAATGCCCCCGATCGTTCCTATTGACTAGCGGTAGAAAAACAAATATAGCTTACTTGTGTTAGAGGTCCGTAGGGAATTGCACCTACCCTCCTGATAGCATCCCCGCAAGACAAAAGCCGGGCACTTTTGGGACAAATCAAATACGCGATATCGAACCCGGAAGTGCAATCAGGTTCGCGCGCGTCAAGCCTTCAGGTGGAAGGCATGAAAATAAATGACGGACTCATTCTCCATCGCCATATTAGGAGAGGGAAACGGACTCGTGGCTATGGAATCGGATGAGGGCAAAAAAAGAGAGAATGGAGGCTCGTAATTGCAGAGTCTTCATAAAAAATAGTGAAGGCACCAGATTAATATGTAATGGTGACTTATTAACACCATAATTATAGGTATAATAATAAAAGGACAGAATTGTCTTGTGGTCAATTCAAATAATGGCTAGTCTGGATAATATTGAGGAATAACTAATGTTGGAATTATGGAAAAAATTAATAAGATTCCTCAAAAAAGAGGTCTATAAAATCGACAGTTGATGTATATCAGTTGCTGGCGAGTTGACAAGATTTATCTGAAAGTAAGTGAGGACCATGGAATCTCATCATTGAGTCCCCGTGTCGAGGTACCCAGCCTAAAAATCCAATGTTGCTCAATTCTAAAAAGGGAATGAGCGTCATTCTGTCTGGTTCTAGGGGCTTCCAAAATCACCCACCGTAGCTCATCTGGGGTATGAGGAAAATCTATGAAATGTGAGCAGAGTTTAGTAGTTACTCGGCGACATCTAATATTGCTCCTGTGTTCGTTGATGCGTATCTTGACAGGGCGTGTTGTCATGCCTATATAGCGTAGTCCGCAGGGGCACGTGATCATGTAAATACAATTCTTGGAATTGCAGTTTGTATGTTTTCTTAGGAACCATCTCCCAATGGGATCAAGGTCCAATGACATTGTTTGATTAGTCAATGCACACACATTGCAATTACCGCAAGGGTAGTGACCTTCAACTGGGGGCAGGTCCCATAGTGTTCTTTGTGTGGGGGTGTCATGAGATACACGTGGACGGGTATGAACCACTATGTCCTTAATGTTGGAAGTTCGTCTAAAGGCAAAAAGGGGTTTTGGCATTGGAATACCTCCACTTTCCAATATCGACCAATGTTTTTTTACCAGTTTCTTAATGTCATTGGAAAGGGGAGTGAACGTCGAGACGCAAGTTATGAATGTCTGAGGAACCTTCTCTTTATTTTCTAGTAAACTTTCCCTATGATTGTTTCTGGCTCTCTTACGAGCCAGGTTGACAATTTTAGGTGGATAATAGCGTTCATAGAGTTTGGCCTGTAGTGTACTCGCTTGTTGATCAAACTCCGTTAGTGAACTACAGTTCCGTCTGAGCCGTAGGAATTGGCCAACAGGCAAATTATCACTTAAAGCTTTGGGGTGGTAACTTTCATATAAAAGAAGACTATTCCGGTCCGTGGGTTTTTGATATGTGCTAGTTGACAATCAACCATTGTCTACAGTAATCATCAAGTCAAGGAAAGGTAAATGAGTCGATGATATGGTGGCGGTGAATTTCAGATAGGGGTCGAGGGAATTAATCCAGGTTGTGAAATCATCTGCTAAGGTTAACGGTCCTTGCCATATGACCAATATGTCGTCTATATAGCGTTTCCATAATTTGATGTCACTCTGAAAGGGATTGTCTGATGTCAAAATAAATGTCTTCTCAAAGTCGTACATATATAGACAGGCAAGACTAGGCGCAAATGTGCTGCCCATCGATGTACCTCTGATCTGGTGGAAAAATTGATCTTCAAATTTAAAATAATTCTCAGTGAGGGCCAGGGTCGCACATTGCATAATGAAGGATGTAGGTGTAGAGAAGGAGGCAGAATTATTCAGAAGTGCTGTTTCTACTACATGTAGAGATGCCTCCTGGGGGATGTTCGTATAGAGTGCTTCAACATCCAAGGTGATAAGGTCCTGTATTTCCCCAGCCACTTTGTTGCCATATCCGGTGACTCAGCCTCAGTCACAAGAAACACATGATTGTATATTCCTTACCGAAGAACAGACAAAGGGTCGTATTGATTTACAAGATACGCCCCTTCCAGATGTAGACGGGGAATTGTGGGTTGATTGGTCTTGTTTGAAGTTGCCAGATGGTACGACCTCAGCTGCATATGCAATCACACGGTAGTGGAGACAGCTCGTATACCACAGAAGCAGCTCAAGCAGCTGAACTAATAGCTTTGACATAAGCATGTGAGCTTAGTACTGACTTATGTGTGAACATTTATACAGACAGCCGCTATGCTTTTGGAGTGGCTCATGATTTTGGTTTGCTTTGGAAGGAGAGAGGCTTTCTCACATCCCACAGGATGCAGATAATGCATGGAGAATTAGTGCATAACCTCTTGACTGCATTGGCATATCCAAAGAAACTAGCTATTGTGAAATGTAGTGCACACAAGAATGTTACCGATAAGATAGGGCAAGGTAATGCTCTTGCGGACCGCGTAGCACGTGAGACTGCGATGCAGCGAAGTACTACTTCTATGTATGTAGTGAAGTCACAAGCTGAACGTTGGCATAATGCTAGACAAGACGTATTAGATATACAGAAACCTGCTTCTGTGAAAGAACGTGAGCAATGGTCTGAAGATGGAGAATTGGATGATGAGGGCTGTTGGCGGAATAAGCAGATGGATAAATGGAAATTGCCTATAGCTTTTGTACAACCTATGGTTCAGATGGCACATGGGCTGGCACATGTTGGAGCTTCAACAATAACGAAGTTGCTTACGCAAGTTTGGGAGCATCCAGAAATTTCCAGTACAGCTAAGTGAGTAGTACAGTCTTGTTTGATCTGTTTACAATACAATCCTGGAAAAGGGACATGTACTCCTGCGGGAGGGTTTGCTACACCAACTGCACCTTTTGAAGTTCTACAAATGGATTATATTCAGCTTGAACGCTGCAACAATTTAAAGTATGTCTTGGTGGTGGTATGTGCCTTCAGTAAATGGATAGAGGCGTACCCCACAAAGGATAATACTACCATTACCACAGCGAAGGTGCTTTTCAAATAATTTTTCCCTAGGTTTGGTGTTTGCAGACTTTTATGGAATGATAACAGACCTGATTTTGTTGGGGAAGTTATTAAGTATGTCCTGAAAGGATTAGGGATCAAACAGAAGTTCCATGCGGTTTTCCACCCACAATCAGCAGGGTTGGTGGAAAGGTATAATGCTACTTTGGAGCTGAAGTTAGCGAAGATACAGGCTTCCACATCCTTAACTTGGACGGATGCATTACCGTTGGCATTATTGTCTATTAGATCAGTGCCATACTCTTGAATTGGCCTTACTCCCTAAGCTATAGTATTCGGAAGGCCAATGAATATATGGGGAGTTCCTAAGCCAAATTCTGTATATGATGTACCTTGTGTCCTGATGAATGATTATTTGGCACAGTTAACCGCCAATTTGGTTTTATTCATCAACAGGTTCGAGAAGCACTTCCTGACAGATATACAGGTGAAGGCCATGAACTCCGACCTGGTGACCAGGTGATGATTAAGTCCTTTGAAAGATCAAGCAGCTTGGAACCAAGGTGGCAAGGCCCAGAACAGGTGCTCCTTGCAACAAGGACAGCAGTTCGAGTGACTAACCGAAAGAATTGGGTCCATAGTACTCACTGCAAGAGAGTGCTACCTACCTTGGTGGAACCTGCTGTGCTGACCGATCATCGAGAGATTTTGACTACGGAGAAAGGCCGTGCTATATCACCTGACGAATCTGCAGAGGTCTTCCCGGACCATACGACTTCTGAAGTGTCGCAATATAATTTGAGACCGAGGAAAGAATCTGAAAATGTTTTGAAAAAAACTGGTTGAGCTACTGCCCTGGGTTAGTGAAACGGAGAGCCAATGTGGCAAGGGGGGGTATCAGCCATGCATCGGAGTAGTGACACCCGTCTTGGCCCGTGGTGAAGAAATCAGCGGCTGCCCAGGGATAAGAGCTCCAACGATTGTTTTTAATTCATTTCTGAAAGGGTCGATTATCACTGTTGCTAAAATGAATAACAAACTGATCATTAGTACTATGGGGTATGTTGTTGTTTTGGTGGTTACAGCAACAATCACCTGGTTTGTGAAAAGAAGTCTCCTGCTCGTGAGTTTTTTTGTTGCCACTACTCCAGTACCAGAGGATCACTATTACTTTAAGCTTCCCTATCAGGAGCAGAAGCACCGTCAATCGTACTTCAGTAATACTTTCATTCAGATGTTGCATCATACTCATAATGCTACAAATACTACTAACTGTTGGGTATGTGGAATAATACCTGCGCATCAAAAGAAAGGAGGAACACCTTTCATTCCTCTTCCTTTTTCACACAATGGTTCTTGTCAAGCTTGGTACACGCTTTTGTTTGCATCTGGAAAACGTACAGAGGGCGGACTTCTTTTTTGCCTTAATAAAGTATGCTACCAAGACAAAGATGGGTATCCCCAAGCAAAAGGAACTAAATGGGAATGGGAAGAGTATCAACCGGACAATGTTTCAATACCATAGGACTTCACAAACATAAGAGACTCTGACAAGAAAGAACAATTTGTGATTTCTGTTACAAAAACTAAAGCAGATTTATGTATACGTAGCATTGGGCGAATTCCAGTGGGGATAAGCGATGGTACCTTGATTTTAACTATTGAGGGTGTAAATAATAATAGTTTTACAGCTTCACATAATACATATTTTGTTTGTGGTAACTATGGATATTACCAGCTACCTGTTGGAAGGTCAGGTGTGTGTAATGATTGCAATATTTTTCACATGCTATATCTGTATTCAGTGTGGTCCAATGTTCTGCTCCATGTGTATTACTGCTTGTATGCCTACCAAAAGAAATATTACAGAAATGAAAGCACAACATATGTTAGATAAGGAAATAGCTGAAATGATGAGCATAAATATACAAGATGAATATTTAGATTATCCCAGAAAGACGAATGTCTTCAGCTAATGCTGAAAGGGTCGTCTGTTGCAGTTTAGCAGCGATTAGATTAAGCATTAGCAGAAGACATCTTGTATTTAGTAACTATTGTGAACATTTCGCGGAATCCATTTTGTATTTATGGCAGCCATTTTCTCTGCCACATGCTGCCATGTGCTCACCATGTGCTCTGTCCTACCTTTCTGTTAACTACTCTTGAAATCTGCCTAGTGACAAGTTATATTTAGCATCTCCCACTTTCACACATGCTCAGTAAGGTCTGCAGCTGTTAGTCCTTGAAAACTGTTAGCTCCTCCTACCTGTCGACTGTGCATTTTCCACATGACCTTACATGTATACAAGTCTTGCTTCTATAATTGTACCACCTCCTTTTAGCCCCTGCGTGGGTATAAAAGGACCATGCTCTCTCAGTTCAGTGTGCTACTTCAAACATTACCGAAGGGTGCTGTTTGAACTGTAGTACCACCTCATGAGGTTAATAAACTTTGTCTTTTATTTCAGTTTCTGTGCCAACTTCTTCCTACATGGTCTGAGCACTTTGTGCAGAGAAAGGTTAACCCCTTGCACTAGTAGGCCTTGATGAGGCTTACTTCAACAGTGGTACTATCTGCCCATTGGGATACATCTGTGAGCAAAGTAAAGTTAGGTGCTGCACAGATGGTGTCTGCAGATGTGGAGAAGGGTTCCCCATGGGTTAGCTTAGTGGACCATGAGAGTATGGACAGAGGGATCCAACTGGAGTCAGGAAGGCGTAGAACTGGAACATGCCCCTGCTGTTGTGGGCCTGGGTCCTTGTTCTATCGCCCCAATCAGGGAAGTACATCAAGGTATTGATTGTTCTCCCCTGGCTTTAGGCTGGTAGGGGGTCGTGTTGGACTTTTTTTGCTTATGCAGGGTCATCTTCAATCTTTTTGCCTCCTGCCTCCTATTTTTTCTGACCTGTTGCTGTTGGCTTTTGAACTCTGAGCACTTTACCACTGCTAACCAGTGCTGAAGTGCATATGCTCTCTGTGTAAATTGTATGTAATTGGTTTATCCATGATTGGCATATTTGTTTTACTGGTAAGTCCCTAGTTAAGTGCACTAGAGGTGCCTAGGGCCTGTAAATCAAATGTTACTAGTAGGCCTGCAGCACTGGTTGTGCCACCCACACCAGTAAGTAGGTAATCATGTCTCAGACCTGCCACTGCAGTGTCTCTGTGTGTATTTTTACACTGTAAATTCGACTTGGCAAGTGTACCCACTTGCCAGGACTAAACCTTCCCTTTTCTTACATGTAAGGCACCCCTAAGGTAGGCCCTAGGTAGCCCCAAGGGTAGGGTGCAGTGTATGGATAAGGTAGGACATATAGGGGTTCATTCCAACCCTGGCGGTCGGTGATAAAGCGGCGGCCAACCCGCCAACAGGCAGGCGGTCAAAAAAAAGGAATTCTGACCCTGGCGGGAACCGCCAACACAGGCCGCCACTTTAACACTCCGACCGCCACGGCGGGACAGACAAACAGCGCTGCGGTCACCGCCAACAGGCAGGCGGCAGACAATGTACCGCCCACCCTATCACAACTCACCAATCCGCCACCTTTTCCGGGGCGGGAGCCCCGCCGATAAAAACATGGCGGAAACAGACTACGAACGGGAAAACGCTCACCTCTACACACTCCACGAGGAAGGAGGACAGCATGGAACCCGAATTAAACATCCTACCAGCTATTGTCTACCTGCTCATCTACCAGGAGTACGAACGCCGGCGCAGACGACAACGGTGATTACTGCACCTACGACACAGGGGAGGGGGGAGGAGGAAAGCTTACGGGCACACACATGCGCGACACACCCACCCCCACCCCAAATACCTACACCCCAATGCAGAGCAACAAGTCTGAGTGACACCCCCCAAACCCACCGGAATAATGCAAAGACACAATTAAAATGATCTATAAAATATATGTATAAATAGCTCCATTGAAGGTATGGGAAATATGCTATATGAAAGATACAAAATAAGGAATGAACATAGTCAAAAATATATACATAGGCAATAAGTCCTGCACATTCTGTCAAAGTTCCATAGTCCGTGGGCCAATGTGCACAAACACATGGGCAAAGCCCACACAGGAGATCAGATACCATTGGAGAGAACACTGCTGGGGCATCAGATGATAAAACTACAGGCACCTCAGGGGGAAGGGATGGGGGGGCACCTCAGCCACATGAGTCCACGATGCCAGATCCACGAGGGGCCTCCATGCCCACTGTCCCATCCTGGGGAGTGCAAAGCCACAGTCTCACAAGTCTCTACAGTGGGTGGCTTGCCCACTGTGCCATCCTGGGGAGTGCAAAGCCACAGTCTCTCAAGTCTCTACAGTGGGTGGCTTGCCCACTGTTCCATCCTCGGAAGTGCCAAGCCACAGTCCATCAGATGGATTACCGACTCCACTGTTAATGGAGGAGGCATGGTGCCCAGAGTGCTTCGTGAAGCCCTGCTCGACACAGAACCGGCACTGTCAATGGGCCAGCGGTGCTTGAGACGGCGTTGCCCAGCGGAGCGGTGCTTGAAAGGAAGGGCCCAGCGGAGCGGTGCTTGAGATGAAGGGCCCAGCGGAGCGGTGCTTGAGATGAAGGGCCCAGCGGAGCGGTGCTTGAGATGAAGGGCCCAGCGGAGCGGTGCTTGAGATGAAGGGCCCAGCGGAGCGGTGCTTGACAGGAAGGGCCCTGTGGAGCGGTGCAGAGACGGCGGGGCCCAGCGGAGCGGTGCTTGAGATGAATGGCCCAGCGGAGCGGTGCTTGAGATGAATGGCCCAGCGGAGAGGTGCTTGAGATGCAGGGCCCAGCGGAGCGGTGCTTGACAGGAAGGGCCCAGCGGAGCGATGCAGAGACGGCGGGGCCCAGCGGAGCGGTGCTTGAGATGAATGGCCCAGCGGAGCGGTGCTTGAGATGAAGGGCCCAGCGGAGCGGTGCATAGACGGTGGGGCCCAGCGGAGCGGTGCTTGAGATGAAGTGCCCAGCGGAGCGGTGCTTGAGATGAATGGCCCAGCGGAGCTGTGCTTGAGATGAAGGGCCCAGCGGAGCGGTGCTTGAAATGAAGGGCCCAGCGGAGCGGTGCTTGACAGGAAGGGCCCAGCGGAGCGGTGCTTGACAGGAAGGGCCCAGCGGAGCGGTGCAGAGACGGCGGGGCCCAGCGGAGCGGTGCTTGAGATGAATGGCCCAGCGGAGCGGTGCTTGAGATGAAGGGCCCAGCGGAGCGGTGCTTCTCCCGGCGGGGCCCAGTTCAGCGGTTCTTGTCACAGCGGGCCCCTGTTCAGCGGTTCTTCTCACGGCGGGGCCCTGTTCAGCGGTGCTTCTCCCGGCGGGCCGTGTTCAGCGGTGCTTCTCCCGGCGGGGCCCTGTTCAGCGGTGCTTGTCCTGTGTTTCTAGGGAGCCAGACCTGGCCAAGACTTCCCGCTCAGTCGCCATCCGACCTTGCAGTCGCGGGGCCCTCCTGTGACAACCGGAATGGGGCTGGTGGGGCCCTCCTGGGCAGCTCGCCTGCTGCCTGACTTCTCCGCCCTGCTGCCCTTGCCCTCCTTCGCTGAAGCTCTGTGGCCCTTGCCTCCCTTTGATGATGTGGCAGGTGACGGGGCAAGGCTACTGTCCTTGGTGGCAGCCGTCACAGGCTTGTCGCGCCGGCCCTTTTTTTTTTTGGTCCTCTTCCCAGGGGGTGGGCTGGCTGTCCCCTTGCTGCTGGCCGATGTTCCTGCCCTAGGAGCTGGTGGACTCCAGTAGCCCTGCACTATGGTCACAGTCGATGCAGGGCTGGTGGTGGCTGAGGTGCTTTTTTTACTCTTACCAGATGGAGGGGGTGGGTCAGTGATTGGAACGAGCTCAAGGTTGGAAAGGAAAAGGACCAGGGAAGGACAGGGACGGGTAGGTGTAGTGGGTATGGGAGTGGAGGAAGAGGATGTGGTTGTAGGAGAGTCAAGTGTGCTGTCTTTGGGTGCAGGTGCAGGTGCTTGTGACGGAGGCTGTCGTGAGGTGGATGGCTGTTGGGTGGGTGGCTGCCTGCGTTTGTGTGGTTTGGAAGAGGGGGTGACAGACACACTGGGAGAGGACACAGGGGACATGTAAATGGCAGTGGGGGTGGTGACTGCACGTGTGCGGACTGTAATGGAGGGTGTGCTGGTGATGGAAGTACTGGCTGATGGTGGTGTGCATGCAGGTGTGAGTGGAGACGTCACAGGGAGGGAGGAGGGAGATGAGGAGGTGGGGGACACAGAGGTGGTAGTGACTGTTGGCATGTCTGCATCTGGATGTTGCTTGGGTGAATGCTTGTGGGATCTGTGGTGCTTATGTCTGGATGAGCTGCCCTTGGGTGTAGAGGTGTGTGCAGGCTGGTCTGATGGTGTGGATGGGATAGGCAGAGGAACAGGGGACTGGGACTGGGTGGAGGGAGTCAGAAGAGGGAGGCTGCAGACAGGGACAATGGCTGCCGTCAGTGCTGAGGCCAGAGCGTTGAACGATTGCTGATGGGCAGCCTGACCCGAATGAATGCCCTCCAGGTATGCATTGCTCCGATGCACCTCCCTTTCTACACCCTGGATGGCATTCAAAAGGGTAGACTGCCCAACAATGAGTGTCCCACTGAGGGCAGCAGGGGTAACTGGGGCAGGGCCTGAGGTGCCTGGGGCGAAGGAGATGCCCGCCTTCCTGGGCGAGCGGGCACGGAGCGAAGGCTGAGGGGCTGCTGGGAGGGCGGGGCTGGTGCGCTGGGTGGCGGCTGTACCTGTTGTGGTGGTGGGCACGGATGTTGCCGCCACTGCTAGGGAGCTCCCTTCCGAGGACGTGTCGGTGTCGCTGACGTCTCCACGGGTCCCCGTTGTGGAGCTCCACTCGCCCTCCGTCTCACTGGTGTACTCGGAGTCTGTTGTATGGCCCTCCGGGGCCATGTGAGATGCAGCTCCCTCGTGCGCCGATGCCACTTCTCCTCCGCCTGATGATGCTAATGCACACATGTACAGGAAGACAAAGAAAATGGGGGGGGGGAGAAATGAAGACAGGTTGAGTGCATGCATTGGCAACACCGTTGTCGGAGAGGAGAGACACAGAAGCCCCCTGCACTAGGCCGCGCAATCGGGTACACTACTCAGTTATTGTGACTAGGCCTACAGGTCTATGGACGACAAATGCACACATGGGTGAGGCCGGACCATGGATAGCTGTACTTGGCACCCTACAGAGGTGGGGTGCGGGGGCACAGGGCCGTGTCTAACAGAGGGGCCTAGCCTACAGAATGCGCCCTGGCCTAGAGATAGCCACAGCCCTCCTCCCCCACCCAGACACCTTCACTGCGCGCAAAGATAGCAGAATGTGCTGATACTCACCCCCTTGTGTCTGCTGTGATGTCCTCATGCGCCCATCCAAATTGGGGTAGGCCACGGCCAGGATCCGGGACATCAGGGGGGTCAACTGGCGGCTGGCACCCCTCCTACGTTGGGAGGCCATCCCCAGCAGAGACTCGGCGGTCTTTCTGGTCCCGCGGCGGATGTCCTCCCACCTCTTTCGGCAGTGGGTGCCCCGTGGCGATGGCACGCCAAATGTCGATCTTCTGATGGGCGCTGACCTATATGACATGTACAGGGTGGTAAAGGAAATCGCATCAGTTTTCTGCCTGGTCAATGTGAGTGCCCCCCCCCTCCCCAACCTTGCCATGTGGCACATGCTCTCATCTTTCGTGCGTTGCACTCCTCATTCGCTCCCCTCCCCACCATCTTACATACACCCCACTCAACACAGGCATAGCCCATTCAACGTGCACCCTGTGTACTAACCTGTTGGTCTGGAGGACCGTAGAGTAGCGCATACTGGGGGAGGACCCCATCAACAAGTTTCTCCAATTCTTCGGAAGTGAAGGCAGGGGCCCTTTCCCCAGTCGCAGCAGCCATTGTATCTCCCAGACCGAGGTCACAGCAGCACTTGCAGTATAGGTTCCTCTCCTGTGGATGATCAGGTCTCGAGTGATTAAGCAGTTAGAAAATGGTGGTCACGCCCGCGGCGGTGCGTACCGCGGCGGTGCGTACCGCGACCGCTGGCGCACATCGTCATTGGCTCCTGAGACCCATAGCGTTCAATGTTAACCAATGCTGCTTTGCGCCGCGGTCTTCGACCGCCTACCGCCACGGTGTGCCACGCCAGCGCAGTGACCTCACATTCCACTGTCACACTTCACAGGTCAGGCAGCCGCCATTTCAAGGTCCCACATGGCATAATTTCTACTGCGTCACACAGGCCTAGGCCTTGCATTGCCACTCATACAAGCCTTTCAATACATAGCGATTTGTGTACTGTGCAAGCTGTGTGAACGAACCTGTGGGTTGCTTGACTCTGTGCTCCATGTTGTCCTTCCAAGGCACCGTCCGCTGGGACTTGCGAGGAGAAGGATGAATTCTCCCGTGTACCGACCGCTGGTGGACCTGTCGACAATGGAAGAACGACATATCATACTTACATACAGGCTTGACAGAGCAACTATACATGAACTATGTGCCCAGCTGGAGCCAGACCTGATGTCCCCCATCCGCCAACCCACAGGGATTCCCCCTCTGGTGCAGGTTCTGTCAGTACTCCATTTTTTGGCAAGTGGGTAATTTCAGACAACAGTGGCCATATCATCTGGGCTGTCTCAGCCTATGTTTTCTAAGGTTTTGTCCAGAGTGTTGTCTGCCCTGATGAAATACATGCGGAGCTACATTATTTTCCCTGAGGTGGGCGAATTGGCTACAGTGAAGGGTGATTTCTATGCCCTTGGACATATCCCCAACATCATTGGTGCCATTGATGGGACCCATGTGGCTTTGGTTCCCCCCAAAGAAAGTGAGCAGGTGTACAGAAACAGAAAAAGTTATCATTCAATGAATGTCCAGGTGGTCTGTTTGGCTGACCAGTAGATCTCCCATGTAAATGCCAAGTTCCCTGGGTCAGTGCATGACGCGTATGTCATGCGAAATAGCAGCATCCCTTATGTGATGGAACAGCTACAGAGACACCGTGTGTGGCTAATTGGTGACTCTGGTTACCCCAACCTGTCGTGGCTACTGACCCCAGTGAGGAATCCCCGGACCAGGGCAGAGGAACGGTACAATGAGGCCCATGGGCGAACTAGGAGGATCATAGAAAGGACCTTCGGGGTCCTGAAGGCCAGGTTTAGGTGCCTGCATATGACAGGGGGATCCCTAATGTACTCACCAAAGAAGGTGTGCCATATCATCGTGGCCTGCTGTATGCTTCACAATCTTGCTTTGCGACGCCAGGTGCCTTTTCTGCAGGAGGATGGTCCAGATGGTGGTGTTGTAGCAGCTGTGGAGCCTGTGGAGAGTGAGAGGAGGAAGACAACGGGGACGACACGGACAACAGGGATACAGTCATACAACAATATTTTCAGTAGCACACAGGTAAGAATCACCGACGCCATTTTACATTTACTTAAGGCCTCATGCGTCTCCACTGTCTGTGTTTCCCCCCAGTTCCTGTTAACTGATTTGTGACTTTCCCTTCCCTTTTCAGAGCTGTATGACCCACTGCCTGACTTCAGCTTTGTTTGTCCATGGACTAAAGCTTATTGAAATTGATATGTTGTCATCACAAAGTAACTGGACATTATTGCACCGTTATGTGTAATACATTTGTTAAGAAGACAAGCATACTCCTGTTATTTTAAGTGCAATACGTGATTTATTTTAAGTGCTACATATAGGTACATGATTGTAAAACGGTGATGGGGGGGGTGGAGTAATGTCCATGGCAGAGTCCAGTTCTCAGTCGCACAGGTGCATTGTCCATATGCCTGTGGAAGGATGGAGCAGGGGCAGTTAAAGTTTGGACAGGGTGACAATGTGGGACAGTGGGATGACATCAGGGGGTATCTTAGGCTGGCGGGGGTCTTGCAATCCTACTCTGTCTTCTTGTGAGATCTCAGGTTCTGCTTGCGGGGTGGTTCTTCTTCTGCAGGAGGTGGGGTTCTGGTGGCCTGTTGTTGTGTGGGGGCTTCCTGTCCACTAGTGCCGGCGGAGGTGGTAGGCTGTTCCTGGCCTGGGCTAGTGACAGGGGCCCTTTGGGGTGCCACATGGTCCCGCAATGTGGTGACTATCTGGGTAAGGGCCACGACGATGGTCCCCATTGCGGAACCGATGTTCCTCAGTTCCTCTCTGAACCCCATGTACCGTTCCTCCTGCAGTGCCTGGATATCCCGGAACCGGGTCAGTACCGTCGCCATCGTCTCCTGGGAGTGGTGGTAAGATCCCATGATGGAGGAGAGGGCCTCTTGGAGAGTCGGTTCCCTGGGCCTGTCCCCCCCCTGTCGCACAGCAGCCCTCCCAGTTCCCCTGTGTTCCTGGGCCTCTGTCCCCTGGACGGTGTGCCCACTAACACTGCCCCCAGGTCCCTGTTGTTGTTGGGGTGGTGGGTCAACCTGGGTGACCTGTAGTGGTGGACACACCGCTGATTGACGTGTCCTGGAGACAGAGGCATGGGCCCGCTGGGTGGGAGCTGTGCTGGTGTTCCCAGAGGGGGTTGGGTCTGGTGTAGCCTGTGGCTGTCTGTGGGGAACCGACTGTCCAGAGGTCCCCGATGGGCCGGGCTGGTAATCTGGGTCCAGGGAGACAGAGCTGCTGTCATCGCTGGGGGCCTCTTCTGGGGGTGGGATGGACATCTCTGGACCCTCCGTGGCGGTGTGGTGACGTTCAGGTCCTGCAGGGGAATAAAGGTATGGTTATTGCTTCTGTGTTTGGCATTTCGTGTGATGGGTGGGTGTCCGTGTACCCAAGTGCTGGCATTCCCTTGTGGGGGCTTTTGTGAGGGTGGCTTGTGGGGGTGATGTGTGTGTGCAGTGGGCATGCTTTGGTGATGGGTGTCCATGCTTTGTGGTCGCATGCAGGGCTTGGTGTTGGGATGGGTGGGTTGTGAGGGTGAGCCTTTTGCTAGGAGTTGGTGTGATGGGGTGGGGGTATGATTTGGCATGCAGGTGGGGTGGGGGTGGGAAGCAGTAGTGAAGATTTGACTTACCAGAGTCCATTCCTCCGCCTACTCCTGCGAGGCCCTCAGGATGCAGACTGTGCAAGACTTCCTCCTCCCATGCTGTAAATTCTGGGGGAGTACGTGGGGGTCCGCCGCCAGTCTTCTGCACCGCAATGTTGTGCCTTAATACCATGGAACGCACCTTCCCCCGTAGGTCATTCCAGCGCTTCCTTATGTCATCCCGATTGCGTGGATGCTGTCCCACCGCGTTGACCCTGTCCACTATCCTTTGCCATAGCTCCATCTTCCTGGCAATTGTGGTGTGCTGCACCTGTGCCCCGAAGAGCTGGGGCTCTACACGGACTATTTCCTCCACCATGACCCTGAGTTCTGCGTCAGTGAACCTGGGGTGTCTTTGGGGTGCCATGGGGTGGTGTGGATGAGGTGTGTGGTGGCGTTTGTGGTGATGAGTGTGGTGCGTGTGGTGGTGTGTGGTGTTTGGTGCGTGGATTCTGTGTGGGTGATGGTGTTGTGTGCCTCCGTGTTGTGGGATAGTCTATTCTGTGCTCTCTCTCCAGCCTTCGTCAATAATTTCAGGTCGTAGGGGTTTGTGGGTGATGTGGGTGTGTGTTTTATATTGTGCTGGGTGTGTGGGAGTGGTGTTAGTATGTGTATCAGATGTGCGTGTTTCAAACTGACCAATGTGGCTGAGTTTTCTATGTGTGTGTATTTTGACCGCGGCGGTGTGTACCGCCAATGGAATACCGCGTTTGAAAGACCGCCGCGTGGATTTGTGGGTCGGAATGGTATGGGCGTATTTCTGTTGGCGTGACGGTGGAGGTTTGGTCATCGCCATTTTTTCGCTGACCTTTGGTGTGGCGGACTTTTGTGGATGTCGGGTTTTTGGCGGTTTGCAAGTTGCGGGTCAGAATGACTGTGGCGGTTTACCGCGGCCGTGGCGGTGTTATGGCGGCCTTCTGACCGTCGGTAAGCGCCTTTTACCACCGAGGTCAGAATGACCCCCATAGTAATGTGGTTTATATGTCCTGACAGTGAAATACAGCCAACTTCGTTTTTCACTGTTGCAAGGCCTGTCTCTCTCACAGGATAACATGGCGGCTACCTTTAAATATGATTAAAGTGTAGATTCCCCTAGAGAGTAGATGGACAAGTGGAGTTTGGGGTCTCTGAACTCACAATTTAAAAATACATCTTTTAGTAAAGTTGATTTTGAGATTGTGCGTTTGAAAATGCCACTTTTAGAAAGTGAGCATTTTCTTGCTTAAACCATTCTGTGACTCTGCCGTGTTTGTGGATTCCCTGTCTGGGTCAGTTTGACAGTTGGGTTGTTTTTCACTTCACACTAGACAGTGACACAAAGGGAGCTGGGGTGTAACCTGCATTTCCTGATTAGCCATCTCTGCTAGGAGGGAGGGGTGGAGTGGTCACTCTCATCTGAAAGGACTGTGTCTGCCTCTGACAATGCAGACTCCGACCCCCTGGTGTGTGTCTGAGGCCTTGCCTGGGCAAGGCAGGATTTCACAAGTAGGTGTGAGTCCCCTTTGAAGAAAGGTGACATCAAAGACTAAAATTGGTATAAGAAGGGCACCCAAAACTACAGACGTTAGAATCACTTCTGAAACCAAGAGGAACCTCTGCCTGGAGAAGAGCTGAGAAAGAAGTGCTGCCCTGCCTGTGACTGTGCTTTGTGGAGCTTTCCTGAAGTGCTGCTTCTGCCAGAGTAAGAGGGCAAAGACTGGACTTTGTGTGCCTTCCATCTTGTGAAGAAATCTCCAAGGGCTTGAGTTAGAGCTTGCCTCCTGTTGTTTGAAGTCTCAGGGACAGCAAAGACTTCTCTCTGCCAGCACCTGGAGTCTCTGGAGAGACTCCTGCCCTGACAAGTGCTGCCCTATCCAGTCCCTGGGCCCTTGAAAGGAAAGCTGGTGGAAATCCAAAGAAAGCGACTTCGGACGACTCCGGACCGACGCCGCTGCTGAATCCGGTAACGCCGCCAGCACCTGACGCTGTGACCTTCGCTGGAACGTGACACTCTTCGCAGGCCTGATGCCGCAGCAGCCCCGCTGAAGTCCGCGACTCCGTGGAAGTCGCCGCACCACGTCGTGACCGACGCCGATCGAAGTGCGTGGATTCAACGTTTCGAACAGACGCCACGATCCCCGACTTCACGCATCGGCTTGTTTTCACTCTTCACCAAAGGTACTGTACTTGGGGGTCTACACGACTCCGTGTCCGGCGCCGCTGGTGTCGGCTTGTTGGGAACGACTCCGTCACGACACCGTGTTAACATCTCATTGAAGCATTTTTGTTTCTAAACGCTATTTTTGAGTTTAATCTTAAAAAATTCATAACTTGACTTGTGTATGTCGGATTTTTGTCGTTTTCGTCTTGTTTTGTTTAAATAAATATTTCCTATTTTCCTAAACCGGTGTTGTGTCATTTTGTAGTGTTGTCATTAAGTTACTGTGTGTGTTGGTACAAATACTTTACACATAGCACTCTGAAGTTAAGCCTACTGCTCTGCCAAGCTACCAAGGGGGTAAGCAGGGGTTAGCTGAAGGTGATTCTCTTTTACCCTGACTAGAGTGAGGGTCGTTGCTTCAACAGGGGGTAACCTGACTGTCAACCAAAGACCCCATTTCTAACACCCAATACACGCTACTCTACGGTCCTCCAGACAAACAGGTAAGTACACTGGGAGCATGCTGTATGGGCTATGCCTGTGTGGAGTGGGGTAAATGTAAGAAGGTGGGGGAGATTGCGGCGTGCATGAAACGATGGTGAGTGCGTGTGCCACATGGCAAGGGTACGGATGGGGGCCAATGACTGTGACGGTGCAGTTGGTAATTAGTTTCTCTTCCCCCTGTACAATTCATGTAGGTCAGTGACCACCAGAAAAAAGATATTTGGAGTACCATCGCCAAGGACGTCTGGACCCTGGGGGTCTACCACAGACGGAGCACGCACTGCTGGAAAAGATGGGAGGACATTCGCCACTGGAGCAAGTAGACGGCGGAGGCTCAGCTGGGGATGGCCTCCCAATGTGGGTGGGGTGCCCGTCGCACCATGACTCCCTGATGTTCAGGATCCTGGTGGTGGCATACCCAGATTTGGATGGACGCTTGAGGGCATCACAGCAACCACAAGGGGGTGAGTACACTCTCATCCTGCTGATTTTGCATGCAGTGGAGGTGTCTGGGTGGGGGAGGTGGGCTGTGGGTTTCCCTAGGCAAGGGCGAGTTTCGAAGGCAAGGCCCCTCCATAAGGCAGGCCATGTGGCACCCCATCCCACCTCTGTAGAGTGCCAAGTACACCTAGCCATGCCCCTGTGTCATCCATGTGTGCAGATGTTGTCCATAGCCTAGTAGGTAATTTCCCAGGGATTGAACAGTGGAGCCCAAGAGCGCGGCGTAGTGCAGGGGGCTTCTGTGTCAGTCGTGTCCTCCAACGGGAGCAGTAATGCATGCATGTCAGCATACCCCCCCCCCCTTTTTGTGGTCTCCCTGTTCTTGTGTGCATTAGCATCATCAGGTGGAGGAGCAGTGGCACCAGAGCACAAGGGGGCTGCATCCCACATGGCCATGGAGGGCCACAATACAGACAGCAGCTACAGGAGCTGAGACCAGTGACACAGACTTGTCCTCTGATGGAAGTTCCCTTGTGGTGGCGACAACATCTGTGCCCCCCCCATCTACAGGTACATCCGCCACCCCCCCTACCAGCACCACCCTCCCAGCAGCCCCTCAGCCTTTGCCCTGTGCCCGCTCACCCGGGAGGGTGGGCATCACCTTTGCCCCAGGAACCTCAGGCCCTGCCCCAGTCACCCCTGCTGCCCTCAGTGAGGAGGCCATTGACCTCCTCAGGTCCCTCACTGTTGGGCAGTCTACCATTTTAAATGCCATCCAGGGTGTAGAAAGGCAGTTGCAGCAAACAAATGCATTCCTGGAGTGCATTCATTCTGGTCAGGCGGGGCTTCAGCGAGCTTTTCAGACTCTGGCCTCAGCACTGATGGCAGCCATTGTCCCTGTCTCTAGCCTCCCCCCCCAACTTCCTCCCCCCAGACCCACTCCATCCTATTACAAGCATACCTACAGACCAGCATGCACATACGTCAACACACAAGGAAAGCTCTGGCAAACATAAGCACCACACATCCCACAGGCACTCAACATCCACTGCCTCCACTGTGTCCCCCTCCTCCTCGTCTCCCTCCTTCCTCCCAGTCTTGTCTACACTCACACCTGCATGCACTACATCTACAGCCACTACTGCCATCACCAGCACACCCACCACCACAACCCACTCACGTGCAGTCACCACCCCCATTACCATTCACACGTCCCCTGTGTCCTCTCCCAGTGTGTCTATGACGCAACCTCCCAAGATACACAAACGCAGGCACACACCTACCCAACAGCCATCCACCTCACGACAGCCTCCAGCCCATGCACCTTCACCCAAAGTCAGCAAACAAACACCTCTTACAACCACAACCTCTTTCTTCACTCTCAAACCCCCTCCAGCTACCCGTCCCAGTGTGTCCAAAAAACTTTTCCTGTCCAACCTTGACCTCTTTCCCACACCTCCCCCACCCAGTCCGTCTCCTAGGTCCCGAACTAGCACCTCAGCCACAACATCTCCGAGACCAGTGGTGTCTGTAGTCACCGGAATCTGGAGTGCACGGCCACCAGGGCTGCCAGTGTGGCACGGAGCCACAGCATGGACAGTCCCCCACCTGTGAAGCATCAAAAGTTGGCTGGTGCCCGGCGGGAGAGGGGGAAGACTCCAGCCACCAAAGCCGCTCCCAGGGGTCCCGGTGGGAGTGAGGAGTCAGCTGTGACACCTTCCATGGTGGGGAAGGGCCACAAGAAACCAGGAAAGTCTGGGAAGAGCAGAACAGTGGAGGAGATTGCCATCATCCCCACTGACCTGGAGGCCACAGCCATCATCCCCGCTGGCCAGGATGGTCAGCCTAATCATCCCTGCTGGCCAGGAGGCCAGCGCCATCATCCCCGCTGCCCAGGACGCCACCACCATTATCCCTGCTGCCCAGG
Source organism: Pleurodeles waltl (assembly GCF_031143425.1). Taxonomy (NCBI): domain Eukaryota; kingdom Metazoa; phylum Chordata; class Amphibia; order Caudata; family Salamandridae; genus Pleurodeles; species Pleurodeles waltl. The sequence goes on along the minus strand of NC_090440.1, from coordinate 454,050,338 downwards.
ATTCTTCATACCTTGATCGACACTGAGGGGAGATACGTAGTGATATCTGGTAGATTGGACGGGAGAGAGGTAACTCTTGCGGGACTATACGCCCCAAATCACGAACAGGGAAAATTCCTAGACAGATTATCACTGATCATTAGCACACTTCTCACTAGCACTACATTAATAGGAGGAGACTTTAATTGTGTAGTGGATACCGCAATGGATAGATCGCACCCACCATTATCACAATCCGTAACTCATAAAACAGCACTGCACTTCCAGCAGTGGTAAAAACACTGGCAATTAACGGATTGTTGGCGCAAACTTAATCCACCCAATAGAGAATACTATTTCTATTCAGCAGTTCACGACCTGCATGTACGACTGGACACCGTTTTGGCATCTCCAGAGGTGCAATCTGTGGTGGCTAAGGCCGAGTATCTTTGCCGCACCATCTCAGATCATAATCCCTTATTGATCTCTTTGGCCTGGTGTGGCGAAAGACCTTTGATTCCCACTTGGCGCCTGAGAGCAGAGTCACTTGAAGACGAAGCTTTTAGAACCCAACTGGGCACGCAGATTACGGAATTCATCGAGAACAATGCTGCAACTGCCTCGTCCAGATCTGTTGAATGGGAATCCTTTAAAACAGTGATCAGGGGATATTGTATCAGCACTACTGTGGGAGTACGGAAGGTGCTAGAGACAGAACTAACCGATCTCGAGAACTCCCTTAGGGAACTCGAACGTAAGCACCCATCACAACCCGACCTCTCAACACAAGTAGAAGAGACAAGGGCTAGAATAATAGAAACTAACACTAGATTGTCATGTTTCGATTACAAACAATTCTTGCAGAAGCAACATACAGAGGGCGACAGAGCAGGCGCCCTACTGGCATGGCTGGCCAAACCGCCCCAACTTCAAACCAAAGTGGTAGAGTTAGAGACCACCCCGGGTATAAAAGTATATGGACAGAAGGAGATCAATACCACCTTTCTTAAATATTACTCAGAGCTGTATGCGCCTCCCTCCGAAGTACTCAGCAACGCTCAATTACAAGATCTGGGGAACCTCAACCTCCCGGCATTGAAAGGGGAAGATAGAGTAGCCCTGGCAACTCCCATATCACTTACAGAAATAAAGACTGCAATCCAGAGTATGGCAAGGGGTCTAAAATCCTCCTCCAGCAATCTTGTATTTGCCTTGGGATGGTCTCTTTCTCTGTCAGAGGGGATAGGTCCAAGATGAATTTTGGAAAGCGGGTTACTAGTAAGGGCAGGTAGGTTCCTACACTGAGCATTAAGGCTACAATCACAAATAAGGTCCAGTCTCAATAAATTAATCATTGTTCATCCCTGGGTAGCTTGGCTCATGATTAGTTAGCCTTAACTTAGAAGACAGGTGTGTAAAGCATTGAATATCAACAAAACAATAAATAAAAAGGCACAACACACAATAGAAATAAAACATCAATTTATAAAAATAGGAAATATTTTTGCCTTTAAAATGACACCAACACAACAAACTTCCAATGAAGGGAAAAGGATGAATTTTTAAAGAATAAGGCCCTCATTATGACTTTGGGGGTCTCTAACCAAGCCTACCAAAGCCATGGGTGTCAGAAGACAACCAACACTGGCGGTCTTCCGCCTGCCGTAATATGGTTACTGATGGATTTCTGCCACATTTAGGGTGGAAATCCAGCAGTAGCTATGCAGGTGGGCGGTGGCGCGTGGCAGTGCTACCACCTGCAACTCCCCGCCAGTAGGACGATGGCAGCCGTATTAAGACCATTAATACAGCCTGGCAGTGTCCTGCTGGTGGGGCGCTGCCGGCGGTACCAGCACCACTTCCCATTCCCTGCCAGACAACATCCCCGCCGGACAAGGCAAGTTGGGCATCCAACAGGGGAGGGGAATGGGATGGTGGGGGGTGTTGTGTGTGAGTGTGAGTGTGTGGTGTCTGTGTGTGTGTCTGAATGTGTGTCTGCATGTGTGAATGTGACTGTGAGTGTTGTGGTGTATGCGTGGTTGTGTGTATGCGTGTGAGTATGCATGTTTAGATGTATGTGTGTATGCATACCTGAATGTGTGTGAGTATGTGTGAGTGAATGCTTTTGAGTGAATTTGTGTGAGTATGTGTGAGTGAATGTATATATAGATGAGTGTTAGTGAATAGGTGTATGGAAGTGTCAGTGAATGAGTGTACGCACCGTGCGTGTGAGTGTATGTGTGCATGTATGCAGGAAGGGGGATGGGGTGCTGTGATAAGAGGAGGGGTGGGGGCACTGTGACAGCAGGGCGTGTGGGAGTTGGGGGGAGGTGGGTGATACTACCACATTAAAAATGGTGTTCAAAAGACCAACAGGGTCATATTGAGGGCCTAAATGTAAAAATGTGCTTTCTAGTGCTCAAAAGTAAAATGTGCCAACCACAAATATCTGGTCATGCTTGACTTTGTCAAAGTCAAAGTTTGAGGCCGGCCTCTATGGAACCCAAGTTAGATACACTGAGCGGTAGTCTTCAGTCAAAATGTTACCTTTAAACTTAGGGCCTCATTTAGACCTTGGCGGATCTGGCCTCAATGTTGTTTTTTCTGTTGGATAATCCATCTGCCAAGTAGGCAGTCCGTCCGCTTTATTTAGAAGCTGGTGATCCCATAGACGAAAGTCTGTCTGTGAACTGCTGTCGCCACCAGAATTGTACACCTGCATCGATAGCACTACAGGCAAAAGAAGCCGGCAGTGGGACTACAACCAGGTTGTCCACATGGCCAGTAAAGATATGCCTTCCTGACAACCTATCTCTGGCGCCTAAACCTCGACACCTAAGTTGGTGGAATCAAAGTCATATAAGACCGGAACATTTTTTTTTCCTACTTTTCACTTTCCTTGCCACCATGAACCCAATCACACAACTCCTATCTTTGTTGCTGCTACTGGACCATGAAGGAAATCAATTCCAACGTCACCGGAACAGAAGGTAAGTGACTGTTTTACCTGTTACCAAGAAAATGTCTGTGTATATTAACTGTGGACTCGTGCATTTAAAAAAAAAATACTTACAAGCAATATTTTGAGAAATTTAAAGAATCACATCTGTATATTATATTTACATTTACCATTTTGGTCCAAGATGCCTTAATGCTAAAGAAAACCTACACTAAAAGAGATATTAATCATAAATTCAAAATGTTTACATACAGATGTGGTTAATCATTTCCCCTAAACTACCAAGTCAGATACATATGCATTACAAATTATTTGAACAACATAAATCTAATAACATGTAGTAATTGAACTACACAGTGCAAAAAATGGGTTTACAAAAAATGTACATGTGTTGCACGAATGTGAACTTACCTTGAAAAAACATAAGACAGTAGGCTTTTGGCAAAACAGGAACAGTTTGTTTAATTAAACATTACGGCCAGGAGAACAGCTACAGAAATGGGGTGTGAAGACTGTTTCAAAGTATAATCGCACTGAGCGATATTTTATACATTTCTCCAGGGCATGATAAAACAATGTCAGCATTCCATTTTAGGTAAAGAATGTGGGAAATTGTCTTGGAGTCATAAATAAGGTTCCTGAATAACAAATGCAGGTGGGCCTCGACCTTGTGTGGACTCAATGAGGGTCAGTGGGTAGAATGTCCAGTTGTCCGGCCTGAGGGGCGCGTGATCACATCTGACTTTATGGTGTTTTGGGAACGCATGCACACCTCTGGCCATGTGGGCTTTATTGAGGCCAATTTTCTTCGGCCATTGTGGTGTCAATGCACTTATCTGTAGGACTGATCTGAGTTTCCTGTTCTCACATTTTTCTGCCGGCTATGTGCCACTCCACTGTGACCTGTCAATCAGTAACCTCAGGCTTGGACCTCAGAGCCTACCTGACCGCATATTTCTAAATCGGGGTGGATGGAGAGTTCATGATGGGTGAATTTGATAATAGTGATGCTATTTTATATATATATATTAGTGTTTCATTGTGCATATCAACATCAACTTTTTAAATATTTACATCCCTCCCTCTAGTTGAAGTTTCAACAACACTATCTAACACATATTTTATGATAGTTACATTATTGGGAGCTTCTTGTTCTTTGGTTTTGACTATTCCTATTTCATTAGTTACTTGTATTCCACCCAATTTGAGGACTGTGTTTTTACCCCCACTTGCAGGAAGACATAGGGTATCTATGCTGTTATTTGACCTTCCTTATCAGACTCATGTCCCTTCATATCTTCGAGGTGGATGGCCCTACAATGGACCTCCATGTCTGAGGCCCAAAATATGCTAAAGGCCACCCTGGAACTACAGATGGAAGCAGGAACGGACGTGTTTGTGCATTGATTTGGTGGTTTTGCTACCTCTAAGAATGTCTTTTCAGACAATGCTCAGGACCAAAGAGTATCCTCCCATATGGTGCCGCTTCTGCGCATCCTATCTAGCGCCATTTGAATAATGCTAAGCTTAGTGAAAAGGTACAGTGCTGTGGGCTAGGTCTTGTACTTGGTCAGAGTCAGTACTACTCTATTTGTTCAACTGTTGCATTATATCTTGCCCCTAATCCTACATAGGTGCAGGTGGAGAAGGCATTTAGTTTTTTCAGTGGCTACCTCTTTTACAAATAAATCCGGCCTGTGTCTTCTGCATGCAGTATCAGTGAACAAACATAACATGAACTGGCTGATATCTTGGAAACCACGGTGGCCATGTGCTGATACCATATGCTGTGTGTAGCACTTGTTGAATGCTGGTGTTGCATTCAGTCTAATTCTAAGTCGAATGGGAGAGGTCCCTACCCAAGCGATGTGGCAATTTCTGGATGGACTCCATTTGACTAGGCAGTTCTTTAGCAATCAACGGACACAGCAGCACTCATAGTAAAATGAGGATATACAAATGTGCAACACCACATAACTTATTTAGCATTGCAGGTCTTGGGATGAATTTAGGGGAGATGTCTCTAGTTGTCTGGTGATTGGGGGTTTCTTTGTTTTTCACTATTCAAAAGTTTGTCATGCAGTTCACAGTTCTTGATCCTGTTGGGATTATTGATATGGTCACTGAAAAAAGTGATGGTCCGTTGTAAAGGTGGTGCACTTGGAGGCTCAATTCCAGAGCTGTTGGAGAAGAGCTAGGCTTAGTTTGTTGTTTTAGAAAACATTGTACCCTTGCATGTGTTGTCACTAATCGTTTCTCAGGGCTGCCATCGGGCTGCCATCGGCAGTGGCAGTGTCTTTTGACCTACAAGTGCGCATTGCGATGTATAAAGAGGAGCTGTGTCGCCACTGAACATTTGTTGGTGATAGGAAAGTGCCCTGAGGTCACTTGTATACCCCTCTAGTCCTGGCATGTGGCATGCAAAGTAACCCTCCATAGTGGTGCCAGGTGTCTTGACTATGCCCTTTTTCTAGAGACTTCTTTTGGGATAGCTTTGTACTTCTTTTTATTGGTCTTTGGGCACTTCCCTATATCTTCACACGATCTGTTATCTTAATTGTTGTGAACCAGAGGGGGTCAAAGAGTTGTTCCTCGCCCTCATGTGCCTCTGATATTGCAGTGTTTGAAATTGGGACTATTGCTTCCTCCAGATGGTCTGTGTAAGGTCTTGTGTCTTGGTTGATGGTTAGGCCTGATAAGAGGGTGAGCATATTTCAGTGTTCTATTCTCGCTCGGAGCTGTAATGGATATTTTCGGACTCCCTTTCCCTGGCACTACCCTTTGCTTTGGACTACATCTTATCCAGGATATCTGGATCTGCGGTTTCCAGCTATGGCCAGGGACGTCTAACCAGTGACATGCATCTTTCATTATTTTGGAGTAGCATGGACTGGCAAGCAGGCTTAGGTTACTCGGAAAACCTTGAGAGAAAGGAGGAGGCAAAATATTGCTGCATAGACAGTCTAGTACAGGCCAAAAATGTGTCAACATTTGCCCAAATGATGGTAATGGACTGGGATGGGTAGTTGTTTTGGTGAATCACCCTCTACTAAGCAATGCAATGCAGTGCTTCACAATCTGTCAGATTTCATGCATGTGCTTTGGAGGTTATGGGGTCTTCAGTATCACAATGGTTTGGGTAATCTGGCTCCCGACACTGGTGGGGAGCTTCATTTTGGAGCTAAAAGGGGGTATCAATTTGGCTGGAGACCACTAGCTTTCTGGGAGGCGCTACTGGGACCCCACACCATAAAGGAATTAGGGTCCAAGGCTGGATGCTCGAGAATGGGAGTTTCTGACCTGATGATCAGAACTCATCTCAATTGACTTGTGTGTATGAGGACCTGGGTATCTGTTTAAGCACTAGTTGGGGAGCCACCCTGCTCCCCTATCTGACTACCCTCCTCCATGGATGTAGTCAGCCAACCCTGCCCTGGGATATCAGCAACAGAGTGGGGCTGAGGCTCCTGCATGCAATCTGAATGGAAGACTCTAGTAGGGATACCTGAAACACATAGAGCAGCCCTGAGCTTCCTGAATACAAGTAAAGGCTTGAATCCCTGATGTTGTCGTGTTGGTCCTTCTTTTGAGTCTTGGTACAACAAGTTTTGATGTGTGCGTGAAATGGATGCTTTGCATTGGAGGTTTTAACTTATGCACATTTTGGTTCTGCGTTTGTGTGAAGGCCTTACTTCCGTAAGTAGTTACTCCTCCCTGAAGTGATTGTAGCCCCGGTCCTTGGTGGGCTGGGTTCCCAGTCTGTGGGTGTTGTTTGCCACATGTTTGTACACCTACCTGACCTCTCTTATGGTGGTGCAGCTGTGGACTGACATCCCTACAGCTGAGTGTAAGGTGCATTTGGGTTTCCATGGCTTTGTGGATGAAGATTTTGCGGTGACTGGCCCTGACTCATCAACTTCTGTTCATGCAATGCTTTTAGCTGGCATCTGTTGGTCATGTGGCCCATTCTGTGGCACTAGTAAAATTCTTTAAGTTATGGCTGTTACAAACCTCCCTGGTTTCCACCCTTCTGTAGGTAGGTTAGAAACCTGCTGGGGTTTTGTAGTGGTGCTCCCTTCAGTATTGGTGCCATTTTCATGCTTGCAGCCAACGTGGCCCCCTCGAGGATGTACTTTTTCAATTTGTGTTGAACCAACTTAGCAGGGTTTGGTGTCTAGCCCACACTACATTGTCCAATATTTTTTGTATTTTGGTGGCCAGACCCTTTTTGAGGACATTGCAAATAAATGGCCCATATCGGTTAATGGCTTTCCTGTCTCTTGTCCCCATTGTTCCCTCATCTTATCCAGAAAATCGGTTATGGTCTACCCAAGTTTCATAGTTTCAGCCATTAAACCTCCTACATCTGGGCAGTCAAGGAACAATTTCCTCAGGGATGTCCATATTTGTGGCTGTACGAATTGAATGTGGCCCTGTCATGCTAGGTGTTTGTCAACAAAATTGCTGGGATGTGAGCTTGGGCAAACACTGTCTTAGTCTACTCTCTGTTAAGATTGCTTAGCAGACTTTTGGCATCGCCTATCGCTAGTTTTGTTCTGGTGGTTTTCTTCTCAAAACATGAGATCCATTTCCTTGCCTCATCCAACAATGGTGGCAATATGGTTTACTTCTTTGTAAATCTGAGCCCATGGCACATAGATGGTCTCTGACATGCCCTTCTGCAGTAGTGGCTACAATTTGGCTTTGGGTAGCTCCACTGGTTACTCCCTAACATAGCGTTCCCATCTTCTTAGACAATCCTGCATATACTTTGGATCTCCCCCTCCGTGCTAAATGCAGTCTTCTGCAATTACCATGTCCTCTAATTCAAAGGATCCCTCCTCCAGCCAGCACATGTCGTAATGGTCTCTTCCTTTGGTCCAGTGGGCTAGCAGGTGACTAAATGGCCACGCAAAGATGGTGCCTTCCTCTCGGGCCACTATCTCTCTTAGGGTCAGTGTGTCTGTCTTGCATGTTTGGGAGGAGTGGCGGACATCTTCAACTCTGCTCCCCTCGTGCGCAAACAAAGGTGCTATGTTGTTTTCCTTATCTAAGTTGATTTTACACAAGGCTACCTTGGTCTCTTATTTCTTTGTCAACCCCTCTCCTATTTTGACTATCTTGTGAGGCGCGGATCCCAGACAAAAGCCTCTAGTTCTGCCTCTGAATCTTCCTCAATGGTGCTTTGTACTTACCCCGGCTCTCCTCAGGTAGAAGGCTGACTGTTCTACTTTTTCATTGTGCTTCCTGGGTGTGAGCTATCTCTCTCCTTAGTTCACGCCTATCCTCTAAGTCCCACCTAAGATGCCTCCTTCGTTCTGAGCTACACACTGTTCTTGTTGGTCCGGACTTGCCCTCAAACTCACTTTCTGTTGTTTCTTCAGCTACCTGAACAAGCCCTGTGCCCCCCCACGTCATTAGATCCCTAAGGACTATGACCACTTTCCTCACTCCAGCTAGTTGTCATTGACCAGAACGGCTATGAATCTTCTCATGACTCAAGTCTGTTCACCAAACCAGTAGAAGTGCATGTTCTCTGTGCTGCTGTGGTTCGATGAGCTGAATTCAATGGATTTGGGATTGAAGTTCAGGAAGCTCTAGCGCTAGCGTGGGGTTGTGCTAGGATTGCCTGGGCCTGCTGGACTGTTAGTCAGTCATGCCTAGACCCAACAGTTTGTTGTTCGGTAGGGGACCCTCCAGCTCTCTCAGCTGGAGGATTGGTATAACCTAATGTGGGGATAGCAGACATCAAGGAGTACACCTCCATTACTGCACATGGCGGGGAAGGTGCAGATGCCTTGCTTGTTGACTGTCTAATAGAATAATCCATCTGGGCCTCAGTAAAGATGGTTTGCATGTGTTTTAGTGATAAATTGGGAAGTTTTTAGGGGACAGATACCTCTAGCTGCTCTGATTTTAGGGAACCTTAAGTTCTACTCTGGTTGTGGGGAAATATATATATATATATATATATATATATATATATATATATATATATATATGTATGTATATATATATATATATATATATATATATATATATATATATATATATATATATATATACATATATATATATATATATATATATACATATATATGGGGATTGTTAGTTGTAACTGTTTTACTATGAGCTCAATGTTATTTACAGATGCATCAACATGAACATTTCACAAACACAAATAGGAATGCAAATGAAGGGTCACAACCTAGAAGAAAGTTGAATTGTTAATTCGTTATAAAATTTGGCACCAAAATAGCAAACTTTACTGTGGCATTAAATAGTGATTGTGAGAAATAGCAACACCTTAATATAGCACAATGAGTCATTGACAAACAAAACGCTCAAGACATAATACAGTTGCATTAATTTACCAGCATAACAAGATAAAGGATACACCATTTTCAAATATAATAAAGAAAAATCTGACAGAGGAAAAATGATGGCGTGTCAAAAATAACTCTAGTGCATGCTATCCTGTCACCAGGGGAGGCTATGCATGGTACTCAGGACTAAGTGAGCCTGATAGCCTGTCAAATATCAGCTCTGGGACAAAGATAATGATTTATGCGGAAAAAAGGAATAACTCGACAACCACAGGTCCTTCTTGGCCAAACACAAGCTACACCTAATCTCCCCGATCTAAATCTTTGTCCCTAACATCCACATCATACCCTATATCACCATCAGGAGTCAGGTATGTGATGCCCAGCAATCCAAGCAAACAGCACCTCTCACTTCTTTTAGATACTAACAGTGTTAAGAAACCAGCAGCACTGAGAAAATCCTTTTGGAGTAACTGTGTTCCGCCTAGCGGTCCAAGCGGTGAGACCTCAACCCTGTATCACACCCAGGGCCCATGCATACCATCTTTGTTACGCCCAGTGTTCTAAGCAACAACATTTACCTTTCCTTGTGTGCTGACTATCGAAAAATGGTGACTTCTGCATTAACTCCTCTTAGGCCGCCTTACGACTACTCGGTTTGGACACATAAAATAGGGAACATGGCAGACTTCTGTCTCTGACAGGGTGCTCTGATTACATTGTTCCACCTCAAATGCTGGGACTAAGGCTCTGAAGTAGTCTCTTACCCTCTGCCAGTGGCTTCAGCACAGACCTCTGCACGTGGATTCAGAAGAACTTCCAATCACTTGGCGCGTCTGCTGACCTTTCGTGTTGCACAAATGTGAATCCGTCCACAGGGTTGTCTTCCTCTAGTTGCAGTCAGGTCTGAGGTTCCAATCAGCTCCTGGCTGGCTCGGCAAAGTGTTGCTCGAATGTGAACTTACCTTGAAAAAACAAAAGACACGAGGCGTTTGGCAAAACAGGATCAGTTGGTTGAATTAATAACTACGTTCCAGAAATGGGGTCTGAGGATTGTGGTGTGGTGGTGGTTGTGGTCCCTGTGAGTGTAGTGTCAGTAGTGTGTGCATGTTGGATAGGAGAATGTTTGTGTTTCTTTGTGCGTTTGTGTTTATGTGTGTGTTAGAAATGGGGTCTTTGGTTGGCAGTCAGGTTACTCCCTGTCCAAGCAAGGACTCTCACTCTAGTCAGAGTAAGTCACACACAATCCAAATTATCCTGTGCCCACCCTCTGGTAGCTTGGCACTGAGAAGTCAGGCTTAACCTTGAAGACAATGTGTAAAGTATTTGTGCAATAAATCATGCAATAACACAGTATAGCGCCACAAAAATACACCACACAGTGTTTAGAAAAATATATAATATTTCTGTGGTTAAATGCAGGTTAAAACGATCAAGATTTGGTAAGTGTAAGTTCAAATATCACTTCAGAGAATGATTAAAAGAGTCTAGTCTTTAAAAAGCAACAAGGGTCTCTTGCAAGCACAAAGAACCTGGTTTGCGTGCATAATGGGGAGGTGTGCACACACTGACGATGCATCGTAATTTTCCACACAGGGAAGGCTTTGCATCGATTTCCGGTGCACAGACTTTGATCCTTTCGGGTTGCAGGGTTTCGGACACCCCAGGAATGATGCGGAGAAATTGTGGGCATGCAGGACGAAGCCACAGGAGCTGCATCAATCCGGTGGGCATTGTGTGGAATTTTCTGAAGCATGGCAGGTGCTGCGTCGATTCTTTTTGCAAGAAGTAAGGCTGCGTCATTCCGGTTCGGCTTTGAGCCGATCCAGTGGGCCGTGCCTCAAAGTTCCGGTCATAACGCTGGTGCTGCACCAACCTCTTCACGGGGAGCCGGGCTGCGTTGTTCCAGTTCGGCGTGCGTTGATTTTCTCACTGCAATGCAGGCTGTGCATCGTTTTTGGCCAGCTGTGCATTGAGTTTTTGCCGCACAAGGAGCTCTTTGCAGGAGGAAGTCTTTTTGGTCCTGAGACTTCAAGCCCTTGGAAAGCACTTCTCAGCAGAGCCAGAGGGTAGCCAGGCAGCAGGGCAACAGCAGGGTAACAGTCCTTTGCAGAAAAGCAGTCAGGTTAGTCCTTTTGGCAGCCAGGCAGTTCCTCTTGGCAGGTTGCAGGTTCTGGTTCAGAGTTTCTTCACCTTTGGTATTTTGTCCAGAAGTGTCTGAGTTGGTAGGGTCAGAGGCCCTGTTTAAATACCCAAATGTGTCTTTTAAGTGGGGAGACTTAACAGAGTGGCTTAGAAGAGCACCAGGACCCCTTTCAGTTCCATCCTGTCTGCCAGGGTCCCAGTAGAGGGTTTGGCAGTCCATTGTGTTAGGGCAGGCCACTGTCCTTTCAAATGTAAGTGTCAGGCCCTCCACCCTCCCGGTCCAGGAAGACCCATTCAGTATGCAGATATGTGCAGGTGTGACTGAGCATCCTGTCTTTGGGGTTGTCCGAGTGAAATGCACAAGGAGGCTATCAAGTAACATAGCCAGATGTGGATTGTAAAGCACAGAAGGATTTAAGGGCAGAGAAATGCTCACTTTCTAAAAGTGTTATTTCTAAAATAGTAATATTAAATCCAACTCCACCAGTCAGCAGGATTTTGTATTACCATTCTGGCCATACTAAATATGACCTTGTTACTCCTTTCAGATCAGAATCTACCATTTAAACAGAGTATAAGGGTAGCCCTAATATAAGACTTTGAAAGGAGCAAGCCTCACAGTAGTGTAGAAACATATTTACAAGTTAAACAGTACCAGGACATATAAACTGCACAGGCACATGTCCTGCCTTTTAGCTACATAGCACCCTGCCCTATGGGGTACCTAGGGCCTACCTTGGGGGTGACTTATATGTAGAAAAAGGGGAGTTTGAGGCTTGGCAAGTAATTTTAAATGCCAAGTCGAAGTGGCCGTGAAACTGCACACACAGGCCTTGCAATGGCAGGCCCTTGTCACATGTAGTGCACTTTACAAGTAGAATAAATAAGCCAATTGGGTATGAACCAATGTCACCATGTTTTAAGGAAGAGAGCAAATGCACTTCAGCACTGGTTAGCAGTGGTAAAGTGCGCAGATTCCTAAAACCAGCAAAAACAGTATCCAAAAAGTGGAGGGATGAAGGCATAAAAATAGGGGTGACCACCCTAAGGCTGTCAGGTCTAACAGTGTGGGTGTGCTGCTTGTGTCTGTTGGAATAGGCATGTGCAAAGAGGTGAGTGTGCTTAGTATTTGGGTGGGAGTTGGGATGAGGAAGGGACTGAAGTAGGGGCACAAGGTTGAACTGCTTGGGGGGCTGCAGTCAGTGCAGAGGCTATTTTCGCTAGCGATCTCTGCATACCCGACATTAAACTATGAATTGCATTGAGGAATGCAACCATCTGCTGCATTTGTGAACTTAGCCCCTGGATGCCATTCACAATCACTGTCTGGCATACAGAGATGCTGCACAAGCGGTCAGTAGCCTCTTTACTGAGTGCAGCCAGGGGGAACAGGGTTGGAGGTAGGGGCTGTAGCAAAGAAGACCCCAGTCCTTTTAGAAGGGTGGGTTTGGCCAATTGGGAGGAAGCCAGTGGGAGGGTGGGGATGGGAATTTGGGTGGCTGACAGGGATGTAGCTGAAACAGGTCCTGTTGGGTCTGCCACCGCTAAGGACTGTTTGCTTGTGGAGGCCTTCAAAGAAGATGTTGAGCTGTTGGCCTCCACTTAAGTCCCCTCACCCTCCATGACACTGTGTCTAATATTTCTCCACCTGACACAGTGGCCAGCTCCTCCCATGCTTTCATGGCCAATGCCTTTTTGCCTGCTACTAAAGATACTGAAAAGACACACACAACTTTTTTTATTATATCAGTGCAAATAAAAATGATTGCAATATTCTTTAAAAAATAATTTCCTAATTTTAATTTTTCACCAGCTTCAAGGTTATAAAATCTAGGTAAACTTTACCATTATCTTATGCCTGTATCTTGAGTATATGATGGACTCATTTGTTCACAGTTTTGAATATTGCCTTCTTTACTTCATTTCATGTTAGATCATTTCTCTTAAACACTAAGGGGCAGATTTATGGAAAGTGGCGCTGCACCAAGTTCAGCACCACTTTCCCTGTGCCCCTTAGCGTCCCCCTACCGCCAACATGTGTGCGCCGTATTTAAATTACGGCGCACCATAGCACAGGGTAGGGGGCAATAGCCTCTTTATTTTTGACGCTGTTGATGTACTCTACAGGATTAGCGCCAAACTGTTGGCGCTACTCCAGAAGAGTATTTAGGTGGCCATTCTAAAGAATAGAAGCCCCCTTTTAACACCTGCTCTGAGCAGGTGTTAAAAGTGCTGTAAAAATGGTGCAAGGAAATCTCATAGATTTTCTAGTACCATTTGTTCGACCCCCCCCCCCCAATGGGGGAACGCTCCCTTTCCATACATTGGCCTTCATTATGACCCTGGCGGTAAGTGATAAAGTGATGGTAATACCACCAACAGGCTGGCAGTAAGTTCCGACAAATTATGACCATGGCGGTGATAACTCCCATAGACAACTAATGTACCACACCAACTGCCAGGGCGGAAACAACACTCACCACAGCGGTAGCCGGCAACAGCCAGGTGGAAGACAAAGTACTGCCCACCATATTAAGAGACAGCAAACCTCCACCTTTTCCGGGGCGGGACCAATACCAACAAAAGCCTGGCGGAAGCAGAGCTCAGAATTGAAAGCACTCACCACTGGAACCCAGGTGCACTGGCATGGGCACTGCAGGGGCCCCCTAACAGGGCCCCATTAAGATTTTCAGTGTCTGCTTGGCAGACACTGAAAATCGCGACGGGTGCAACTGCACCCGTCGCACACCAGCAACTCCGCCGGCTCCATTCGGAGCCGGCTTCCTCGTTGCTGGTGCTTTCCCGCTGGGCGGGCGGGCGGCCTTTTGGCAGTCGCCCGCCAGCCCAGCGGGAAAGTCAGAATGACCTCCGCGGTCTTTTGACCGCGGTACGGTCTTCTGGCGGTTCCCCCTTAGCCTGAACCCACTACATGTGACACCTGTCGGCCTAATCCGGGTTTTGTTCCGGCTAACTAGCAGTGTCTCACTCCACACAAGAGTAGGGATGTTTGGGCAACCAAGTGAATGGCACAATTGACTCCTCAGGGAAATCGTGGTCACTCAGATCTCATCAGTTTCTCTCAGTTACATTAGTCTCGCAGATGCAAGGACAATCAGTGGCAAAATATAGTTCAATAAGGTTTTATTGAAATAACTGGATCTAAGATAATAAAGCATGTAATGCAATAACTGGGACAATGAAGCATGACAGGATTAGAATTATGACAAGGAGAGTAAACCATACAAATAACGCTACAATATTGTCACTACGATTAAGAATAGTTCTACCTAGGCTATGCAAGAGCATAGCATTTTAAGCTCTACTTCTGCCCTTCAGGTTCCCCTGGGAAGACATCATCCCCCATACCTGAGCAAGAGGCCTGTAGTTTACATAAGCAGCTACAGCAAAGCACTCAGCAATCAGCATACAGTCATGGTCATCTGGCTGGGATCTCACTCTCACGTAAATGGGTCAAAGTAGAGTTTTTATAATAAAACAGCTGATGTTCCAAGAAATGATCCCAACGTAAGAGTGTGTGTGTTTCTGTGAACATTAGAGCGTACTACGTTTGCCGGCAACTTATCTTACTGCAGCCTTGAGAAAAGCACAGAGTGAAGGAAATGTCATGTTTAAGGACGCAGTGATGACTTAGGCAAAGAACAGCTAGAAAGAGAAAATAAAACAAGACCGCAAATGTAGCTATTGTTAAAATATTAAAACAAAGGTGAATAATATATGTCTAGGTTAAAGTGCACAGCAGTATGCCTAGTTTTCTAAAATAACATGTATGAAGCTATAACTAAAATGGCTACACAACAATGCTGAGTAGCAACCTCAAAATGACCAGATCAAATGACCACCATCACTATCAACACTTCAGCCATGAGTCACCTTACATCTTTAGAGTACAGTTACAGTGACATAAACCACTTCTAAAGTAACCATAGTTGACACATACACTTAGAGTTCAGCAATTAGACTGAGAACATATACCATTCCACCCACATGCAACTGTCAAATACAAGACCTGCAACACTATGTAGTTATGGTTAAATGAGCATATCCGTACTAAAATATTTCAAAACATATTCAGAATAGCACAAGTAACGATGCCAAACCAAAATCTAAAATCTTACAAATATCAGGAGGTGCCATTGTACACATGATGTTGGCAAAAATCAGTGGCTGTTGCACCTATATCGGAGATGTCCTGCCCAATGTAGCTAAGGCAAAATCAGTTGGGGAGTGAATAGCAGGCTATCAACTTACCTGCTCAACAACATGTACATTGCACAGATAGTCTGAACTCACATGTCTTACACTGGGAATATATGATTACCATCATGCTTCTCATGATCAACCTGATGAAACATCACATTTGCCAATGTACAGTCCACACTTAACAATGGGGACACCTACTCACACCTCTGAGTAAGTGTAGCAAATGCAGCAACTATGCCATGTGAAATATCTGAATGAGATAACACGCTCAGATGACGTTGACATCTATTTTACAACTCAGGAATATTTGGCCTGTTTCTCACCTGTCAGACCCTGTGTTGCACACAGAGCTAGATCCAGTGTAATGGGAATGGACTGAGACCAAACAGCTGGACAACTTACCAACAAGATATTTGTGCTATGGATCAGTAGGTGGGAAGGATGACACAGTAGCTTACACATATGTATTGCACTGTAGATGTAAATATATGATAGTCGCATGTGCATCACCAGATGCTGTCATACAATAGGCTTAACATAGGTGAGTTATCAATGGTAGCAACTGTTCTTCTATGTGTTCCTAGGAGAGACTTTACCTTTAGCACTTACCACTTTGTTACAGTTTAAATACTTAAACATTAGAAACTGAACTGGCAGAGGGATTTAAATATCTGTAGCCTGGACTTACCCCCTTGTGGTTGTTGTGCTGCCCTCAAATGCCCATCCAACTCAGGGTAGACCAACACCAAGATGTAGGCCATTGGGGGGTTCAAGGTCCAACTGGGAGCCCTCCCTTATTGGTAGGACAGCCCCAGCTGGGCCTTTGCGGCCTTCTGGGCCCAGCGTCTCAGGTCCTCCCACCGCTTCCTAAAGTGGGTGCTCTGCCAACTGTGGACCACCAGGGTCTGTACTTGCTTGCCGATGGCATGCCAGATTGCCTTTTTTGATTTGCGCTGACCTGCATCGATGAAAGCCAAAAGGAGAAAGTCATGTCCACATGCACGATACCAACACAGATGGTCAAATAACTTCAGTCACAGCAAGTACGCTGTTCCCATCCGCTAAGTTCCAACACCTTCATAATTTAGCATCTACATCCCATTTGCGAAGTGGAGTGTCCCATACAACATGCATGATCAGTACCTGGTAATTCCTACACACATATGACCAGGCCACATGAGTCTCCTTACATGGAGTGTCTACGAAATAATTTCTAACACCATCATTGTTTTCCATGCTTCAACATATACTGTGTATGAATGAAGTTTCATCAGACACTATCTACCCTGTGGCACTACTGTATGTCTGCCTATGCACATGTACACATTTCTATACACACAGACATGAGTTGTGAAACCTTCACATATTTGCATTTCATATACACCATCATACACATCAACTTTCACACAATAGTATACCATTGGACTCACCTGCTTCTCTGGTGCATCATATAACTGTCCGTATAGTTGTAGGACCTCCTCAAAAAGCTTGTAGATCTCCTCTGAGGTGAAGGCTGGGGCCCTACCACCTGCAAGACATGACATGATAGCTCCCAGAGGGAGTAATCAGCAGCTCAGGTAGTTGAGTTCTTGCCGACAGGAGCGTCATGAGTCAAGTGAGCAATACTGCAGAAAATGGCAGTCACATCCGCCACGTACAGGACCGTCACTGCCAGCGGACATCACCATTGGCCCAAGTCCTCCAAAGGCAGCAATATTTTCCAACTACAATGTCCACCGTAGTTGTAACCATCTACTGTCATGATGCATGATGACATCTGCTGGCGGAGTGAGGTCACTTCCTCATGTTCAGTCCAGGAGGTCAGGTAGCTGCATGTTTGATGCCATTAAATGTATGGGAAAGTATGGGAACCTGCATCACTAGCCATTCCCTATACTGTGCAAAATATCAGTGAGGGTTGCCTTTATGTTTAGTAGTCTAATTATGCATGTGAGTAGTAAAAGCTGTGTCATAGAGGGAATGATGAAAATGGAAATGTACACCTATCCTCAACATCGTATGTGTGTTGGTAAGGTAACATACGTGCTACAAATATGTTTCACATGTACACAAGTTGGACTATCAAACACTGACAGTCACAGATAAGTATGCATGTATACTACATTAGAGGATTTAGGGAATGTGAACCAAGGGGAGTGTCATAGGATGCATAACAAGATGCTGTACTTAAGATGTTATATGTTGTCTCTGACATTGACAGCAGAGATGTCTGACTTGTAAATGAACATATCAATTTTGTGTACATTGTAAAAGTCACCTACAATCTATTTGTTTTTCCACAAGGTTAACCTGGCAGGAGAAGAGGAAGACAACCTTCAATATACCGCCCACTATTAGACCTGCACACCATGGAGGACAGATATATCATAAAGATCTATAGCCTGAATAGGCAGACAAACATGGACCTTTGTGATCAGTTGGAGCCATATCTGATGTGTGTCATTCGCAATCCCAATAACAATAAAAAATATTTTATAGTCTGGTACATAATTGAAGTTAGGTACTCGGTGGTGACATGCTGCCATGCTGGGTGTAGAAGCAAAATTAATGTGACAACTGCTTACTCTCCTCTATTAGGGACGAGGCTCTATGGGAACGCACGTGCCAATGGACTATCGTCGCTTCTACATCAATACAAAAGTACATAAATATCACTCATGGTAATGAACAGGATAGAGGTATACCTCCAAGTGTAAATGTAATGCTGATACGGTCCTACTACCAGCAAAAATATATATAAAAACCTACTAGTGAGTCAATCTGTAACAAAAAGGGAACCTAGAGTCCTGGAGGTAAATGCATCGCCACCAGGGAAGTCTAGTATATTGCCCATTCTTAAAATTAAATGTAAGCTAATGTGGTGGACAAATTCAGGAGATAGTATACTACAGGACTTCTGTAGTAGTAATGTGGAATGTAAATAATGATGATAGTAATTACAGATTGAGTGGACCAGTCCCTTATATGGCTCAATACTAATCAAGAGCGAATGTTGCTGTCATACATAAATCAGTCAAGAGACAGGAACCGGAGTAGCGTAAAACACTAACGCTCCCGCCAGGTATCATTAAAAGTGCACATAAATCAAAGCAGGTACATAAACCGATCAGTATCTGATAATCGTGAGGTAACAACACAAAACAAATAAATCACAGTACTTGTAAAGCCAACATTACTCCCTGTCTGATGTGATGGTCCAATCCTGGTAAGCTACTGAGCGGCCACGTTCCTATAAATGAGAAGGTAAATGCGGCTGGTGGGTTAAATGTAAAAGGTTACCAACAAGGATCCAATCACAGGTGTGCCTCACTATTGTCATGGCAGGCGTAATCGAGGTGAGGCCCTGCCCAATAGACACCGAGAGAGGACTGGTAAGACGTCTAGGGAATTAGATGAACAACCCTAACAAAAAGTCTTATGTCACCAAAGCATGCGTAGTTAACCTGTCACTAAAAAATGAAAAAAGGACCATAGTTTCATGTCGGGGAGATAAACTGACTCATTCATGCTCCTAAGTGTGAAATAGGTCCACTGTCAAAAAAGTAAACACACGCCTTTCATAATTGACAAGGCAGGGTTTAATGGTTCTGACTAGAAAAATATCAATAAAAAGAACATGAACATATTTAAATAGGAACACTTATTCAAACATGCATGTGTCTACTCAAGAAGCTCATTATCCTGCCTAAGGTCATAATGATGAAGGAAAACCTACGTCATAGATTTATAAACAGAACACCAAATGAAACCGCTAGATGCTATATACACATTGAATGGTGTCACATGTTTTAGATCAGGTCTCTCAAAAACATCTATGATATGGTAGATTGATCGATTAGAACTGTGAAAAAAAATATTTTTTGCAGTCATCATATGATATATTGCATATTAGTACCAAGGCCTTGTTATTAGGCACAACTATAAGCCAATCAGGTGTTAGAACGGAAACTCATCCATGAAATATTGTTGTGAAGTCCACGTATGTGGGTCCCAAGTTTGTATGCCCAACGTTGTTCTCTTTCCAATAATGTTCTGGATCCATTTAATAAATTTTTTAGAGTATCCAGAACTACCCACCACATGTCATTGGGAGTATGTTGATTGTCGAGGTAATGGACGCATAGCTTAATAGTTGCTCATCCAAATCTAATATTACTGCGGTGTTCATTGATCCTCACCTTCACTGGTCTTGTGGTTATTCCAATTTAACGCAAATGGCAGGGGCAAGTAATCACATATATGCAATTAAGGGTGTTGCAATTAGTGTGTTTTAAAAGGCGCCAATTGGTTCTAAAGCAAGTGAGTCTACCCGTTTGGTCAAAGAACATACATTATCCTGGGCAATCCTGGGTCATGGTTGAAGTGTCAGTCTGACAAGGAGTGAGCCCTATGTTGAAGTATGACATCCAATGGATGTATGAGGGCTCCTACTTCTACTTTTAGGAGTGCCTAGTGGATCTCTTCCTTTGCTTTTGGAACAGTGTACCTCTCTGGATTTGTATTACTATTAGGGAGACATGCACACTGGACCACGTAATCTCCCTGTCCCTCCTATGGTTAGATGCATTGTTGAAACACCTGTACAGCTATATCAGGTTTCCTTAACATGCGGATTTGGCCCATGTGTAGGCAGAGGTTTATGCTATGGGACACATTCCACATGTGGTTGGAGCCACAGATGGCACCCATGTTGCTTTAGTTCCCCCCGTGCCAATAAATAGGTATACAGGAACAGGAAACAGTACCACTCATTCAACATCCACGTGGTGTGCTTGGCAGACCACAACATTTCACAAGTTTGTGCAAAGTATCCAGGATCAGTCCATGATTCCTTCATCATGCTCAACAGCAATATCCCACTGCTGATGACACAACTCTACACACAGAGGGCCTGGCTGGTTGGTAAGTCACATTTGACATGTGTGTTTCCTACATTTCTCTCTTGCTATCACAAGTGTGAATGTACCAGATATATGTGTATATTGTTATCCCTATTCCTTACAGGGGACTCAGACTATCCAAACCATCCTTGGTTGTTGACACCACTGAGGTACCCAACCACGTCAGAGGAAGTCTGCTACAATTAGGCCCACGGAAGGACAAAGCATATCATTGAGCGGACTTTTGGGCTCCTGATGGAAAGATTTTGCTGTTTGGATCCATCTGGAGGAGCTTTCCTCTACTCACTCAACAAGGTATGTCAAATAATTGTTGCCCGCTGCATGCTCCAAAACCCTCTCCTGAGATGTCAGATACCATTCATACCATAAGAGGGGGAGTTTGCAGAACCTGTGGGTGGAAATGCCTATTTGCCAAGTGATGATGAGCCAGAAGATGATGAAGCTGGGGACTTCAGGGCAGATCTCATCAATCAGTACTTCAAATGACTCAAGGTATGTGATGTCTTCTTCATGGTGAGATTACATGTTGTAACCTAGAAGTGATGGCTGGCATGTCAGCTCTTATTTACCACCATCCATGAGGTCTTAGGTGCTTCAATGCCAATGTGTCTGTTGTGTATACAGTTTGTAATTTGGTATTGTGAACAGAACAGAGTGGTATACAGGGTCCTGATATGTTCCTGCATATGCAATATTACGCTTGTGAAAATGACTTATGATGTATGTTTACAGCTGATTCATCTCTGTCAATCACAGATTTTCTGAGTTTCTGTTTGGCTCTTGTTCATTGGCAAGTCACAGATGGTGTCAGAGGCACATGGGAATTGCACGCAGCTATGGCAAGTGAACATGGATGAAACCAGGTACTGATTGGCATGAGTATGTAGAGTGTAACTAAATGGCAAGACTGTCAGGACACTGGGGTAAAATTCTGTTTTCCCACCAAGAAGACCTGTTTGGTATTGGAGCTGGTCAAATGATGTCCTGTGTGTGTCCATATGAACCAGAGCCTCTATCATCATAATGGTTTCTGTTGTATGTGACCTACATGTAACATAGCTGTGAATGTGTTCGTACTTTACAGACCAATGTGCATGTCTCTGTGGACTGACATGTCAGAGTCACCAGATCCTCGGGGTCTGCGCACGTTCCCAACAAGTCCACCACTAGACAGCTCCAATACTCTGATTAGAATGTCACAGAGTCTAAGAGAGTCCAAGTGGGGAAAATGGGATTAGGTAGGGAACAGCTGGGAAGGAGACCTGTAGGAAGTAAAAAGGTTAAAACACACAACATCAAGATTATATCACATTAATCATTACTAGACTATGATTCTAAGCATTGTCAGACTAGAAACATGGATAACTTAAGCATGGACTAAATAGCTAGGCCTCAAGATGTCTGGTTACCTGTGAAGGAATCAAGAAGGATTAATGCAACTGTTCAATGAACCTCTCAAATGAAATGTTACATATGGATTAGAAAACATCAGAACCTTCTAGAATTACGTTTTCAAATTCAAGCATAGTGTTTTGCATGAGGACAAGAAAATAATCTGAATGAATTCTATAACACCATAGGAAATGTACTTAAGGGACTTATTATGCACACACAATATAACATCTAGAATTCTAGCACTTTAGTTTCTTAGAATGCAGGAACATGAATTACGCACATTGCGGATTTCCACAAGAGTTTGTAAATGCCATGAAATGGTTGCGCACAATGAATAACATGAATTAAACACAAAAAATGAATTGCGCGTCTTGCCGATTCGAATGTCACCACGTAAATGCCAGGAAATGGTAACACACCATGATTACCATGAATTAAGCACAAGAAATGAATCGCGCATCTAGCCGATTCGAAGGCCACCATGTGAATGCCATGAAATGGTACCGTACAATGAAGAACATGAATTCAGCACAAGAAATTAATCGCGCGTCTTGCCGATTCAACTGCCACCATATGGATACCATGAAATGGTAGCGTACAATGAATAACATGAATTATGCACAAGAAATGAATCGCACGTTTTGCCGATTCGAATGTCACCATGTGAATGGCATGAAATGGCAGCGTACAATGAAGAACATGAATTCCGCACAACAAATGAATCGGGCATCTTGCCGATTCGAAGGGCACCATGTGAATGCCATGAAATGGTAGCGCACAATGAATAACATGAATTAAGCCCAAGAAATGAATCGTGCAGCTGGCCGATTCGAATGCTACCATGTGAATTCCATGAAATGATAGCGCTCAATGAATAACATGAATTAAACACAAGAAATTAATCGCGCATTTTGCTGATTCGAATGCCACCATGTGAATGTCATGAAATGGTAGCGCACAATGAATAACATGAAATAAGCACAAGAAATGAATCATGCATCTTGCCGATTTGAAGGTTCAGCATGTAAATGCCATTAAAACACCAAGTGCACATTCACAGGCACAAGAACCAAAATATTTCATCATGCAAATTAGGCCCAAGTACTCGAAAGCCTTCGAGAACGGGATCGGGGGCCCAGCCCGACCTCCGTCTTACCGCCCTAACCAAGAATCACCAACAAAGTGAAAGGGCAAGGCCTGGAACATCAAAGTAGTCCTCCGGAACAGGAGCTCAGGAAGTTGATGCTGCTCTGCACCGGGACCTCTGATTAGTGAGCACGTGGAGCTGGGCTGGCTCCCTTATATAGTGTCTTGGCCCAGCCCACAAACCACACCGAGGCATGCTGCAGGGAAAGCTTCTAGAAGGCCCTGGAAAAGGACTACACCCTGACACACTCTGAAAGCCTGCAGCAATACATTGCAAATGGACAGTATTTATAAGCACCTTGAAAATAAGTCTTCAGGATCAAACTCTGCAATGCAAAAGGTTAAACAACAGCATATCAGCACAATGCATAAATTACGTTAGCTTGAAAGTGCTGTGTTTTTGCATTCTAGTTGCCCGTAGAGCGCGCACTGCCCTGATGTTGACATGACATAGGTGAGTGGCAAGCCTATATGTACGTGTCCAATGTAAGTGAAAGGTCCCTTGACTCGGGACATCAGTATTGATCTCTGTCTGTATAATGGGGTATGTGTTTTCTGTGTTGATTCCAATAGGACCTTGAGACACGACTAGAGCCTGAATCTCTGGTTGAAATTACACCAAATTTGGCAGAAAGCTAACTTTTGGTACGCAGATTGTGCTTTTGTTTATGTGATGTAAATCTATTTAGTAGTTTTTGAGAAATCTAGGGAAATTCAATTTTTTTTATCTTTGGATTTGACGACTTCACGGTTATTTCACAAATATTTTGCCGAAATTCATAGATTTCATGTGCAAAAATAAGTGCTGTAATTGGCTGACTGCAACCTGACTAAAAAGTTATGGTGCCATTTTATTTCACGGGACACGTTCCCCAGGGATGAAAACCCTAATTGAAAGGGGCATAAGGGGTCAGGGTGAAGGGACCCTGACCCCAAGACTGTGATATTGTTGTGTTCTAAGGGCAAATTATGGGTTTGAAATAATTTTGCATCGCCATGCGCAATATTAGTGAAATGCAGGTCAGCGCCCATCAAAAGAAGGGTATATGGCGTGCCATCACCAAGGACATGCGGACCCTGGGAGTCTACGGCAGGCGGATCACACACTGTCAGAAACGGTGGGAGGACCTGAGACGCTGAGCATGGAAGACGGCGGAGACCCAGCTGGGGATGGCCTCCCAATGAGGAAGGAGTGCCCCTCGAACCCTGACCCCCCTGATGGCCTGCATACAGGTGGTGGCCTATCCCGAGCTGGATGGGCCCTTGGGGGCATCACAGCAGCAACAAGGGGGTGAGTACAGTGCCCATCATTACTACTTATGCCTGGTGGGGTGGTATCCGGGTGGGGGATGTGTGCCTTTGGGTGCCCCTAGGACAGGCCTGACATTGCAGAGTAGGTCCCTTGTTGGGCAAGGTTCTAATGTGAAATTCCTCCAACCGAGCTAGTAGGCATCCACTACTGGGGAGGGTATGGGGGTTCAGGTATGCTGCAGTTGGTGGTATGTGTCCCTCCCCATACCCTTGTGACTAGCATTGTTATTGGAAGTGCATTGCCTAGTGTGTAGGGCTGTTTCCTGTGGGTGAGTGTGTTGTGTACGCCAACGGTGGTGTTGGTGCAGCAACTGACCAAGTGTATCCTTTGTCTTTCCCCCACTTTTTGTTTTGTCACCCTGTCCTTATGTGCATTAGCATCATCTGGCAGTGGAGCAAAGGCACCGGCGATGGAGGGAGCTGCATCCCACAGGACCCAGGAGGCAGAGTCCACCGAGAGGGCACCAGTGGAGGGCAAGGGGAGCACCACCACAGAGACTGGAGGGGACAGTTCAGACAAGGATACCTCCTCTGATGGAAGTTCCCTGGTGGTGGCGGACAACTCTGTGCCCACCCTAGCCACAGGTACAGCCACCACCCCCGAACCAGCACCGCCCTCCCAGCAGCCCCTCAGCAAGTTGTCCGTGCCCGCTCAACCAGGAGGGTGGGCATCGCCTTCGCCCCAGGCACCTCAGGCCCTGCCCCAGTTAGCCCTGCTGCCCTGAGTGAGGAGGCTATTGACCTCCTGCGATCCATCTCTGATGGGCAGTCAACCATTGTGAATGCCATCCAGGGGCTGGCAGCCCAAGTGCAACAAACTAATGCATTTCTGGAGGGCATTCACACCGGCTTGGCGGCCCAACAGAGGTCAATCCAGGCTCTGGCCTCCTCTCTGATGGCAGCCATTGTCGCTGTTTCCACCCTCCCCCCTCCAACTTCCTCTACCCTTCCACTTCCCCTCAACCCCAACCTATCCCAAGCACACAGGCAGGCCAGCATGCACACAGGAAAATATACAAGAGTGGCACAGGCAAACACAGGCACCACACATCTTCCCACAGGCACTCACACAAACACCATCCAGATGCAGACATACCAACATCCACTGCCTCCACTGTATCCCCCTCCTCCTCGTCCTCCACCTCCCTCCCATTTGCGTCTACACTCACACCTGCATGCACTACATCCTCATCCACTACTTCCATCACTAGCACACCTATCAGAACACACACCTCACTGGCAGTCACCACCCCAATATCCATGCACACGTCCCCTGTGTCCTCTCCCAATGTGTCTGTGCCCCCTCCTCCCAAAGTACAAAAATGCAAGCACTCAGACACCCAACAGCCATCCACCTCACAACAGCATTCAGCCCATGCACCTGTACCCAAACACAACAGACAGACACCTCCTACAACCACTTCCTCTTCCTCCACTCCAAACCCACTCCCTCTTCCTGCCCCAATGTCCCTAATAAGCTTTTCCTCTCCACCATTGACCTCTTCCCTCCCCCTCCCCCTGTCTTTCAAGTCTGGCCAGGGTGACTAAAACCCAGGCAAGCACCTCAGCCACCCAGTCCACAGGCCCAGTAGTGTCCACAGCAACTCCTGGTGGGAAAGGATCCAGGGCACCAGGCACCCACACTGAACGGGTGCCTACCCCAAGTGCTGCCAGGAAGGCCAAGGTGCCACCCCCAGCTGCTGCCAAGAGGACCAAGGAGCCATCCCCAGCTGCTGCCAAGAGGACCAAGGAGCCATCCCCAGCTGCTGCCAAGAGGACAAAGGAGCCATCCCCAGCTGCTGCCAAGAAGAGCAAGGAGCCATCCCCAGCTTTTGCCAGAAAGGGCAAGGGGTCTGCACCAGGAGGCAGAAAGGACAAGGGACCTGGTGCTGGGACTCAGTCAGAGCCCACACCACCAACCATGGTGGTGCAGAAATCTGAAGCTGCAGAGGATGTGCAGGAGCTTACCCCCACAACCACCACCAGTTCCACCAGCAGCACCACCACCAGTACCACCAGCAGCAGGGGTCAGCCATCTGAGGCTGCAGGGGATTTGCAGGTGCTTCTCTCCACAACCACCACCAGCTCCGCCAGCAGCACCACCACCACCAGCAGCAGCACCAGTGGGTAGCCATCAGAGCCTGCAGGGGATGGGCTGGAGCTTCCCCCCACAACCACCAGCAGCTCCACCAGCAGCACCACCACCAGCAGCAGCAGCCCCAGTGGGCAGCTGTCTGAGGCTGCAGGGGATGGGCTGGAGCTTCCCCCCACCACCAGCAGTAGCGCCACAAGCTCCACCAGCACCACCACCAGCAGCAGCAGCATCTCCAGTGGGCAGCCGTCCTAGGCTGCAGGGGATG
This sequence comes from Pleurodeles waltl, assembly GCF_031143425.1. Classification (NCBI taxonomy): domain Eukaryota; kingdom Metazoa; phylum Chordata; class Amphibia; order Caudata; family Salamandridae; genus Pleurodeles; species Pleurodeles waltl. Next base: position 454,023,574 of record NC_090440.1, on the reverse strand, counting down.
GGCTGGAGCTTTCCCCCACCACCAGCAGCAACAACAGCATCACCACCACTGAGCAGCCATCACCACCAGTGGACAGTGTGTAGTCCTGCATCCATGGGCTGTTGTGCAGCCTGCCCCTGCAAATCCTGTGGTTATGACACCCAGCTGAGAGACTGTGACCTTGCATTCACCAAGACCTGCATCACAGGGAACGAAGCCCCCTTCAGAACCAGTGGAGAAGCCATCCACTCACCCAATCCTTTCCAGGATGCAGATCACAGGGCACAATGCCCCCTCCAGAACCAGTGGTAAAGCCATCCACTCACCCAATTCTCTCTGGGATGCAGATCACAGGGCACGATGCCCCCTCCAGAACCAGCAGAGAAGCCATCCACTCACTCAATCCTCTTCGGTATGCAGATCACAGGGCATGATGCCCCCTCCAGAGCATGTGGGTAATCACCCACTTGAGAGACTGTGGCCTAATAGTCCCCAGGATCAAGCACAGGGCATGTTGCCCCCTCCAGAACATGCAAGTAAGACACCCACTAGAGAGACTGTGGCTTTGCATTCACCCGGACCAAGCACAGGGCATGTTTTCCCCTCCAGAGCCAGTGGGCAAGTCACCCACTTGAAAGACTGTGGCCTTGCACTCCCCAGGACCAAGAAGTGGGCAACTCACCCACTTGAGAGACTGTGCCCTTGCACTCCCCATGACAAAGCAGTGGGCAAGCCCCCCCACTTGAGAGACTGTGGCCTTGCACTCCCCAGGACAGCGCACAGGGCCTGCTGCCCCCTCCAGGACCAGTGGTGTTGTTCCATCTGCTGGCTGAAGTACACCCCGTTCCCCGTACCCCTGAGGTGCCTGCCCATTTTCGAACTGATGCCCCTGCAGTGTTCTCTCCTTGTTGTTGCAGGAGTCAAGTGGGCCCTTGGACTTTGTGATGTGTTCCTGTGGCCCACTAACATTGAGGACTGGGCAGTGTCCCTTGATATGTATATACTTTTAGATGTATTAATACTATATTTCTCTTATTACACTCACTTTAATCTATTGATGTTGTCCTTGCATTATTCCTGAGGGGTACGAGGTCAATATGTAATGTTACTGCTTCTGCTTGTGTGTATGGTGTTGCGGGTGGGGGTGTTGCGTGTTGCGTATGTGTGTCACTCTATTTTTCCTCCCTCCCTCCCCTGTGTGCTAGGCGTGGTCATCTTCCATGGAGCAGGATGTAGAACAACATTGGAGATTCTTCCAGTTCGGGCTCCATGGCGGCGTGGTTCTTCCCTGAGTCTCCACAGGTGAGTCATTTCCCTTCTGTGTTTCCGCCAGGCTTTTGATGTCATTGGTACTGCCCCAGAAAAGGTGGTGGATTGGTGTGCCTTAATACAGTGGGCAGAACATTGTCTTCCGCCTGGCTATTGGCGGCTACTGCCGTGGTGCGTGTTGATTCTGCCCGGGCAGTCAGTGTGTTAAAGTGGCTGTCTGTCTGAGCTGTTTCCGCCATGGTCCTAATTTGGCAGTATTTACCGCCAGTCTGTTGGCGGTTTTATCGCCTCTTTATCACCGACCGCCAGGGTTGTAATGAGGGGCTTATTCTTTAAAAATTCAAACCTTGACTTGTTTATGTGGGTTTTTTGTCATTTTGGTCTTGATTTGTTTAGAAAAATATTACCTATTTTTCTAAACCTGTGTTGTGTCATTTTGTACTGTTTTCACTGATTTCCTGTGTGTGTTGGTACAAATACTTTACACCTAGGCTCTGAAGTTAAGCCTGCCTGCTCGTGCCAAGCCACCAAGGGGGTGAGCGGGGGTTAGCTAAGGGTGATTCTCCTTTATCCTGACTAGAGTGAGGGTCCTTGCTTGGACAGGGGGTAACCTGACTGTCAACCAAAAACCCAATTTCTAACACATACAAACAACAACACCCTTACACAGTATAGTTTTAGAGCTTACGTGTGTGATGATTTCATAAAAACAGAATCCTTAAATCCCAAAGTATACCCAAGAGAGAGTGATCCGTTCAACTCAAAATCCAGGTAAAAAGTGACCAGGAGATGGACAAAACACTGGGAGGAGTCTGCTGGACAGGAACAGGAAATTTTAGTCTCTGATACACTTCTTTCCTGTATTGAAAAAAGGCTTCTCAATCTGAAAAACAAATTGCAGGGTCAATTGGAGAACAAAATCCCTAGTGCCTGTAGAATAGAAGATCTACTTCAAAGTGAGTTTGAACTGATGAGCAGTCTGATTTTGCCACTGGCATGGCTAGAAGCAATGCAAAAGAACTCAAGGTCTTGTGTGCGTTTGTGGCCTAGGAGAATTATTGCACTTGCGAGAGAGGGCCCAAGCCCAATTTTGCTAGCGCAAACTTACTCTGCTGAGTGCCGGTAAACAGAATTTGGGAACTCCGTGCTACTTCGCATAGTGCGGAGTGCCCAAATTCTGCCAACTTCACCGGCGGAGCAGAGTTCTACGCCGAGGCCTAGTTTTGAGTTAAAATGTGAACAGTACTCAAATAACCACTGTTCTGCAAATAAGGAATAAGGTTAGTACAAAAGGGAGCATGAGTCAACATGTGCAAATAAGGTTTGATTCTTGGATAAAAATATTATCTCTCAACAATGTGAAATCAGCAGCTCCAGATACCGAGGTTACTTTTTTGTAAACTATACCACAGTGATAAGATTCAGTTGTTACTTTCTTCCAAAACCTTGCAGCGTCTTCATTACGGTGGTACTTGTAGCCCATTTGTTGCTCCTCACTTCACAGATACACAGCGGCTATCTTATTGTCCATTCAAAAATGACATGTATGACTAGCTTTTCCATTTTCACATTCCCCTCCTACGGCTATTTGAAGTGTCTTTACTGTTTATTTATGTTTTCTTTATTTGGTTATTTTGCTTTCAAATGCTCCTCTAGGTCTACGCCATTATCACTCTGTATCACCCTCAATAAACCAGCAGTGAGCCCCACTTCATTAATTCCATGTCCAGCACATAACTCTTTAAGATTAAAATATTTTTCCCTGTTGACACTTGAACGGTTGAAGAAGCTTCTTTGCCTTTCTTTCTCAACTTCCGTAACAGATTTTAAAAAGCTCTTGAAATACCATTTAGTTTGAGCTTATGAGACCCAAATTAACTGTTTTATTTTTGTTTCATATAGTACCACTTTATATTTTACTAAAACATGTCTTTGTTACAAATGTTTGAGGAATAGAATATATAATAGGATAGAATAGAAAGTTTTGTAACACTTATCGCAACTTATAAAATTCAATCACCAAGCAATCCCTGAACAATGGTATTATATGCTGTCTATACATAAATATTGCCAGTTGAATCAAACGTAATGTTTGTTTTATAGTTACTTGTTTGATTAGCAGATAGTTGATCTGTTGTTTTGTTTTTGTTTTGGATATGGCAGCCATACGCATAACTCTTGAAGAATCTTCTTTCTTAGTGAATTATTAGCAAGTTGCTAGATTACACTCACTTAGGGATTTAAGTCAGAACTAAAAACAAATACAAACACATGCACCCCCTCTGCCAACCTTTTCCTGGCGTTAAAAGGCTGGCGGCATAAGAAACTTTATCCGCAGGGTAGCGCAGCTAGCCTGGTGGATGGTGTTTCATCCCGCCGCCAGGCTGCCTGGCGGTGGGAGCATGGCGGTGGTTGACGGCTGCTGCTGGCGGCCGTCAACCATTTCATTATGTGGCGGTTCGGCCCGCCATGCTGGCTGGCGGCTTCAGCCAGGTTCGTAATGACCGCCTATGTCCGAATGTAGGAAGTTTACATAGACCTCCCAGCCAGCGTATCCGAGGAGGGCTCCATGGACGTCGGATTGAGATTCAGGTTTACCCTGGTCATAGGATTTTCACCTCGAAAAAACCACTAAGTCCGAAGGTAAAAATCTCCACGAGGGCACCCGCGACGCGTATCCGAGGAAGAGTTCCAGGAGGTCGGATTGGACTAACAGGTTCGTCCCGCTGAAGAAAATCTCCAGAAAAATGACTAAGTCCTAAGGTAAACTTTTGACCGAGGCCTCCCGCGGGCTGTAGCCGAGCCGGGCTCCATCACGGTCGGCCTTAAACTTTGACTTTGGCCCGGTCGAGGTGCACCCAGATGACCAGATTGGCGCTTTGTGTTTCTATGTGCTAGAAAACAATAATTCTTGAAAAATTCATATCTCCGGTTTCCTTATCCGATTTTATTTGTTTTGATGTCATTTTAAAGCTAAAAATATTTCCTATTTTTATAAATTGATTTTGGATTTTTAAACTGTTTCCTGTGTTTTATTTAATTACTGTTTTGTGATATTTGAATGCTTTATGCTTTGTCTCCTAAGTTAAGACTTGTCGCTTATTGCCAAGCTACCAAGGGTTGAGCTGGGTTTAATTTACTGAGACCTAACTGGACCTAAGTGGAGGTTAGTGGCCTATTGCAAAGTGTAGGTACTTAGCTGCCCTTACAATAACCCATTTTCCAACATGGGTGTTCCAAAAAAATGGCGCAAAGAAATCTAAGCACCACTTTTCTTAAATCTGGCCCGTAATGATTCTGGTTGTTTAGGTCTCACCTTCAGGCAGTGCATTATGGTGACAATCTCTTGTGTCTGAAAAAAACTCTATAGAGGGGCTTTTAGCTGAGCCATTACTTACCAGTTAACATCCTTATTACTCTTCTCTGGTGCCTTCCAATTTGGCAGAATATGCAAGGCATCACTTCCTTGTGTTGAGAGCACATGATCCAAGTACCGATGATTTAATGTTAGTGTCCATCTGCTACCTGTGCTGAGATTGAGGTATAATTTCTGTTTTTTTGACAGTTATTTTGTAGTGCAAACTTGAACCAAAAGTATCAGCGCTTTAAATGGGCACCAGTTAAATTACACGTCAAATTCTTTCTTTTTCAGCACTTCAAATGAGCAACAATTGCATTCCACAGCTTCACATTCTTTAGTGTTTAGAAGGAAAAGGAGATTAATGATCACATGATGTTGAGCCAATGTTGAGACTTCAACCTGGTTCCCCAGTTCCAAGAACGGCTGCTCTTTTTTGCCTCTCCGATCCAGTATCCTACCTCCCTAACTGCTTTTAGTCATACTGCACAGCAGCTGCGCTGCACTACAACTTGGCTAAAAAACATTGACAAAGCCAAAGTTTTTCACTTAGACAAGACTTAGAAGCTCTGCAAATGCTTGTTTTATGTTTGTTTCCTGTTTTTTTTATTGAACACATTCTGTATTCAGGAGACATTCTAAGAAATCCTAAGTTACTATGTTCCTGATGCTGCTTCCTAATCCTTTCAAAGCCAGAAGACTTTTGTGGAGTTCCTAACCAGCAATCTGAAAGTCGTTGCAGCACCTGGATGAGATACTGTAGATGGATAAATTGACTTTGTATTAGAACATTGGATTGTTGTGAGCTCCATTGGTGCATTGGGGTGCTCAGGGCTTTTACTGGCTGGTAAAAGCCTGGAGCATCAATATTCTAATGTTCTTTGTTCACAGCAACAGCTGTGAACAAAGGCCTCACGGAGCCAGAGGGGATTTCAATCCCCTTGGTCTCAGTGAGGACTTTGTTTTATATATTAGAACATTCTGCTTCTAGTGGCAGAATGTACTAATAGTCTTATAGCCCTTCATAACTGGGCTATACCCGAAATTTAAGTCTAGCTCCCTTGTTAAAGGCCCTCACCTTCAGCTCGGGCTTTTAACGCAGGAGCAGGCCTTTCATGGCCTGCATAGCCCGCTAAAGCATGCTCTAAGGCTATAGTAAAACATGGCAACATTTACTAGTGTTTCCCAGGGCAGTGTGAAAAAGTGATCTGCGTGTATTCAAACAGTGTGCATCATTTTACAATGCATCAATTTATTCTTCATCACCCCTTCTCAGGTGAACTTTTACATAATTCCTGGTTCAGGTGTAATTGGAAAGTCTGTCTTGATCAAAGAGAATGGACTGAGTAAAATAAGGACTCTACTTCTAATTCAATTTACAGGAAAAGCGCAGATAATTTAAAGGGTTAAACTTTCCAAAGCAGCGTGAACACACAGATTACTATTTTTACAGACTTGTACAAGGCCACATCCTCCCCTCTCCATCACTCTATACTTCAGGACAAAAATATGAAGGGAATCCTGCTGCTGCCCTCGGAAATAGGGACCATACCACAAATGTATCAAATATTACAGGGTGGACAAGTAGCCAGTAGGCATAATTCTGGATTCAAAAGCTTCAGTGAAAATTTAAAATGAATACATAAGGGAGTAAATTAACCTTGTGCCAGACAGAAAACAATCAACCTTCCAAAACAAAACTCTTGATCGCAGTTGGTTGTGCATCGACTCTAGCACTTGTCCTGTCTTGCTAGCGGCACATGTAAATTCTTGTCAGTCTTGCAAATCAAAATCAAGCAGTTCTCTGCATAAAATATTTAGAAGACTATGATATTTTTACCATCTAACAGCACAAATGTTCCACAGTCCACTGAGGCACACATTTACCATGGAGTGGGAATGGGCTTCTGGCTGATTATAGCTATACAACTACCCTGGTATACGTAAGGTGTTTGGTATAGTCCATCACAAATTTCAAAGTCATCCTTTAATCATTAAAAAATGACACATTTATCTACTGTGGGAACATGCACAATCAAACTGAACCAACAAAAGTGCTGCAGTACCATACCAGAGGCAGATTGTGAGCTACACAAATCCCATAACATAAATGTGTGCCCTCAGACTGTGCAGAATAAAACATTCTGTTTTTGATCTTGGTTTTCTATCTTCTAATGTCGTGGCCAATGTGGAGGGCAGAAAGAGCCCTGCCAAAGTCTTTGGAATAGTGAGGATCTGTGTGCCCGTTCCCCGATTTGGATGTTCTTGCCTCTGCTTTTTGTTCCACAGAGAGCTTTCCACACAACGATGTTATGTTATGTTATGTTAGGTTTACATATAAAAGTGCAAATCTCAGCCAGGAGATTATTCCAGCACTGGCGAGAAGGGTATGTTTCTGCCCTCACTGGGCCTGTGTGAAGAGCAATGTTTCCAGGTTTTTCCTGAATTCAAGGGTTGAACTGAATTTCTAATGTATTTCTAATATATTGAACTCTTGTGGAATCTTAGCGCCTCCATATTACAGGCCTGCACAAGTGAACAGCTAACACTATCTCTATAAGTGATGAAAAGCATAATTTTCAGTATGGTAACGTAATGGGTAATGCTATACATGGACGTCATTTGGGGTTTGTCAGGGGTGGCAACTGCCAGGGCACTGGCCTTGTGACTCCTGTCACTGCGCTTGTGACCCCTGGCCTAGAAGGAGGACAAAGGCAGCACCAGTAACAGAGGAACAGGAGCATAGTGAAGGTAAAAATGCTCTAGTCAGAGGCTCTGTGGGAGTGATACTTGAGATCGTAACTGTTAGAATTCGGCCTAAGCAGATAAATTACAGCTCAGCAACACAGCATTTGGGGTCTTCGAGGTCCCAGAGAGCTCTAACAGGCCTGGAGGCTTTTTATATTGCTGTGCTGTCTCAGACTGAGCTGCATAGGAGAAGGAAGTGTTTCTAAGTTCAGGCCAGCTTCACTGTTCTGAACCTGTTGGGATGCCACACATTTTGGAGAGTCCCAATAAGTTCTTTGATGTACCATTTTATATTCACACCTGTGCAAGTTTAATTTACTGCAGCATTATGGGGAATATTTATGTGAGGCTTGTGCTGCTGTTGCATCACTTTTAGTGATATAGCAGTAGTGCGAACCTCTTAACTCTATAAGGCCACGCAAAGCCACTTTGCATAGCTTCTGAATGGCCTCATAGATACAGAGTAAGGCAAGTAAGCACAAATTGCTTCATTGCCCTACTCTGTGATGAAGAGGTGTTCCATGGGCATTGCGGTGGGTATTCACATACAACATCAATGGATTTTGATGCATCCCCAGATTTACAAGGCCATGTAATCCTATGGATGCGTCAAACGCTTATGCCTCCCCCGAAGAGTTGCAACAAGGAGAAATATCTTAATTTATCCTCATTTTTCATTTGTCTATGTCTGCTGCACAGGAAAAAGTCTCCCAGGATTGTTTTTGTGCAGGAAGGTGCACGTTGCTGCCCAAAAACATGCCTGCATGCAATGCAGGCACCTTTCCAATGGTGCCTATATTTACGCTAAAATGCTGAAACTAAGTTATCACAGGAAGAATTGACATGAATGCTCCAAATGCCATTGACACAATGCATTCCTACCGTCTCACTTTGACGCAGGGCAGTGCAGCAAGGTGACTTGCTGCGCTGCCCTGCTCCAAATCTCTGTAAATCTGGGCCTGAGTTTCTAAAAGACCCTATCTCAGGCATCTTCTTTAGGTGGTAATTCACATTTGTGTAAGAGAAAAAATCAGTTGGTATTTAGACAAAATATTGAGTTCTAAATATCAAAAGAAAAATAGCAGAAAAAATATTGTGATTCAAAAACATTGTGATGCAAAAATATCTTTGTCTAGAATATACTTTTTGGGTAAACAATATTATTTTTAAGAATGTTGTTGTTTTAACATTATTTTCAGTTAGATACTTGTAAAAATATTGTTTTAATTTTTTTTAATGTGTTTTAGTAAATGTATTAATTTTGTTACTATTGCTTGTGAAATTTTTTTAATTTCTAAAATATAGTTTGTAATTGTGATTTAGAATTTGTTTTTAATTATTATTAGTGATTTATAGTGTTGTATTGGGTTGTTGGGTGCGTACCAGACACGCACGCAGACACCACAACACACATACCCGCACACACACCAACAAACATACCACCAACAGCCACACACACAGTCATACATGCACACCCACATTCAGACATACATGCACACATCCATACAGACATACATACAGACAGACACGCACACATTTCCAAACACACAACACCCCCCGCATGCATACACACACTCACACACCCCTCTACATACTCACACACACACCCATGCATGCACACAACACACAACACCCCCCTCCCCTAACGGCCGATCAACTTACCTGGTCCGTTGATCCTCCGGGAGAGGATGGGATCCATGGGGGCTGCTCCGCCGCCAACACCCCGTCAACAGAACCCGCCATGCCTAATCACGTAATGTGATTCGGTGGGCGGTGTTCTGTTGACGGGGCGGTGGTGGCGGAGCAACCTCCACTTCCCCGCCGACCGCCAGTATGGCTGCTGGCGTCTCTCTGTCCGGAAAAGGACGGAGGGCTGCCAGCAGTCATAATTCGCCGAGTGGAAAACCGCCAGCACTGGCGGTCTTCAGCACGGCGATCCCTCAGCAGTCTTGTGAAAAAACCGCCGAGGTTGAAATGACCACCTACCACTTTAGACTACATAGATTGCAGCCATAAGACCCACTGCTGAGATCCATGCACTCCCAAGCTGTAGAGGGAAATCTCCAGCCCAGGAGGAAGTTCATTAAAACATAATGATTATTATACGCAGATCATGCATCCTGTGACTTGGGAGATATTTAGAGGTGCATCTGTTCCTCCTTGGGGCACCACAAAGGAGGAGAAAAAAGAAACACCAGCCCTTGCTGGGAACACGTATATTTAGTTAGTGGCTCTGACCATTTAGTTTATGTGAGCAACCTTCTGTCTTTTCCTCTTTCTTGTTGTGGTTGGCCTGAACTTGTGACTTTTCCTCAGTCTAGCATAGTCAGATAACCTCAAATGGCGCTTTCTGCTAATTGGTGCTATTTTCAATTAACACAATTATAAAAATGCAGGTTTTGATTTTGTTCTGCTGGCATTTTATTTAACTATTTATTAAAATGTATTCTATTTTGGGTTTTAGATTTTCCTAGTGTCGTGTTTTCACTTTGCTACTTTTTGAGCTCTGCATAAACACTTTACTCCTTGCCTCTGCGTTAAATCTGACTGCTTTGTACCAAGCTGCCACAGGAGTAAGCCAAGTTAATGTAATGTCTTATGTGCTCCATACTTAGAAGGATTGTGGTTGTTTCTTGAGTGGGGCTTCCGCTCCTCTCACCTCTTTCAACCAATAACCCACTTTCCTACAATCAGCAGATAATGTTGATGGGAAATGACATTGCCTGCTGTCAGGATGTTATGATAATCTCAAATAACTATTAACTACAGGCTTCATTCAGCACACTCCCTGTAAATCAGTGACCTCTGCTCCCTGATTTCTCTTATTATCACTGGGAATTCAGCTCTTCTAACCCTAGAATGTCCTCCTCTTTTCTTTCTACCCCCACTCCTTTCACTTCTAACAGTATGCAACAGATCCCTATACTTGGCTCTAACCCTCACCTGCACAGGGGGTGCTGGACATCCCCTTGTCCAAGTTGATCATGCTATTGTCAGGATTTTAGGAAACGGCCTCTTCTGCCAAACAATTGCACATTCACCTTATTGTCTCTATTAGAAGAACTGTATACGATGTAGGCATATTTTCTACTACAGCTATGCGATTGCAGATGCCAGAAATGTGCATTGTGATCATTTGTGAACTTGTACTGGGGGAAATTGGGTTGTTCGTTGACTGGGATGTGAGCCCTGGCCAAGCACCAACCAGAATCCTCGATAGGGTGATGCATTACGCTGACTCAAATTAATCTGTGCTCAACCCCCTGGTAGCTTGGCAAAAAGTAGTCAGGTTTACCTTAGAGGAAATGTGTAGAATATTTGTGCAACACTTAAAGCTGTCCAGGGCCTACCTTAAGGGTGACAGATATGATAAAAAGGAAGGTTAGGGCCATGCAAAATGTTTACTTTGCCAGGTCAAATTAACAGTTAAAAACTGCACACACACGATGCAATTGCAGCCCTGAGGCATGTTCAAAGTGCTACTTAAGTCGGTAGCACATTCTGTTTTACAGATCCACTAGTAGCACTTAATGTACAGACACTGGGCACATTTAGTGCCACTTTACTAGGGACTTACAAGTAAATTAAATATGCCAATTGGGTATATGACAATCCTACCATGTTTTAAGGAGAGCACAAGCATTTTAGCACTGGCTAGCAATGGTAAATGTACAGAGTCCTAAGGCCAACATAAACAAATTCAGTAAAAAATAAAGTAGTGAATGCAAATAGTCTGGTAATGACCCTGCATAAAGTGCCAAGTCCAACATATACACATAAAGAAGAAGAATAGGTGGAGAAAGAAAATGCGTTTTTTGTGTTGTCACCGACATTTTTGTTGGTTGATGTTGCTGTTGTCTTCTTCTAACCAGGCCCCAGTGCATGTGCTCTCACCCCTAAAAAGAAACTTCAAAATGTGTTGCACTCCTGATTGGTATATTTATCATACCTATCAGTCCCCAGTATATGTTTCAAAGTGTACCTACATCCTGTAAGTAAAATGCCACTAGTGGATCGCAGTACCTATTAAGCCATCCACCTCATTGACTGTGTGAGCATAGTTTTATGTCTACCTTTGTAGCCTGAATGTTACAGTTTTAAAACTGCAACTCAGTCTGTCAAAATAAACCCCTTTGAGGGGCCTAAACCCTGCTTTAGAATATTGATAGGCCATCCCTAAGTACGCTTAAATTTTAAGATTGCAACTCAGTCTGTCAAAATAAACCCATTTGAGAGGACTAAACCCTGATTGAAAATACAGATAGGTCAACCCTAAGTAGGCTTTTTTTTGCCGAGAGATTGATATGTAATGTAGAAAGTTAAGATTGAACATGTCCTTTCAGTGACCAGCACCTAAATGCGATTTTTGCCATAGGAAGGATAGCTGTTCCATAGACAAACATTGGAATGCACTATTAAAGGTAATAATGATGTTGTCAGCTAGACCACTGCTGGAAATGTAATTCTTAGACCCTGTAATTATATTAAAATACCAATTCATGGATGAAGTCAGGTTTTTAATAAATACTAAGGAAAAGGTATGTTTAGAAAGTTACATTTTCTCTACCTAAAACCTCTATAGACTAATTTGCTTTAAACCCAAGCTGCAAGGGCTGTACTTACTATATGAGACATGTAAAGACACCCTATTAAAAGCGTTATAGCTCTAAAGGCCTCCAGAAGACCATGCCAAACCTGTCAAGTCGATCTGACTAAAGTGAGTTGCCACTGGGCAGAAGATTAAAGTTTCTCTTACTCAAGCTTTCTTTGCTGGAAGAATCTGAGCTACAAAAAACTGACCAAGTCTGAAAATAGAAAAATTGACCAGGTGAAGTTGCCCCAAAAGTATTTGGCCAGGTAAAGGGCTTTTCCTGCTCTGAGTTTTTCATACCAAAACCAATGGATTAACCAAGACCTCATCTGACATGGAGCCATTTGCGATCAATTCCTGCTGCTTGGCACCCATTCTAGAATTTTGACTCCCAGAAAAAAGACTAAGGACCTGATTAAGAATTTGGCAGTCCCAAAAAGACCACTATACCAGTGGTCCACCGTCTGTCATAATACGTTGCAAACAGGCAGAACCCCCCACTATTAGAAATGGGGTCTTTGGTTGGCAGTCAGGATAACCCCTATCCAAGCAAGGACCCTAACTATAGCCAGGGTAAGTCACACACAATCCAAATTATCCTGTGCCCACTCTCTGGTAGCTTGGCGCTGAGCAGTCAGGCTTCACTTAGAAGGCAATGTGTAAAGTATTTGTGCAATAAATCATGCAATAACACACCATAAACACCACAAAAACTACATCACACAGGTTTAGAAAAATATAGAATATTTATCTGGTTAAACTATGGTCAAAATGATCAAGATTTGATAAATACAAGTGGAGATATCACTTTTGTAATGATAAATAGAGTCTTTAGTTCTTAAAAAGCAATAAGTGTCTCCTGCAAGAAAAAGGTACCTGGTTTGCGTCTAAATTATCCGCACGTGACCGCAGAGGAGGAAATGCATGGAAAATGGGGAGGTGAGTGTCAGTTTCTCAGGGTGCACACAGACGATGCATTAACGCTTTTCCACTCAGCAAGGGCTTTGCATCGATTTCCGGCGCACTGACTTGGATCCTCTTCGGGTTGTGGGGTATTTGGACGCCCCGGGGATGATGCAGAGAAATCCTGGGTGTGCAGGACGGAGTTACAGTTTCTGTTGCATGGCAGGCGCTGCATCGATTCTTCTTGCAGGACGTAGGGCTGTCTCATTCCAGCTCGGAAATGCGTCTATCCGGTGGGCCATGCGTCGAAGTTCCGGTCGCCACGCTAGCGCTGCATCGATCTCCACTCGGGGAGCGAGTATGCATTGTTCCGGTTCGGCGTTGTGGTGATTTTCTCACTGCAGGGCAGGCTGTGCGTCGATCCTGGCAGCCTTTGCATTGATTTGTGCCACACAAGGAGTTCTTTGCAGAGGTGAAGTCTTTTTGGCCCTGAGACTTCAGGAAACAGGAGGCAAACTCAATCCAAGCCCTTGGAGAGTACTTCTCAGCAGAGCCAAAAGGCAGCAAGGCTGCAGCGCAACAGCAAGGCAACACCCCTTTATAGCAAAGCCATTAGGTGAGTCTTTTGGGCAACCAGGCAGCTTCTCTTAGCAGGTTGCAGGCTCTGGTTCAGAGTTCCTTTCACAGTAGGTATCTTGTCAAGAAGTGTCTGAGTTCGTAGGTTCAGAGACCTGGTTTAAATACCCAAATGTGCCTTTGAAGGGGGGAGACTTCAAATAGTGGCTTAGAAGTGGACAAGGTCCCCTTTCAGTTCCATCCTGTCTGCCAGGGTCCCAGTAGGGGGTATGGCAGTCCATTGTGTGAGGGCAGGCCACTGTCCTTTGACATGTAAGTGTCAGGCCCTCCATTCTCCCAGCCCAGGAAGACCCATTCAGTATGCAGATGTGTGCAGATGTGACTAAGCATCCTGTCTTTGGAGTTCTCTAAGTGAAATGCACAAGGGAGCTGTCAACTAATCCAGCCAGACGTGGAATGTAAGGCACAGAAGGATTTAAGTGCAGAGAAACGTGCACTTTCTAAAAGTGGTATTTCTAAAATAGTAATATTAAATCCAACATCATCAGTCAGCAAGATTTTGTATTACCATTCTGGTCATACTAAATATGACCCTGTTAATCCTTTCAGATCCAAATCTATCAGTAAACAGTATATGAGGGTAGCCCTAATGTTAGCCTATGAAAGGAGCAGGCCTCACAGAATTGAAAAATGAATTTATGAGTTTTACACTAACAGGACATATAAACTACCAAAATGTAAATATATGCTCAAACCTAAATTCAATCTGCCTAAAGATATATAACACCCAACATTTGTCAAGTGTTGGGGAGTGGAGGGAGTAACCTGACTGCAAAGCTTAATAGGCCCTATTTCTGTAACTCCAAACACTAGACCAGTGTTCGCTTGGCCCAATACATCTGTTAGTAAACTCTCACATGAAGTGTACTCACCTGGGAGGATACCATTTGTACAGTGTGTAAAGTAGAGGGAGTGACTTATCTCCCAGAAGACTCTGTTTCTCTACTCCAAACACAAGCCCAGTGTATACTTGCCCAATTCACCTATGTATTAACTCTCAATTGAAGTGTACTGACCTGGGAGGATACCATTTGTACCGTGTGTATAGTAGATAGAGTGACCAGACTGCACATCCCAGGGGGTCCTGTTTATCTAATTCCAACCCCAGCCTAGTGTACACTCAATTACCCTGTGTCTTAACTCTCAATTCAAGTGTACTCACCTGAGAGGTACAAGTTGTATAATGTTTGTCGTAGAAAGAGTGACCTGACTGCAACTCCCATGAGGCACTGTTTCTCTAACTCCAAACATCAGCCCAGTGTGCACTTGGCCCATTAACTATGTAAGTGAACTCCCAAATGAAGTTTACTCACCTAGGAGGATACCATATGTCAACTGTTGGGAAGCAAAGAGAGTGACCTGACTGCAACTCCCAGGATGCCCTGTTTCAGTTATTCCAACCACCAGCACAGTGTGCACTTATCCAAAACCCTTGTTTGATAATTCTCAATTGAAGTTTACTCACCTGGGAGAGGCCAAGATACAGATTGTGTTAAACTCAGAGACATGTCTGTCTACCTACCTCCATCCTGACCTGCGCTAACCCAAGATGACACTATTGAGGACAGAAATTACTCCTTACCCAGTGTGTACAACAAGTATTCCTAAGGTCTCAAGCTGCATCATCAGACTGGTATTGGCAGAGGACAAAATGACAGCACTGTGCACATGATTACCCCAGTCACATATACAACAAAGTCCTGGGTTTGCCTACATCCCACTCTACTAGTCCTCCAAATGGTCAAAGCCATATGTTGTCTCTATACTGTGTCGGCTGTACCTATGGTAAGATGTCATTTTCAGTCCATCTTCCCGAGGCCAATTGATATGCACATCTCATCAGCTGCTTGAGTCCAATAGGCTTGGCATGCTTCACACATCTTGTCAAATAGCCCAAGACTATGGTAACTTGGCACAATTGGATTAATTAGAATGTAACTATGTCCAATGTCTCTGCTTACTGTAACACAAAACGTTTGGAGGTAGACACAATTCAACGAGTAACAGTGTACGTTTTTCATCAACAGGTGGTTCTGCTACTGGGCACACTGAGACCACAGAACAGATTATCATTACCCCCCGATGAAGCCCTCAGTGACGACAACACTCATGGACGTGTGATCTTGGAGGAAGGTCCTGGCACATCTGAGCTACCTGATCAGATGGCAACAGGGAGTCTCACTCTGCCCACAACATCACCTTCCTGCCCTGTTGCTTCTACATCTCAGGTAACCATTCGCCCCCAACCAGCACAGTTTCCACCATCTTGTGCACCCGGTCCTGAATCCTGAGATGGAGCTTAATACTTCGGGCACTGAGGGTCCAGGAACCAATTGGAGAGGGCATCCTGTGCAAAGGGCACAGGCTCATGGGGGTAGGGTGCATGGGAGGGATGCTGTGGGCCAGCAGAGTGAGGCCATTGGGACTGCTGTCGGTCAGGACACTATTAGCCACATCTAGGGAGTCCATCCGGAGCCCCAAGGCATGATGGGGCAGGAGTTGACTGAATTTGGGGAAATTAAGCAGCTACAGAGGGACATGCAGAGGGACATGTGTGAACAAATGGAGGCCCACAATTTCAACATGGCCTCCCTAACAGGGGTACTAAGGGACATTCACACAACCCTGAGCAGGGCTTTTCAAAAACAATTTTCCACTTCTTTTGGCTCACCAACATCTGACCCAAGTGCATTGGTGCGAAACACAGGACAGAAGGCCCTGCCAGAGGAACAACAAATCACAGATACCCCTGCCTCTGTAGCAGGTGACCTCCCCCTGCAAGCGGGGATGTCCAGTGAAGAACCCAGGAGGTGCCGATGGCAAGACATCCACCACTGCCAGCAATAATTATCTTCCTTATGTTGTAATTTAGCAGTGATTAGATTAAGCATTAGCAGAAGACATCTTGTATTTAGTAACTATTGTGAACATTTTGCGGAATCCATTTTGTATTCATGGCAGCCATTTTCTCTGCTACATGCTGCCATGTGCTCTGTCCTACCTTTCTGTTAACTGCTCTTGAAATCTGCCTAGTGACAAGTTATATTTAGCATCTCTTACTTTCGCACATGCTCAGTAAGGTCTGCAGCTGTTAGTCCTTGGAAACTGTTAGCTCCTCCTACCTGTCGACTGTGCATTTTCCACATGACCTTACATGTATACAAGTCTTGTTTCCATAACTGTACCATCTCCTTTTAGCCCCTGCGTGGGTATAAAAGGACCATGCTCTCTCAGTTCATTGTGCTACTTCAAACATTACCCAAGGGTGCTGTTTAAACTGCAGTACCACCTCAAGAGGTTTAATAAACTTTGTCTTTTATTTCAGTTTCTGTGCCAACTTCTTCCTACATGGTCTGAGGACTTTGTGCAGAGAAAGGTGAACCCCTTGCACTAGTAGGCCTTGCTGAGGCTTACTTCAACAAATAGGTCCTCCTTTGTGTCTCACATATTGACTTTGTGGACTGATCCTGAACCACCTTCCATTTCCCATGGGGGGAGTCCTATGAACTTTGGACTTTCAATGGTGTAGCAACTCAAATGATTTCATTCCTCATGACTGACCCCTTCACATTTCTGTTTTTGTAGAGTCATGTCACATATATTTTCTGTTAGTCGTAGCTTCACAATGAAATCACCCATCACTGACTCATTTTCTACTGATTTTGATTTCACATTTAGCCATGTAGATATGTCAGATCATGTGAACAATACGATGATGATCCAAGGTACTTGTTCAAGATGGGATATGTTGCATGTAGACAGTGTCCAGCTCAGGATTACAACCATCCCACTCGAACAAGTAAATGTAAGTGGCTGTCAATATGTCTGAACTATTGGAAATCATAAATGATCTACTCTTACTGAGTAAATTAACATATTAGCAGGTACAAATCTCCAGACCACAGAAGAAAGGAATTTGCTAGGCATTGTCCTGTAGAATAGGCAAACATTGAAGTGGGTGATGTCATCAGCTTGAGTCTTATCTCATACCACATCAGAGTAATCCAACATCACATAACCCAAGATTCAAACAGATGGCAGTACAACAGTTTCTGATCACAGGGCCATTATAATCCAGTGCTCATGAAATGAAATGAAATGAAAGGGGATTTATAAAGCGCGACTGCTGCCCTAAGGCGTCCAAGTGCTAAGTAGAAAAAAACGGTTCACTGAGGGAGTCAATGGGGAATTAGCTCCTGAACAGGAAAGTTTTTAATTCCTTGCGGAAGGAAGGGAGGATGGGATTGGATCTAAGGGATAGGGGAAGTGAATTCCATAATTTGGCGGCGTTGAGGGTGAATGCCCTGCCTCCTGCTCTTGACCTCTTAATTCTAGGTACGGTAGCTAGAAATGCGTTGGATGAGCGCAGCATTTTCCCGGGGAGATAGGGAGTGAGAAGAGAATGATTGATCTCTGGGTTTGCTCTGTGAAATGCTTGATGGGATATGCATAGGGCTTTGTATTTTATTATATCCCTCACCGGGAGCCAATGGAGTGATTGAATTCCCGTTTTGGCAGATTCTCTTCTCGGTATCTTAAGTAGCGTACGTGCAGCACAGTTTTGATTTCGCTGTAGTTTTTGCAGCACAAATTCAGGGGATCCCAGATAGAGAGCATTGTTGAAGTCTATCCGGGACTGGATGAGGCCCTGAATAACCACCTGTTGGGCTTCGAATGGTAGGAGAGGCAAAATTTTCTTCAGCATCCGGATGATGCCGAAACAAGTTGCTGAAGTTTTAGTGGCCTGGGTGTTCAGAGTGAGTGAGTTGTCAAGCCACACTCCCAGGCTTTTAATATTCTCCTGCGGAGTAGGTGGTGGGCCTAAACTAGGGGGCCATAGCCGGTCGAAGTCAGTGAGGGTGGAGGGGCCGAGGAGCATGACCTCGGTTTTATCCCAGTTTAATTTTAATGAGGATGCTGTCATCCATTTCCTCACCTCTTCCATGCAGGCCGCCAGATTGTCCCGAGGGGACCCGCTGTTCTTCTGTGCCAGGGAGACCACCAGCTGGGTGTCGTCCGCATAAGAAATGATTTTAATACCATATTGGCGGACAACCCCAGCCAGCGGTCTCATGTACACATTGAACAGCGTGGGGCTTAGGGAGGAGCCCTGGGGCACCCCACAATCCAGGGATCTACTGGTGGAGCAGGAGTCGCCATCGAAGACCTGAAAAGTCCTTCCGCTCAAAAAGGAGCTCAGCCAGTCAAGGGCGGCCCCGGCGAGTCCCAGATGAGATAGCCGGCAAAGAAGAGTTTTGTGGCAGACAGTGTCGAACACGGCGCTTAAGTCCAGGAGGACCACTGCCACTGATCCCCCCTGATCCAGGATCCTCCTGGATTCCTCCGTCACGGCTAGGAGGGCTGTTTCTGTGCCGTGTTTGGGACGGAATCCGGTCTGGGTGGAATCCAGAAGCTGGTTCTCTTCAAGGAATTTAGTGAGGTGAATGTTAATATGTTTCTCCAAAATTTTGGCTATCCAGGGTAGCAGGGAGATGGGACGATAGTTATTTGGGTCATTCGGGTTGAGGGTAGGTTTTTTGAGTAGTGCTCTCACCATCGCCTGTTTCCAGGTTGGGGGCACTACGCCCTTTAATATAGAGCCATTGAGGAATTCCAAGATAGTGGGGAAAATGACTTGGCTAACCATGTTCATCATACGGGGGTACAGGGTCACGGGGGGAGCCAGACTTTATTTGTGAGGCCAGGGATTGAAGTGAGTCTGAGTCCATTAGCGGGAATTTGTTTAACATTGCTTGCGTTGGGGATTCATTCAGCGTAGGAGAACAAGGTTCAGTGGCTATGGGTTCAGGTACAGGGGTTGAGAATGACGAATAGATTTTATTTATTTTTTGGTAAAAAAATTCAGCTAACTCGTTGCATCTATCTGTGGGGTTTTCGGCTGGAGCGGCCGGAGCGGAGATCTTGGAAAGGCTCTTAACTATTTGATAGATTTCTTTTGGTTTGGACTTGGCGGACATAATCTTCTCTCTAAAGTAGATGGATTGGGCTATATTGATTTCCAGTTTATAGGTCCTAATGGATTCTCTATACCTGATTTTTTCGACGGGGTCGTATCTCATGCGCCATTTTCTTTCAGATTGTCTACACTGCTGTTTTTTCATCCTAAGCTTGTCTGAATACCACGGAGCGGTTGCTCGTGCTCTTTTTAGAATGGTTCTCCTCATGGGGAGAATGGAATCGATGGAGTCCTCGATCCATTTGTGGACTTTGCTATTGTCAAGTATGGGGTCTTGGGATAGAGACGGCTTTGTGTCAGATAATAGATTTGACCATTGTACCAATGGAAGCTTAGACCATTTCCTCATTTTACGTGGTGTAGGAATGGGAGGAGTGAATTTGTGGATCTTCCAGTCAAGGGGGATAAGAAAGTGGTCGGTCCAGGGAAGATGTTTGATGGTGCCGACCGAAAGGTTGGGGCAATTAGTGAAGACAGGGTCAAGCAGGTGGCCCTTGTCGTGGGTAGGAGACTGGATTAGTTGCTCCAGTTGAATCGCAGCCAGGCTTCCGACTAGCTCCCTAGTGGTTCCGTCATTGATATTATCAAAGTGCATGTTGAAATCTCCAAGAATCGTAAAGTTGGAGGATGACATTACGTATTCTGCTGCTAGCGGAGGGAGTAGGGAGTGAAAGTCGTAAAGTGAGCCTGGGGGACGATACACGAGAACTCCTGTTAGACTGTCATTGGGGGTAAATTTCAGGCAGAAAGCCATGCTTTCGCAGTCCTGAAGTGGGTCTGGGGTACAGTAACAATGATACTGGGATTTATGAATAATTGCAATACCTCCTCCCTTAACTTGCTTGCGATCTCTGCGTGAGATCTTGTAGCCAGAGGGTAGTGCTTGGATCACGTCGGGGTCACAATCCGGAGTCAGCCAAGTCTCTGTCAGAAAGATGGCATCAGGTGCCCGGTCTTCTATTAATAGGGAGATAGCTGCACTATGTTTTGGCAGAGATCTACAGTTTAAAAGTAATAAGGAATAATTTTGCTGGTCCGATGTCTGCTGAGTGCTGTTTAGTCTGGTATTGCAGGATTGGCAGACGGATGGAAGGCTTAGGGGGTGGTAGCGGTGGAGGCAGCGAGCTTCCCTGGGAGGATTATGTTTGAGAAGGTCAGCTGGGTTATATTGAATCATGGGGCGAGGGACAGGGGGGGTGGCCCCTGTCCCCGTCCGGCCGCGGACAGGCGCAGACGGGCTTGCCTTTTGCGCGCCTTGGGCGCGCCCGCAGCGCGCGTCCGGGGGTGGCACATGATTTTATAGGGAGGGGGGCGTGGCCTCCCTGGTGTGGGCGTGGCTAGAGTTGAGTGGCGAAAAGGCACCAAGAGATTTCAAACCTGCGTCAGCCCTTAGCTCGACTGCGCGGGGAATCCCAAAAACAGGAAGGGCTGGGGAGTGCTCAGGGGGAAGTGCTTGTCAGATAAAAACACACAATTCAATACAATTCTGTTTTTAAAAAAAAGCGAGCGTGCTCCCGGCTATTCGCCTCAGGAGTTAGTATCTTCTACTGCGGGCTCTGGCTTCAGCGCGCCTTATGTAGAGGATTCAGTGGGCATGGCCTCCCGGGTGTGGGCGTGGCCAGAGTTGAGTGGCGAAAAGGCGCCAAGAGATTTCAAACCCGCGTCAGCCCTTAGCTCGACTGCGCGGGGAACCCCAAAAACAGGAAGGGCTGGGGAGTGCTCAGGGGGAAGTGCTTGTGATGCTCATGCATCTGATGACACAAACATGCCAGTGTTTGGCACAGGAACTGTGGCCTACTGTGATGAAACACATCTACAGCTGCATGCAGGTCATAAAAAAAGAGTGTTTAGCTAATTTCAATGGGAACGGACTGGGTTATGGCCTAAAACTACATATGTTCTGACTACATGATGACACACATGATGCATCAGGCACACCACAGGACACAAAACAAGCAGGCACTTCTGAGCTTCCATCCAAACACTCTGCACAGGTTTCCTACATCCACACTTTGTGAGCTACATTACCTGGAACAATCCATTTCCACTTCGTATGTCAGAACAGCATCACATACCTGCCAATGTCACAACTTTGAAATGCCCATATGAAGATCTCATGTGAAGGTACCTGTACAAAGAACAAAACTAGGAGTATAGGCATGGAACCATAGATATGACACAAGTCACATAGCAAGCATCTGGAAATCAAAATACATTGAAAGAAATCTAACGCAAACAAAACAACATTATCAAGGTAGGGATGTGTCAAAAGTTATCCCATCAATCAGCCTTTGGCTTATTTTTGCAAAGTATCAGCTCCCTAACTGTTTGAAAAAACGAATTCCACATATTCTCACGACTACAGTGCATTTTACAGTCACAGTCATGACATCACATGACATACTTACACTCATGAGAATTAGCTGTGGATGAGATCTTATTGCAAGTCAGCTACTTCCTCTGCACCACTGTCATCTTCAGTTGGCGTTTTGGATTCTCATCCAGAGGCACTGCAGGCTCCCCCTCCTCTGGGATGTAGGGAAATTCCTCCGCAGGGCAATGCAGTGGAACATGCAGTGTGCCACAGTGATCTGACACACTTTCCCAGATAAGTAGAGGAGGGTTCCCCCAGTACTGTCCAGACAGCAGAATCTGGCCTTTAGGAGCCCAAAAGCCTGGTCCACTGCGCGCCATGTTCTTCCATGTGCCCAGTTGAATCGGACTTCCCCTGGCGTAGTTGGATTCCTCAGCGACGTCAATAACCAAGGATGGTTTGGGTATGCTGAATCTCATATTGAGGAATGGGACACATGCAACAATGAGTCCCTCACTTCATGATTTTAGCAACTCATACACAATTGGGATAGACGTGACTTATCAATCAGCCAGGTCCTCTCTAATTGCAGCTGTGACATCAACGGGGTTTGGTGCTGTTCCGTATTATAAAGAAATCATGGACTGATCCAGGAAAATGGGTACAGATGTTTGAGATGTAGAGATCCACCAAACAAACAAGTTTCACGTTGATGCAATGGAAGTTTTTTCTGTTGCAATAGACTTGTTCAGTGGCACCAAGGCAACATGTGTACCATCAATGGCTCCCACCAGACATGGAAGGTGGGCAAAACCATAGAAGTCAGCCTTTACATTGGCTAAATCATTACATCGGGGGAACTGATATAGCTGTCAATGTGTTTCAACATTGCTGAGAGGAAACATCAAAACACCAAACTGGACATGCCACCAGATAGGGCTCTGTGGCAAGAAGGTGAAATACTGCCATGTCTTGAACAATGGGTGGTATGTAGTATGGATTACTGTTAGCAGGCATCAAATCTGGCTCCAACTGATGGCATAAATCAACTATTGTTTGCCTATTCAAATGGTAGAGGTCGATAATGTGGCTATCCTCCTTGGTCTGAAGGTCTGGCAATGAATGGTAGGCAGGAGGTTGTCGTATCCTCCATCTCCCAGGGTACCTATGTGTGAATAAACATGAATTGGTATATTAGTCACTGTGTCCACAGCAACATAAATGATCCATACCAAAAGAACCATTTGACAAAGCATGTCAATCAATCAGTACTGGTAGAGCGCAACATCACCCGTAGGGTCTCAAGAAGCAGTGGTGGGCATGCTGATCATTCAAAGAGCCAGGTCTTGAGATCCTTCCTGAATTTCTTCAGTGATGCACCCTGTCTGAGGTTGAGAGGGAGTGTGTTCCATGTCCAGGCTTTGAGGTAGGAGAAGGATGTACCTCAAACTGTGCATTTATTGATTTCCCCCCAGCATACACGCATGTAATAATGACTCTGCTAACTAACAAGACAGGACACTTATTGAAAGATGTACTTGAGCTGGGAGAGTGGATGAAACCTGAAAGAGCCTCTCGGTCTGAGGGCTGTACTGATAATAACAGGGTATCTAGAAGAGATATGTTTTGGGCATTGTTAAAGGATGGTATCAACAAAGAACAGATAGATGGGATAGATACCACAAGACTGTGGGAGATGTATCACAAGCAAGGGATGGACAGAAAGGAGGAGAGCAGTAAGGTGAATACGCAGGATAATAAACAGGTGAATCATGGCTAGTCAGAGACGCAGGGGGAAGAAGGAGAGGGAGAAAAATGTTTCCTCAAAGGGAAAGGAGGAGGAAGATCTGAACACTGATTGGTTGACTGTGGAGGGAAGGAGAGAAAGTTCCTCACAGGTATGAGAGTATATATTCAGATTTGACTTAGGCAAAAGTCACCAGGTTTAAATCAGATGAGGAAATAGGCCAAACTTCGGTAAAGGGATAGGCTCATAAGGATAATAGACCCCATGTTGATTTAGGAAAAAAAGAAATGTTCAGAAGGTCAGGGCCCTGGTGGATACCGGAGTGGAGGCTTCTTTGATATTTGAAAATCTGAAAAAGGACACAGGTCAGCACTACACCATCACAGGGTTAAGGTGGAAAGAAAACACCTGTTGTGCAAACCAAGGTTCAATTTAAAATAGGGAGAACACCAAAAAGCGAATACACTGTCTTGATAGTGCCTCTCTTTGAACATATTTTTGGAATTGATATTCTGAAGGGAATGACTTTATATTTGGATGATGAGTGTTATCAATTTGGATCAAAGAGATACCTCTCAGTGGCAACAGTGAGGGTGAACCTCCAGTGAAGGTGCCCCCAGCCACAAAGGTGGTTCATTTGAAGCAGTACCGAATCCCAGGAGGGCATGAGGAGATAAGTGAGACCAAAAAGGATTTGGCAGAGGCATGGGTTGTGGCACTGGTCACCACTGCATGGAATAATCCTGTGTGGCCCTTGCGCAAACCTTATGGGAGCTGGAGAATGACAGTTGATTACTGAGAACTGAATACATTTACACCCCATTTGACTGTTGCGGTCCCCGACACCATCACATTCATTGAAAGGAAACAAAAACACAAAGAGGCCTCGTATGTGACAATTGAT
The DNA here is from genome assembly GCF_031143425.1 of Pleurodeles waltl. NCBI lineage: Eukaryota > Metazoa > Chordata > Amphibia > Caudata > Salamandridae > Pleurodeles > Pleurodeles waltl. Next base: position 453,999,148 of record NC_090440.1, on the reverse strand, counting down.
ATTGCCAATGCTTTTTTCACTATACCATTGGCCCCTGAAAACCAAGAGCAATTCAGTTTCTTGAGGTTTGGGAGACAATTAAAAAAAAAAATTGTCTATGGGGTATGTACACAGCCCCACTATCTGTCACCGTCTGGTGGCAGAACACCTGAATGAAGTACCTGTCATTCCAGGGGTGCAGCTATCTCCTATTGATGATTTTATGATTCAGGGAAAAACACAAGAACAGATGCAGACTCAGTTGGTCAGGGTTGTGGAACATTTGCAAAGCAAAAGGCGGGTCATAAATCCAGACAAGATGCAAGGACCCTCTCAAAATGTGAAGTTTCTAGAAATTCAGTGGAACCAGAGACATAAGAAGGTGTTGCCACTTGTGAGACAAAAGACACAGGAATTTGCCACACCCCGTAATGAGCAGAAAACTCAGCGATTCATTGGACTGTTTGGCTTTTGAAGAAAGCATATCCTTCCTTTAGTCAGATTTTGGCCCCTTTGTCCAAGGTGATTTGAAAGAAGCATGAGTTTAAATGGGGGAGCAGCAGCAGTGTTCATTTGAATTGGCAAAGAGGGCGATTCAACTTGCCTTACACTTGTGGGCAGTACAGGAGAGAGATACTGAATTGCATGTGCCAGTCCAGGGGAAATATACAAATTGAAGTATGTGACAAAAACAGGGAATCGAAAGAGTGCCCCCAAGGATTTTGGACTAAAAGGTTGCCAGATACTGGCAAGTGGTACACTTAATTTGGAAAGCAGTTACTGGTGGGTTATTAGGCTCTGGTGGATACCAAGTAGATGACAATAGGGCATAACGTGATTCTGAGACCAGAGATCCCAAAAATGCAGTGAGTAATGAGTTCACCCAAAACTCACCGAATAGGACATGCACAGGAAGCAAGTATCATTAAGTGGAAATAGTACATACAGGACAGGGCCCGAGTGGGACCATCAGGAACCGCGGCCCTGCAGGAAAAGGTAGCACAGGCCCCTGTGCAGGATAAAGAGGTGTTTCAGGAGGTGCCAGAGGTAAAAGAGTCACCCATGAGGTAGGGTGAGCCATTTGAGTCCTTGTCCCCTGAGGATAGGAAGGATGTATGGTTCGCTGATGGTTCAGCAAAGTTTGTGGGGACCAGGAGACATTAAAGGCAGTGTCATATAATCCTGTAACCAAGAAGCTGCTTTCCACTACTGGAGAAGGGAAGAGTAGTCAGTATGCAGAATTGTGCGCTGTATACCAAACTCTAAAAAAGAATTACTTGGGAAATGTCAAAGCCAAATTTCGGAAGCAGAAGTGGTGACCTAGGAATCTGAATTGATGGGGATGGCTAAATGGGCTCATCAAAAATGTGGACACCTGGGAGAGGATACCACTAAGACGTAGGGAGAGATTAGAGGGATGCACATTACCCTAGATGTGAGTAAGACAATCATCATGCAATGTCCTATTTGTCAATATACACAACAGAGATCTGTTCTGCAGACCATCAAATATCAGCTGGAGAGAGGAAAATTATCAGGGTAGATCAATCACATTGGACCACTGCCGAATAGTTGCAGGTGTCAAAACGCCTGCACGGTGGTAGATACTTATTCTGATTATTTGATCCTATTTCCTTGTTAATGTGCTACTCGGTTCAATAGGATATAAGACATTAGACTTGTTGATGTTGTACTATCGAGTTCCACGCTAGATCCAAAGTGATAACGGATCACTTTCTAAAGGCAAGTTGGTGCAAGACTACTGTTCACAGCATAATATAGAGTGGATTTATCATATTACCCAAAAGGTGCAGGATTGATTGAAAGGATGAATGGAATCTTGAAATCTCAGTTATGCAAGTTATCAAATGTTTCACGGAAAAATTGGAGAGATCATTTAAATGAAGCATTACAGTGCCTGTTGTTGCAGTTTGTTTGGCATCAATGGGATGTACATTGTACAGGTATTGGAGACCAGTACTGTATGTTGTGGACATTCACTTCGAGTTTTGTGATGCTTTTTGAGGCTCTAGATCCTCCATGTGTTGCATGCACATAACTAGGCAGGGAGACTTTACTGCCATATGATGACAATTCTTTGTTTTTGATGTTGCAAATGTTAGACAATATGTATATACTTTACAGCATGAGCAGTGTGTGCATCTTGTCTGAGTCCTTTGAGGATCAGGTAAGCAATCTGTATTGTGCCACCACACATCTGGCCTTGTCAAACTGTTGCCAGGAAGGCATATCATAACACACTGTGCCCTTCAGGTTGACACACAAGTCACATTGTTGATGGTGACGTGATGAACTGTCATGCAAGGAAGTGAGGGAAATTTGAGTGTTATGTAAGTTCTGTATGCTCAGCCTGAAGAGACCAGGGCCTGTCAAATGTCAGACGTCTGGGTATGCAGGACCAAAATGGAGACAGTGATGCAGCTTCCCATTGGGCAATGTATCTCCCAGTATGGAGCATAATCCTGACTGTGGGAGAGTCACTGTTGCCATGCAACTGTGGCACTGTGCTCACTCCCTGTAGACCTGCAGATCCTGTCACGTGGCCAATGTGAGGCCAAAATGTCCCCTGAATGCCCCAGGCCATTGACTAGATTAGGAATGGGTACTGAGGCAAATCCATTAACTAGTCCATGTTTGCATTTTGCCTCATTGTAAATCTGTGGTGTCTTTGACCCATGACAGGTCCCTAACTCCCATAGCTCTCATAGCTCTGTTGTCACCTTCACATAAGTCATATTTCTCCAGTAAAGGCGTATTGCACAATTGACAAACCCCGTGCAGATAGTGTGTAGACTCCTGGGAGGCAATGATATGTGACTCAGTAGCTTGGTTATACGGCAGAAATGGAACCAGATATACCCTTGCATGTTGGATGCCATCGATTTAGGTTTTCAACATATGCACAAAGGTGTGTTCTGTGGTACAGGTACATACCACTGAAACCCACCCTGAAGTGGTATGAGTCTGCATTTGGTAGGTCACATGTCCACACATGCACAGTGAAGAGACTTTTCATACCCACCATGCTAGCTCTTTCATTGTCAATCAAGTCTTAGAGGGAAGTCTGTACTATGGTAGTTGCCTGTAGGGACTGTATGCATTGAGTCAATGTTACAGAGTATAAATGTATTTGCCAAGTCAGGCCTAGGTACATTTTCCTGGATCATGGGCTACCTGATATCTGTAGGCTTGCTTAGTCACTGTAGGGCATGAGCAGGGCAGTGGGTTAGTCTGCAGATAACTCAAAAAGTGTGTAGTCACATCCCTGTATTTATTAGCCTGTGTGATTTACACTTGTGTTGTATTGACAAATTGCCCATTTTGTGCTTGGTGCTTCTGACGTGTGTGACACAACCACTTGTACAAAAACTTGTGTTTGTAATGCTTTGATTTGTCACTTGCATTTATACAGGTCTATGTCGATCAGAAGAAGGGTAGTTGGAGAGCCATCGCTCAGAAGGTGCGGACCCTGGTGGTCCATAGCCACTGGAGTGCCCACTGTCTGAAGAGGTGGGAGGACCTGAGACCTTGGGCCCGGAAGGTCACTGAGGTCCAGCTGGGTTTATTCTCCCAACGTGGGCAGGGTGCATGTCAGAGCATGCCCCCCGTAATGGCCCACATTGGGGAGGTGGCCTACCCGGAGCTTGATGGGTGTTAGACCTGACAGCCTTAGGGGTGTCACCCCTAACTTTTTGCATGCTCCCTCCACTTTGTTAGATAGTGTTTTTGCTGGTTTTAAGACTATGCGCACTTTACCACTGCTAACCAGTGCTAAAGTGCATATGCTCTCTCCCTTTAAACATGGTAACATTGGATCATACCCAATTGTATTATATAATGTACTTATAAGTCCCTAGTAAAGTGCACTATATGTGCCCAGAGACTGTAGATTAAATGCTACTAGTGGGCCTGCAGCATTGGTTGTGCCACCCACTTAAGTAGTCCCTTAACCTTGTCTCAGGCCTGCCATTGCAAGGCCTGTTTGTGCAGTTGCACTGCCAAATTCGACTTGGCATTTAACAGTACTTGCCAAGCCTAAAACTCTCCTTTTTATACACATAAGTCAACCTAAGGCATGCCCTAGGTAACCAATAGGGCAGGGTGCTGTGTAAGCAAAAGGCAGGACAGGTACCTGTGTAGTTAACATGTCCTGGTAGTGCAAAACTCCTAAATTCGTTTTTACACTGCTGTGAGGCCTGCTCCCTTCATAGGATAACATTGGGGCTGCCCTCATATATTGTTTGAGTGGTAGTTGCTGATCTGAAAGGAGAAGGAAGGTCATATTTTGTATCCAGAATGGTGATACAAAATCCTGCTGATTGGTGAAGTTGGATTTATTATTACTATTTTAGAAATGCCACTTTTAGAAAGTGAACATTTCTCTGCACTCAATTCTTTCTGTGCCTTACAATCCACGTCTGGCTGGGTTTAGTTGACAGCTCCCTTGTACATTCACTCAGACACACCCCAAACACAGGATACTCAGCCTCACTTGCATTCATTTGCATTTTGAATGGGTCTTCCTGGGCTGGGAGGGTGGAGAGCCAGACACTTGCATGTCAAAGGACAGCAGCATGCCCCCACACAAAGAACTGCCACAACCCCTACTGGGATCCTGGCAGACAGGATTTGGACTGAAAGGGGAATGTATGCACTTCTAAGCTACTCTTTGAAGCCCCCCCCACTACAAAGGCACATTTGGGTATTTAAAAAGAGCCTCTGCTCCTTGAACTCAGACACTTACTGGAGAAGAAACCTGAACCAGAACCTGCATCCTGCCAAGAAGAACTGCCTGGCTGCACAAAGGACTCACCCATCTGCTTTCTGTGAAGAACTGCTACCTTGCTGTTGCACTGCTGCCTTGCTGCTATCTGGCTGTGGTTAAGAAGTGCTCTCCAAGGGCTTGGATAGAGCTTGCCTCCTGTTCCCTGAAGCTCAGGACCAAAAAGACTTCTTCTCTACAAGAAGTACTTCTTGTGCGGTGAAATTCGATGCACAGCCTGCCAGAAACGGCGCACAGCCTGCACCACAGTGAAAATTTCAACTCACGCCGACCCACGCAGCCCAAATTTGCATCAAGAAGATCGACGAAGCGCCAGCCTAGTGACCAGAAATTTGACGCACAGCCCACCGGATTGATGCACAGCCAAGCCGGGATGACGCAGCCTGACTTCCTTAGCGGAATTGACACAGTACCTGACATGCGGTAGAAAATTCAACGCAACACCCACCAAATTGATGCAGCTCCTGTGACTTTGTCCTGCCAGTGCTAGAAATCCATTCATCATCCCCGGGGCATCCAAAAAACCCGCAACCTGTAGAGGTTCCACGACTGTGTGCCGGAAATCGATGCACAGCCGTCCCTGCCTGAAAGCTAAATATTGCATCGCCGTGTGCAGCCCGAGAAATCGACGCACACCCCATTTGTTTCCACGCATCTCCTCCTCTGCGGTTCTTTGCGGCAATTTTGCACATGAACCAGGTACTTTGTGCTTGAAAGAGACTTTGATTGCTTTTAAAAGACTTAAGACACTTGGGCCCATATTTATACTTTTTGACGCTAAACTGCGCTAACGCAGTTTAGCGTCAAAAAATTTAGCGCCGTCTAACGCCATTCCGAAGCGCCATGCGGGCGCCGTATTTATGGAATGGCGTTAGCCGGCGCAAGCAGACCGGCGCTGCCTGGTGTGCGTGGAAAAAAAACACGTAGACCAGGCAGCGCCGGCGTAGGGGGAAAATGGCGCTAGGGCGTCTTAAAATGGCACAAGTCGGGTTGACGCTAAAAAATCGTCTTAACCCGATTTGCACCATTTTTTCGACGCCCAGACGCCATTTAAATGACTCCTGTCTTAGTAAAGACAGGAGTCATGCCCCCTTGCCCAATGGCCATGCCCAGGGGACTTATGTCCCCTGGGCATGGTCATTGGGCATAGTGGCATGTAGGGGGGCACAAATAAGGCCCCCCTATGCCACCCAAAAAAATTTGAAAAATATAAAAAATTATACTTACGTGAACTTACCTGAATGTCCCTGGGGTGGGTCCCTCCATCCTTGGGTGTCCTCCTGGGGTGGGCAGGGGTGGCAGGGGGGGTCCCTGGGGGCAGGGGAGGGCACCTGTGGGCTCATTTTGAGCCCACAGGCCCCTTAACGCCTACCCTGACCCAGGCGTTAAAAAGTGGCGCAAATGCGGGGTTTTTTGACCCGCCACCTCCCGGGCGTGATTTTTGCCCGGGAGTATAAATACGACGCATTTGCGTCGCCGTCATTTTTTTAGACGGGAACGCCTTCCTTGCATCTCATTAACGCAAGGAAGGCGTTCACGCAAAAAAATGACGCTCTTTGCCCATACTTTGGTGCTAGACGCGTCTAACGCCAAAGTATAAATATGGCGTTAGTTTTGCGCCGAATTTGCGTCGAAAAAAACGACGCTAATTCGGCGCAAACGGAGTATAAATACGGGCCTTGATATCACTTCTACAGTGATATCTGAACATATACTTATTGCATTTTAATCGTTTTGACCTGCATCTTATCAGATAAATATTATATATTTTTCTAAACACTGTGGGCCATATGAACGAAAACATTTTCCCATAGACACAGAATGGGCAAAACTGCTTGCTACATCTGGCCCTGTGTGCTGTATTTTTGTGGTGCTATATGGTGTTATTGTATGATTTATTGAACAAATACTTTGCATATTGCCTTATAAGTTAAGCCTGACTGCTCAGTGCCAAGCTTCCAGAGGGTGGGCACAGGATAATTTGGATTGTGTGTGACTTACACTAACTAGACCAAGGGTCCTTGCTTGGACAGGGGATAATCTGACTGCCAACTAAAGACCCCATTTCTAACATTGGTGATCAGCAGTGAGGATAGGACTTGTATTTGTGCAGTGATACAGTAGCTAGGTATTCACTACCTGCCCACAGTTGAAGGTCAACTTGATTTTTTATCTTTTCTGAAATTTCAATTTTTTAACTAAAATCGTCTCTCAACATGTCTCAGGCTGGGTCTCAAGATGGGGTTTTTGACTTGACCCTGTTGGAGACATATAGCAAAGACAGGAGTCATGCCCCCTTGCCCAATGGCCATGCCCAGGGGACTTCTGTCCCCTGGGCATGGTCATTGGGCATAGTGGCATGTAGGGGGGCACAAATCAGGCCCCCCTATGCCACAAAAAAAAAATAAAAAAAAATACTTACCACAACTTACCTTTTCTTTCCTGGGATGGGTCCCTCCATCCTTGGGTGTCCTCCTGGGGTGGGCAAGGGTGGCAGGGGGTGTCCCTGGGGGCTTGGGAGGGCACCTCTGGGCTCATTCTGAGCCCACAGGTCCCTTAACGCCTGCCCTGACCCAGGCGCTAAAATCCGGCGCAAATGCAGGTTTTTTTGTCCCGCCCGGGAGTATAAATACGACGCATATGCATCGCAGTCATTTTTTAAGACGGGAACGCCTACCTTGCATATCATTAACGCAAGGAAGGTGTTATCGCAAAAAAATTACGCTAACTCCATGAACTTTGGCGCTAGACGCGTCTAACGCCAAAGTATAAATATGGAGTTAGTTTTGCGTCGAATTTGCGTCGAAAAAAACGACGCAAATTCGGCGCAAACGGAGTATAAATATGCCCCATACTGTCAAACAGCTGAATGGGTTCTGCAGGGATATGGGAGTACCCACCCAAGGTGCCTCCAGAAAGGAGGAATTTCAAATGGAGCTGAGGGCCTGGGCAGAATCCCATTCAGAGGAGGATGCAGAGGAGGAGGGTCCAGAGGATGGCCCCTCAGAGGATTTTTTGCCATTAGTGGATGATGTTATCGCTGCAATTGTGCCCCCTGCCCAACCAAGGTACAGTGTTTCTGATCAGGGCCTGACCGCAGAGGAAATGAGAGAGGAGAGGGAATTTCACTTGCAAATGGCAAATAAAATCTGAAGCTCAATATGGGAGGAAAGGAGGGCAGAGAGAGAAGCCAAGCAGATTGAAGCTAAGAGAGCTGAGGCTGCAGCTGAGAGAGCCTTGGCTGAGAAGAAACTTTTGTTGGCTTATGAACTGAGTCTCAAGGAGCTTGAGATCAAGGCAAGATAGACTGAGTCCAGCAGTGATGGTGGCAGCATACACGCAGGACCTGTTGGGGAGAAAAAGGTTTGTTTACCCAAAAATATGGTGCCAAGTTTTTTGGTGGGAGATGACATTGACAAGAGGTTGGCTGCCTATGAAGTTGCACTAAGGGCCCATGAGATCTCTGAGGAGCAATGGGGGGCAGCCTTGTAGTTTCATGTACCAGCAGTAGGGGCTTACACACTTCTTACACTAGCTCCACATGATCAGAATGTCTATGCACCCATGAAAGCCGCTTTACTGGGCAAGTTTGGACTAACCCCTGAGAAATACCATCAGAGGTTTAGGGACAGCACCAAACTTTCCACACAAACTTGGGTAGATTGTTTTGATTTCCCCAATAAGGCACTGGATAGATGGGTGCGGGCAGAAAAGTAAAAGATTACCAAGGGTTATATGATTTGATTCTGAGAGAGCATATGCTCAGCATTTCTTTTACAGAAATGTGCCAGCACTTGGTAGATAGTAAGCTGACCGATCCCAGGAAGCTTGCCGAGGAGGTGGGCCTCTGGGTTAGCACAAGAGTGTCCAAAAAGGCATCTGGGGGGGACATCCACAAAGGTGGTCAAGGTTCCCAACAGAAGAAAGAAGGTGAGAAAAACGTAAAGATAATGAACTCTCAAAAGGCCCCCAAAACAATTCCCAAGGGTGGGGTGGTAACCATTCCTCTTCTAGATTTAGGAAGAAACCAGGGCTTTTCGACAAGAAGTTAGGGAAGTTTATCCCCAAATGCTTAGAGTGCTACTAGCATGGACACTCTAAGGGTGACTCCTAGTGTTCTAAGGGAGCACAGCCCACCACTGGAGGGCAGACAACTGGGTTGGCTAGTGTAGCGCTCGGGGCGAGAAATAGTCCCAGTTAGCTTTGGAGGGCAGACAGAGGTGTCCCTAGTATCCCTGGGAGATAAGGAGATGGTGCCTAAAGCCCACATGCCTGCAAATACTTCAAAGTATAAGCAGTGTGTCACCATTGACGGGCAAAGGGTGGAGGCTCTGCGTGAAACAGGAGCCAGTATGACTACTGTCAAGAGCCAGCTGGTGTCAGCAGAGTAGATAGTCCCTAATACATTCCACCAGGTCATAGTCGCTGACAATTGTGAGAGTCACCTACCGGTGGCTCTGGTTCCCTTTGAGTGGGGGGGTCTCTGGTACTCTGAGAGTAGCTGTGAGTCCTGCCATGCCTGTAGATTGTCTGTTAGGCAATGATCTTGAGCATACTGCCTGGAAGGAGGTAGAGCTCAGATCCCACCTGGAGATGTAAGGTATGCCTGAGTGGGTCTGCATGACCACAAGGTCCATGGCTGCCCGGGAAGGGAGTCAAGGGTGTCTGGAGCCTGGAACAATGGCCCAGACAGCTGCAAAGAGGAAGGGCAAGAGGCGCGGGAAACCCACCTCAGATGTTCCCACGGTGGTGGACAGTGCCCCTTAGACACACCCCAAACACAGGATACTCAGACTCACTTGCATACATCTGCATTTTGAATGGGTCTTCCTGGTCTGGGATGCACAGCTGAGCCGGGACGATGCAGCCCGACTTCCAGAGAGAAATATACACAGTGCCTGCCGTGTGGTAGAAAATTTGAAGCAACACCCACTGAATCGACGCAGCTCCTGTGACTTTGTCCTGCCAGTGCAAGAAGTCCACGCATCGCCCCTGGGGCATCTGAAAACCCCGCAACCAGAAGAGAATCCATGACAAAGTGCCGGAAATCGACACACAGCCATACCTGTGTGAAAACTAAATGACGCATCGCTGTGTGCGGCCCGAGAAATCGACGCACATCCCCTTTGTTTCCACGTATCTCCTCCTCTGTGGTTCTTTGAAGAGATTTTGCACGTGAACCAGGTACTTTGTGCTTGAATGAGACTTTGATTGCTTGTAAGAGACTTAAAACACTTGATATCACTTCTACAGTGATATCTGAACGTATGCGTGTTGCATTCTTAACAGATACATATTATATATTTTTCTAAACACTGTGTGCTGTATTTTTGTGGTGCTATATAGTGTTATTGCATGATTTATTGCACAAATACTTTAGACATTGCCTTCTAAGTTAAGCCTGACTGCTTAGTGCCAAGCTACCAGAGGGTGGGCACAGGATAATTTGGATTGTGTGTGACTTACCCTGACTAGAGTGAGGGTCCTTGCTTGGACAGGGGGTAACTTGACTGTCAACCAAAGACTCCATTTCTAACAATGGATGTTTGAGGAGAGCACAGCAGCCACAAGGGGGTGAGTACAGGGCATATTCCTGCCTGTCACATAGCAAAGTTGATGTGTTAGGCTTTGACATCTACCCCTGATGACTAGGGAAGGGCCATGTGTGACACACAAGATGAGTAACTGTTTGTGTAGGTATGGGAGTTGGTACATACTGATGTGCCTTGCCTGTTAGCCAAGGGACCTAGAAAACAACCTAGTACAGTCCTCAAAGAATTTGCTCTCCAGGGACAACAAATGGCTGTGTACGGTGATCAATCAAGAAATGTTGGTTGTTGTAGTGGGTCTGAATTCTATGCAACAGTCCACTACTCCTCAATGTTAAAGCCCCAACAAAATGACGTGATGGATCAGTGTCCTCAGCTGTGTGCCTGCTCAAGTGAGTAAATTGGCATCTGCCGCTAAGAGGCCACTTGTCTTCAGTTTGTCACAAGTTATGGTGCCTTACTACTCTCTGTCATGTGAAAGTGGCAATCATATATGTGACAGAGCTTACATTATTCTTTTGGTGCAACTACTGATCAATACTTTTCATTTATAAGAGGGAATGCTCATTGAAATGATTAGTGTGACATCACTGTTGCCAGTAATCCGTGTGCCTACATGTTAGCATGTGTTCCTTTCACTTTTGACAAAATATTTACACTGCTGTTTCATGCATGGTCTACCTGTGCTCATGGGATAATTTCTGTATTCCCTCATATATATGTGCATGCCAACATGTGTTTGGAATTGGACACATGTAATGGGGCTACATTTCATGTGGTGCCCGATGCATGAGTATGTCATCAGTGATTGTTGGCTCACACACACCCTCACCCGTCATTGCATGTAATTTTGCAAATATAACTGTAGTAGCAATGAGGGACATGACAGATAGGACTACAGTTTTTACCCACAATGTGCATTTCCATGCCATTTATGTGGCATCATGTCGCAAAGTGCTCTGCACATGTGAAATGGGGAAGGTTTGTTACCTGACTGTTGGCATGCATCATGGAATGACTTGCAGTTATGTGGGAATCGCATGAGGTTGGGTACAACCATTCGTCCACAGACATCTGGGTTGCAGGACCAAAATGGAGACAGTGATGTAGCTTACTATTTAGCAACATATTGAGGGCCTTCTACAAGTACTTGAGAAACCTTGGGCCTCTCCAACATTCAAAGGACTACTGGCTTCTACTGATGCAATCAGAGTATGTCACTGCAAGGGGTGCCATACAATGGAGGTGATTTCCCTGAGGCTAGCTGATTCATGGGGGCATATTTATACTCTGTTTGCGCCGGAATTGTGTCGTTTTTTTTTTACGCAAAATTAGAATCTCTAAACAACTCCAATTGTATGGGTGAAGTTGTGCAACACAATAACCATTGAACAAGTTGGAGACCTCATCACCTTCTATGGTTTGCCTCATGGAGCATACATCAATTACCTGCTGTCATACAATAGTATGCAAATGCCAAGTTCATTCCCATAGATCCCACAAAAGGTAATGCATGCATCTATTTGTCACATACACACTACCACAACAATAGGAAGTGATGATCCTAAATCCTGGCATTTTGCTGACAGAAGTACAGTAGTCCGCCATGACACACTGGAAACAAATCAACAATACACACTTCACCATGTGTAAATTGTCCTAATGGAGTCACAGAGGTTGTAAAAATGTTGCTCAGATATACTACACATCTGGCATGGAAATGTACACTGAAGACAAAATATGTTAGAGCTATGTCTCTAAAATCTAAAACACAATGGGCCGTATTTATACTTTTTGGCGCACAACTGCGCCAACCCAGTTGTGCGTCAAAAAATTTAACGCCGGCTAACGCCATTCCAAAGCACCATGCGGGCGCCGTATTTATGGAATGACGTTAGCCGGCGGAGCTGCCTGGTGTGCGTAAAAAAAAATGACTTACACCAGGCAGCGTCGGCGTAGGGGAAAATGGAGCTTGGGCGCCAAAAAATGGAGCAAGTCAGGCTGAGGCAAAATTTTCGCCTCAACCCGATTTGCGCCATTTTTTTACGACGCCCATCCCCCATTGAAATGACTCCTGTCTTAGCAAAGACAGGAGTCATGCCCCCTTTCCCAATGGCCATGCCCAGGGGACTTCTGTCCCCTGGGCATGGTCATTGGGCATAGTGGCATGTAGGGGGGCACAAATCAGGCCCCCCAATGCCACCCAAAAAAATATAAAAAAAATACTTACCTGGACTTACCTTAATGTCCCTGGGGTGGGTCCCTCCATCCTTGGGTGTCCTCTTGGGGTGGGCAAGGGTGGCAGGGGGTGTCCCTGGGGGCAGGGGAGGGCACCTCTGGGCTCATTCTGAGCCCACAGGTCCCTTAATGCCTGCCCTGACCCAGGCGCTAAAATCCGGCGCTAATGCGGGTTTTTTAGACCCGCCCACTCCCGGGCGTCATTTTTGCCCGGGAGTATAAATACGACGCATATGCATCGGAGTCATTTTTTAAGACGGGAACGCCTACCTTGCATATCATTAACGCAAGGAAGGTGTTCACGCAAAAAAATGACGCTAACTCCATGAACTTTGGCGCTAGACGCGTCTAACGCCAAAGTATAAATATGGAGTTAGTTTTGCGTCGAATTTGCGTCGAATAAAACGACGCAAATTCGGCGCAAACGGGGTATAAATATGCCCCTTAATGCGGGTGCTCAAAGCTCTCCTCTGAAACCCACGCTGGCGCTAAATGTCAGCCCACTGAATACCAAGAGTTCGTAGTCCTGAATCTACCTGATGCTCCTTTAAATCACCGCCAGCCTTTCACTGCCTTCTTATTTCACTTTTGTAGGTTCCTGCTTTCTCCCATTGCAATGGGTTTTCAGTCTTTCTTTTCGTCCTTCGTTTGACTTTCACGTTCTTGTTCGTCGGAAATGTCTGATGAGGAAAAATAAATGCCGGTTCCCCAAAATGAGTGCCAGTGGGCACCACCAGCAGACACCAGTTCAAATTAAGCACCGATTTCGGATACCCTGCAGGGTCCATGTGGTCTATGAGGCCTCATTTTTGGTCGTCTTGATGTCCACACCTCCACTAAAACATATATTGAGTATTTTGGTTCCGAAGTTAGTCATCTGTTGCGACATGCACATTTTAAGCCTTGTACCACACATTTGTTTTGTTTTATTCAGCAAAACATTTAAATTCCATCTATCTAGGATATAGACTGGTAAACTACCCAAACCTTAACAAACAGCGGGAATACGCTTGCTGCGCATGCTTTACATGTCAGCCTAGAGGTACGTTCTGTCTTGTTTTCAAAACGAAAACACAAATAAAGCAAGCCAGCGGGGCATTTGAAGGCACTTGCTTTTAATGAAAGTAGATTTTCTCTGCGGTTTCCTTCAGTTTTCCTAACCCATGCTGGTAAGTGTTTCTGTCAACTAGGCACAGTAGATGTACTCGGAAAAGGACACGGTTGGAGATGTGTTTTTTGGTTAGAAATGTCATTAAACATATACGCAAAAAGGTTCACACTGCACCTGAGTACAGATCAGTGTGAATCAGTGTGAATGCCATGGTGAATACATTTTTAAAAAGTTTGAATTATGCAGCTTTTTAGCGCAGTAGGTAAATTCGTCTTACTTCTATTCGAGTATTGCTCTGACTTCTATTCAGTGTTCTGTATATGTTACCATTCACTGCCCTTCCACTTTGCTGCTGCAGAAAAATATGTTTTGGGGGGATTCAAAGAAACGTTTAATTGATGCATTTACAACGAAGGTATGTAGCATGATGTTCGGGCAATCAGGTACAAGTGAACCTAACCAGAGATGTGATGGACGCTGGAATGACTTTGAAATATCATTAACGAAATGTGATGTTTTCCAGTTGCACTACAAAGGACCTAATTTCTGATTTGCCAGAATCTGATGCATGGGTACCTAGAGCGGGCGTCGTCGTGAATTTGATTGTAGCTCAGAAGAGGTACATACAGAAAGCCACACAGCTGGTCTGCAGCCCCTTTGGGGTGTAACCTACTAACTAACTCCTCTGGGGGTCAAATCAATCAATCGGGCTTCACTAGTGGTTAATGCCCTGACAGCCCCACCGGTTTGGACATCATGCACTCTTTTGGCACCCTTGAAATTGCCCAGTCTGCACTTTTCCGAACTGTTGCTCTTTGACTCTTGACCTCTTCCTGCCTGTACTGCACTTTACTGATCTGTTGCACATTGGCTGCTTGCCAAGGACACCTTTGACTCTCTATGCAAGAAAGGGAGCCCAAAAAGGTCTGAATCTGTTGCCCAGTCTGCATTGCACTCTACTAACCTGTTGGCACACTGAGGGGCATATTTATACTTTTTTGTGCAAAACTGCACTAATGAAGTTTTGCTTCAAAACGTTTTGCACCGGCTTGCACCCTTCTTGAGCACCAGCCGGGCACTATATTTATGGAATCGTGCAAGCCGGTGCAAAGGGTAGACTAGCGTAAACAAAAATATTGTTCGGTAACCGGGTGGGGGTGATGGTATGGGAGAAGCGGGTTTTGCACTAAAAAATGACATTAGGCAGATTAGAGTTAAGAAAATAACTCTAACCAGCCTAGTGTCATTTTCTGATGCAAAACCATCCATACCGCATGACTCCTGTTATAGAAAAGACAAGAGTCATGCCCACCACCCCAATGGCCAGCACAGGGGACCAGGGTCCCCTCGGCATGGCCATTGCATCCAGTGGCATGTAGGGGGGCCCATTTCAGGGCCCCCAATGGCACTTAAAAAAACACTTACCTGTACTTACCTATACTTACTTGGGATGAGGTCCCCATCCTCTGCTGTCCCTCTGGTGTGGGTGGGGGTGTCCCTGGAGCCTGGGAAGGGCAGCTGCGGGCTCATTCCATGGTGGAAGGCCCACAGGTCCCCTAACGCATGCCCTGACCCAGGCGTTAAATAATGGTGCAAAGCAAGCTTTGTGCCATTATTTGACCCCTCCTCCCATCCGTGTGTGATTTTAGCACGGGGGGATAAATATGGCACTAAGGCCATAGAGTCATTTTTTGCAAGGGAATGCCTACTATGCATCTCATTGACGCAAGGTTGGTTTCCACATCTAAAAAAATGACTTAAATTCCATAACTTTGGCACTAGGCGGGTCTAGCGCCAAAGTATAAATATGGAGTTAGTTTTGTACTGAATTTGCATCAAAACAAATGACACAAATTCGGCACAAAACAAGTATAAATATGCCCCTGAGTGCTTGCTAATGCCTCTTCCTTTTCACTTTTATTATAACTTGCCTGCATGTAGCTGACGATGAGGATTTTATACTGTTTTTAAACTCGTTAGAGCTGCTATATTACTTTGCTGCAAAATTTAATTCCCCTCAAATCCATGTGCATCCTAGTTCTTCCCCCTCAATGGGAATTATGTTTTTTTCTAATCCTCATAGTCATATTGTGGTTAAGGGTGGTCAACACTCTAAAACCTAGCTTGCACTTTTTGGTTTGTTGCATATCAGCTGATAAGGTAGATTTATTGAAGTTCTCAAATCTGCCTACTGTCACTGCAAGCACTGTAGCAAGTTGTTGCATTTCTTGTTTCTATTAAACTGTTCGCTATTAAGGTCTTTGATTGCTGTTGAATTTTATTGCAAGGGTTTAAGTAATCAAGCAAACTTCAACTTCAACTGAACTGGAACTTAGGGCCTCATTCATTAGCTGACATATGTGGACCACCAGTTAATCAGTACTGGAACCCAAGGAACCCCACTGAATCATTATTGAAAGCTGGCCCCCTACTCTGTTAATATTATTGCATTTTCTAAGTAGCTGTGGAACCCCTGAGGAGGCTTTGCAGATTGCCAGGTGACCCCGGAATACAGGTTGGGAACCACTGCTTTAGGAAATGGTGCAATGCAGAAAGCAATATTGCTGCACCATTTCCAAAATGCAAGAATATACCATATTTTCAAGAATAGAGCTCATTCCTGTGTTTATCCATGCACCAGCCCTAAATCAGCTGCCTAGCACCAATGCAGCCACCCTTGCACCATGGTGTCAGGATGCCTGCATTGCGGGTGTGATTGTTTTATGTGCAGGAAGGGACAGTCCTGCACATAAACAATCATTAGGACATTGGAATGTTGGAAGCTCCATTGGAAACAAAGAAGTGCTCTGGGCTTTTGCTAGCTGTTAAAAGCCAGGGCGTCAACATTCCAACAACAGTTGTGAACAAAGGCCTCACAGAGCCCAAGGGGATTTTAACTCCCCCCCCCTTGAGATCCGTGATGACTTTGTTTTATTTATTAGAACATTCTGCCATCTAGTGGCAGAATGTTCTAATAGCCTTATACCCCTTCATAGATGAGCTATACCGGCAAATAGAGTCCTGTTCCCTCCAGTCCTTTGACGGACGTTATAGCCCACTACGACGGGCTCTAAGGCTATATTAATGTTGATTTGCTCCTTCTATGTGTGTTGCAGAATGCTTGGTTAGCCCATGGACTAATGCTAAGTGACCTCGGTATGTGTTCAGCACAAAGTTAACAGAACGTAATTGATATGTAATGTGTTATACATTTGTAAATAATAACATAAGTGTTTCTCCTTCTTGCGCCATTCTGCCACGCCAGGGGAGGCGTTCGTTTTTGGTGCTGCCTCAGGTTTACAATTTCTCATAAATCTGTGGCAGCATCAAAAAGCAATGGGTTTTGCATTGTTACGCCCATAGCAACACCCATTGCACACCCTTTTGCCACAGAAAACTGCATATTTACAAGGTGGCGTTAAGTTAATAAACGTGGATTAACTTCACCTTGTAAATAAGGAGCAGGGCACAGCACCACCGTAGCGTGCGTCGCTAAAATTGATGCTCCGGTGGCACAAGTGCCTCGTAAATGAGGCCCTTAATGTCGGATTGCTGCCACTAAATTCCAACTATTTTGAGATTCTTCTCAGAATAGAGAATACATTCAAGGAACGAGAAATACAGTACTTTACCCTGCATTTTTGCCCATTAGGGGAGTAAAAACGCAGACATTTTTCGATTGCTCTGAAAAAGCAGAACTTGTCTGAAGGTTGGTTGGTGGAGGCCTTTTTCAGGTGTGGGTGGTGTGGGCTGACTAAACTATGTCTGGCAGGAGAATTGTCTGTTCCACTCGTGCTGCTGCAATCGGGCGTAACAGTGAAAAGACCACACACTTGTTTTCAAGGGGTAAAAGGCCGCTTTAATAGAACAGGTCTGGCAATAACCATAACCTTGGCATAAAAGCCTCACAAAACTACATACTTCCTCACTAATACAACATTTTCCCTCCTAGCCCCTCCCCCTCCCTCTAAATTTACCCCTCAGCACTACCCCTTGTCCCATCCCCACCTTGACCCGACCAACCCATCACCCATTTGTCCTGCTGTCCACCTTCTGCAGTTACCCTTGCCTGTGAAAAACTCCCTGCCCTCTCATCTTTTCTGATCGATCCCCTTCCCCCCTGAAAGGCTTTCAGTGAACAAAACCCCCGCCCAGCCAGACCTGACTACCAGCGGCGTAAATAACTACCCCACCCCGTATATACAAAAACAGAGGCGAAATAACCCCACAAAACCAAACAGCAGACCTGCCCTGTTAAAGCTATCCAATTCAACACAATAAAACCTCACAAAAGCCCAGACAACCCCAAGGACAACTTAAATAGAAACGTCCCCCCAGACAAACCCATATAAAGGAGGAAAATAACTAAATCTCGGGAGGGCGGGAGTGCACGAAGTCAACAACGCCTGCTAGGTGTGACGATGGCCAAAGACGCCGCCCACACCCTGCCCCTGCCTTATATCCCCATGCACCTATCACCGCCCCAACCGGGCCCTCAACCAATCACCACTCGGGGTGTGGACGATTTCACAGATTCCCGATAAGCCGGGGGAGACAGGGTAAGCCCTCTGCTCCCCCAAAGCCCCCATCGGGCATAAAAGTGAAAAGACCACACACTCGTTTTCAAGGGGTAAAAGGCCGCTTTAATAGAACAGGTCTGGCAATAACCATAACCTTGGCATAAAAGCCTCACAAAACTACGAAATTCCTCACTAATACAAATTTTTCCCTCCTAGCCCCTCCCCCTCCCTCTAAATTTACCCCTCAGCACTACCCCTTGTCCCATCCCCACCTTGACCCGGCCAACCCATTACCCATCTGTCCTGCTATCCACCTTCTGCAGTTACCCTTGCCTGTGAAAAGCTCCCTGTCCTCTCATCTTCTCTGATCGATCCCTTTCCACCCGAAAGGCTTTCAGTGAACAAAAGCCCGCCACACAGGAAAACCCAATAGGCGTTTTCCTGCCCCAGCCAACCCAACCTACCTATCCCAAAGCTTCTCACCCAACAAATCTGCAATCACCAAACGCAGCTCCGACAAACAATGTTCATTGCCCAGAAAAGATAAATGGACCCCATCCTGCCGAAATAGCTGAACCTCTGAACCAATAATGTTGTCATGTGTTAAAACCGAAAAACCTTGCAACCTGCAGAAATTCCTCATCTCCCTATTCACCTTCCTACGCTGCTTCTCTATTCCCACAAAATAATTAGCACCCCTCCAGACCCTCCTCTTCATCAGACTAGTCCATACAATATGGGTACCTGCCCAACGTTCTTTGATCCTTCCCAAATCCAATTTCATTCCCTTCAATAAGCCAATACCAGATAACGAAACTCAATCATTCTCCCTCAAATGAATCACCAATAAATCTGGGCAAACCCCTTGTTCCATCCTCTTAGAAAGTACATGTAACAATTCGCCCCACCTCATCCCACTCTTACCCAACCAGCTAACTTTGATCCTTGCCCCATCCAAACCCAATTGCCAATCAAAATGCAGTGAAGAAGCTTGTTTTTCAGCCCAACAAACAAATGAATGCCCGACAATCCATACAGCACAGGCTCTGTCCGGGCCCCCGACGCAACCTACAAGAGGACATATGTTAAGTGATTTGCATAACACAAAACTGTATAGCAAGCACGGAAAATTAGGGGAAAAAGGGGGAGTGGAGGGGAGTGGACGAATGGGAAGCAATATGCACAGCTAAAATAACTAAAATACCCCACTCCTATTTAAACAACCTAACATAGCGCTGGAAACACTGCGATCTCCACCTATCTAATTCCTGAATTGCTTGATCAGTTTTCCCCAACCTTCTTGCTTCTGTAGCAGCACCAATCCTAAAAGAATGTGTCCCATAGCAATTCGGATCCAAACCCAACCTCTTAATAGCCATCTTCAATACCACAAGCAAGTGCGAAGCTGATAAACAGGAACCATCCTGGTGCACAAATACCAACCTGGAAGATTCTGGCAAAAATCCAACAAAAGCCCTCCAAAGCCCAACAGGACAATCACAAGAAGCCTTACCCTTTAAAATGACCTTCTGACCCCTTCCCAACTGATCTGCCTTGGACATACTCAACCATATAACAATGTCCCCACCTCTTACCTGCATATCCGCACGCAATATGCCTCCTTCCCCCTCAGCCTCAACAGCTCAGAAACATGAAATGCCCCATGGAATAGCCAAGACATACAAAGCGAAAACAATTGCATTTCCCAATTAGAAAAACAAACCTCCCGTAAGACTTCCAATATGGCCCTTAAAAGCTGTGATGTAATCGGGCACCTGCGATCTCACCTCGCTCCCCGTGATCTAGCCCAACCCGCCGAAATTCTCCTATAAATTTCACCTTCAGCCGGATCAGAACCCCAAAAATACTTACCATAAAATGAAACCCCTGATAACTTACCCCCTATTGTAACCGCAGACAACCCAGCTTCAATCTGTTGCATAATAAAACGAACAGCATCAGCCCTCCTTCTTGAAAGAACGTTGCACCCCAACCCGTTTTACAGCACCTGAATTCAGAAACTCCAACCAGGCCTGAAAATAACTCTTCCTCATTGATGGAGCTATGGATTGCTGTACCAGCTCCAACATCATCAATCTCCTATATCCCACAACTCACCCAGTATGACAGTCTTTGGGAGATCTGCTCCCGGTGCCAAACCACGGAACCTCTGCCACTGAAAACGAGATAGAGCATCAGCAATGTCATTATTAATGCCCAGTATGTAACTCGCCTTGAACATTATATTGAACTTCAAACAATTCAACACGAAAATTCGCAACAGTCTAAGCACCCTTTCATCCTTAGCTTTTGCGATTTGACCAAGTAAACCACAGTCTGATTGTCCACGGTAAACACCACATTCCTGTTAGCTAAGTAGGGACCCCAAATGACCAAGGCAACCACCAATGAAAAAAATTCCAAAAAGGCAATACTATGTCTTGCTTATTTCCAACTTGCTGGCCAGGCCTCCTCCGCCTAGTGCCCATCCCAAAACAGACCAAAAACATTAGCACCCGATGCATTTGAAAAAAAATTAATTTGCCAAAACCAATCAGAGTCCTCCAGCAACATTGTCACGCCATTGAATTCTTGAAGAAAACAAATCCACATCTTCAAATCTTCTTTGAAACTGGCCCGAAGCCGAATATGGTGATGCGGCAAACTCGCACCTTTGCATAGCAAAACCCAACCTTCTACAGTACGCCCTGCCCACTCTTACCACCTTACAAGCAAAGTTCAAATGACCAATCAATGACTGAGCCCGCCTCAATTCCAACTTGCGTTTCTTTACTGCCTCCTCCAACAATGAAATCAACTGCTGCACTTTGTCCTGAGGTAACCTCACCTCCATTTTTTCAGAATCAAGTTTAATTCCCAAAAAGCGGAGACATGTCGAAGGCCCTTCCGTCTTTTCCTTCGCCATGGAACACCAAAAAGGAACATCAGTTGCTCAAAATCAGACAGGGACCTACCGCACTCACCCGAATTCACCCTTCCAATGAAGAAAAAATCGTCCAAATAATGAGTCACCACCTTAGAACCCCCTTGAAACTGAAAACACCACTGCAAAAAAGTACTAAACATCTCAAACAAGGAACAAGAGACCAAACAACCCATCGGCAACATCCGATCTACATATATTGCATCCTCATATTGTATGCCCATCAAAGAAAAATCCTCCGGGTGAACCGGTAAAAGTCTAAAAGCCGACTGAATATCAGACTTAGCCATTTCCGCACCCTTACCACAAACTCCGCAACAACAAAATAGCCTCGTCCACTGAGGCGTAATGCACCATTGTATCCTCTGCTGCAATAAAATCATTAAGTGAAGCACCAGCCGGCCATGACAAGTGATGAATCAAATGGAACTCGCCAGCCTGCTTTTTGGGTACTACCCAGAGGGGTGAAATAATCAAATTCGGCAAAGGCCACTCTGAAAAGGGGCCCACAATTCTGCCCAACTCCAACTCCTTCTTCAATTTAGCCCTGACCACTTCTGGGTAATCCTTTGCTGACTTCCAATTGTTGGCCCACCTATGCAACCTGGGGCCCTGATAGCACAACCTAAAACCTTCCAAAAAACCATAAAACAGAAGTTTTGCTTCCTCAACATATGGATAAAGCTGCAACCATTGAGAAACCACCTCCCACTTAATAGGTGTAGGGCCCTTTTCCTGTAAAATGCTGCACCTGCCCCCTACCTCTCTCCACACCTCTTGACTGTGGCCCATGCCAGCCCCATTGGAGCCCGCCATAACATTGACATGCCGGGTGTCTTCCACCACAATTGGAACAGTCGTGCCGAAACTTACATTGCTGCCGGCTACAAAGTCCACTGTTGAATGACCAACATGCCCCATTACTCTGGAGCTGTCCCCGATGTCCAAACTCCACCCTAAATTGGGTGGGACACCCCTGAAAGGGCTTGTATTGTACAGGCAAGCCACTCGCTGTATACGTCGTAGGCGCATTCCTTGCCGTCCTCAGCCATTGCATCCAAAGTTCATTATCAACTTCACCCCATCCAATGGATCCATTGCCTTCCGTGCACGAAATTCCTCATCATATCTAAACCAACCAAAACCACCATAATCCATCTGTGCCCACGCACAATATCCATATACTTAAGCAGAGCCACGCAGGAATCTGAATATCGCTCACAATACACTCTAGCATAAATCAAGAAAGCTGACGTCCAATTCTCAATTGTAGTTGGAATCCTAGGCCATCTCGCTAACTCCAATTCTTCCTCTTTCGACCCTTCCTTCGCCTGAACCTCTCTATGCAACAACCTAAAAACATCAACAAACTCTCCTTTCCATATCTTCTCCTTCAAACTCTGAGTGAGATGCGCCCCCAAAGGCATCAACACTCCCAAATAAGGTAACTTCTTGGCTTTGGACGTACCCCCCCGAACCTGCAACCCTTACACGATTGGTATTATCCTGCACCTCAACTGCCTCATCCACTTTATGAACAACCTCAGAAACCGACCCAGAACTCACCTCTGACTTACCTGCACCAGCGCCAGAGTCCAGACCTACCTGAATAGATACGTCCACCGCATCCTTCCTGAGTACCTTGGTCACACCACATACATTCTCACCATCCTTCTGCATGCCATCCCCAAAATCCTCCCTCCCCCCACCAAATCCCACCGCACCCAAAAGTGCCTCCTCACCTCTCAGCAAACTGCCTGCCACCGTGTCCCAATGATGACTCCCAAAGTGATCGCCCCGGACCACCTTCGGGATAGTTTGCAGCGTCTCCTTAACAACGCCCCTCAACACTGGCATTACTTGCTCAACCACTTCCTCTTCATAATCCAGCAATTCTTCCTCCAAACACTCGACTCTGGCACTAGCGCCCAGGCTAGTGGAAGGCTGCATGTAAAAAACTGAGTCCGCACCTTGACCCAGAGATCCAAGTCCATCAGGCTCCCTCGATGTCGGGTAAACCTCTCCGGATTTTACCCTCCCTTCAAACCGGTGTCTGGAAGGTGCCCTGACCTTCAGCGGCAAACTCTGAACACCAGCGAGGTGAGGACTGTCGCCTCCCCATGTCCGCCCAAAAACCGAGGAGTGTCACACCCAGTAATATCCTCACCCTGATCTGACTGCCAAAAATCCAACAAAACCTGAGCTCTACCTATTGATCCATCCCCAATAGTTTCCCCACACACTGTGCCCTTAAGCACCAAACCACTCTTATCTACAAACTCAACCTGTTCCCCCAACCTAAACATTGACTGGTTCTCCACGTCCCAAGCCTCCACCTCATGCAGCATGGAACTGCCTGCTCTAGGAATCCATTGAACCACCTTACCTGCCTGTTGCCTGTAAACACTACCAAAATTAACATTTTCCTTACCTCCAATACTATTCTTGCTTCCTTGTTCCTCTACTTCCTCATCAGATATTACTACCACCTCATCCTCGAAGTTATCCCCAGGTGCGGCCATCCTGCCCACCTCACTCAACTGCCTTTCCTCTAAAAGGCCCTTTCTCCGATTCATAGACTCGGAGGACGCTGCCATCTTGGACGCGCCTCCTAATGAGCATTCCTCTAAAACTCAATCATCAAGCTCAAGGCCTCTCTCTAACGGCCGTTGAGCTTGTTTTCTGATGCGAACGACGTGCGAACCTGGCCACGCATGCTCCCTGCCAGCCTCCACCCCCATGCGGTCGCTACCGCTCACAGCACCCAAGAGGCCCGCCCATCTCCCTCCTGCGGCCACACGCAGAGCCAAAGAGACTCCTGAACATCCGGAAAAACGACCGCTGCCCCGACGCCGCATCCTGACCACCTCCTCAGCCCCAAAGACCTCCGTGTCAACATCCTGCATTAATTCAGGTGAGCGCATCACCTTACACCCCTCAGCGTTCTTTGTCTTAAATGTTTTAAAGTTTCTCTGAGGCGACGTGCAAGCAA
The DNA here is from genome assembly GCF_031143425.1 of Pleurodeles waltl. Lineage (NCBI taxonomy): Eukaryota > Metazoa > Chordata > Amphibia > Caudata > Salamandridae > Pleurodeles > Pleurodeles waltl. The sequence goes on along the minus strand of NC_090440.1, from coordinate 453,975,011 downwards.
GCACCGCAGCCATCACACCTCCCAAAGAAAGCCTTTTAGGCCTTTGCAGACCCACCCAGGCCTCTTCTAAAACCCCCTGCTTGATGAGGTCCTCCCTCCCCTCATCCTGCAAGACTTTTAGAGCCTGTACAACTTTTTTGGGCTCCATAATCCACGTATTATATTAATCGCAGCACAAGCAATTACCAAAACTCCTCCCAAAAAACTTTGACCCATCTCCAATCTGCCCTTAACACGCCTTAAACACTCCTACCACGATGTCAACAAAGCCTACTGGGTGTGACGATGGCCAAAGAGGCCTCCCACACCCTGCCCCTGCCTTATATCCCCATGCACCTATCACCGCCCCATCAGGGCCCTCAACCAATCACCACTCGGTGTGGACGATTCCACAGACGCCCGATAAGCCCGGTGGGAGACCGGGCAAGCCCTCTGCTACCCCCACAACTCATGGGCAAGCAGTGCGAGACTGTACTGATGGTGGAAGCCAGCAACCCCTGCCACAGCAAAGTAGGGCCGACCAGCCCAATAATTATTGGGTATGGCGTTTCCAGACCCAATAATTCCAGCCGAAACACACTTGTAATTATGGGTGGCACTCCGGGTGAAATTGCAGCATTTATACTGAAGACCTAAAAGGGATTGTCTTTGAAAACAGCATGTCAGTTCAGGTGTTTCTTGAAAACAGTTGTAATCAACAATATAAACTGAGGCAGGCTCTGGGTCCACCATGTGAATGTGCAGTACAGTACAGCCAAAGTGACAGGGACCTTCAACATTTTCATGTCCTTCACAGAAGCCACAACTTTTAGGAGAAGTCGTTAATGTCTCAGCTCGGAGAAGAATGCTCTACACACATGGATAAAGTTAGGGAGAAGTCGCGAGAGAATGTCTTAATTTTACAAGCGCATGCATGAGAGGTCAATGGCCCTAGTTTATACATGTCTTCCAGTACTTTATAGGTAAAAAAAATAATAATAATGTTAATACCAAGACCCTTCTCAGGAGGCCACTTCAGCTCACATCACCCATTTGCCCCTGCCAGATCTGACAATGACAGTAAAAACACAACTAGCAACCAGGTCCTCAAAGCTAAACGAATGGATTGGGCGGCAGATAATATTAATTGTTATTATATATTGAATTAATAAACACCTCGTGTTGTGCGCATAGATAAATAAGAAAACAGTATCGCCATACTTGTTCAAGTGTACCATGCGTGCGCTGCGCTTCTTCACAAACGGGAATAGGAAATTCAGGGATAAGACATGCCGTTACACATTTGTCTGATCCGACAGTTACAATATGGAACTTTTTCAACGTCTCCCCTTTCTGCCAGGAGAAGTTCAAAATTACCTTTCTTGATTTTTTTCTTTATATTCTGATTTATCTCAAGTTCACTTATACCACTTATCCAAGGAAGTTTAGTTCACAATAGGATGTCTTCACTCTTTAGTACTGCCATTTACCTGCGCCATGTTTTGGAATTTAAAAGCTGACTGCAGAGGTTTTCTGTATCCTCCACATGATGTGGTTCTTGTTATTTTGCGCTGCTACCGGCACCTTTTGGTGCAGTGTTGCCGGAACATTGGCTGGGCACTTCCTTTTCATAATCTAAGATACAGTCCTTCGATGCTGTGTTTCTTTGTGCTATGATATTGCCTTTAGAAATGGGATAAAACGCTCACTGATTTGACCATCTTGTACAGGCTGTTCTTATTTGGTGGCTCCTGCTGTGGATTTCTCAGAGCTTACCATTCCTATCTTTACATCTCTGTTTCATGATTTGGTGAGGTTGATCTCCCTCAGGAATTCGGTATGCCATCGTCAGGCCCTTTTGCATGACTTACACGCCACAATTTTGCTTAGCAGCACAATGCACAAATATTGCAATTTCAAGCTGTTTTATGTTAGTTCATGGCTTTATTCAAGCAGAAAGGTTTACAATTCGACTTGCTTACATCGATTGCGTGTTTGACACTTTAAAAAATAAATGCATTTAGGGAATGACTTTTGACCTGTGCTGACCTCTGTTTTGCTTGGCAGTTTCTTCTTTGCGGCACCTAACCTGGTTTTATGTCCGCTTCCGTTTTAGTCTTCCACAGTGCTTAATTTGTAAATAAAGAGGTGCCGGGCTCAAAGCCCTTCTCTTAAAAACGAGGCTGCTGTAATTAAATCTGCCAGCACTGAATACTGAGGCAGCGTAATCCTGAAGCCTTCTCGGGCCTCTTCAATCCATTTACGGCCACTCCTGCCCCTTCAGCTCATCCTGCAACTTTCTACTTTCTCCCTTTATGACGCTTTTTAGTTTTTCCTTCTTCCGTCTTTCCCATATGTGTCTTTTGCTCGCAGCAAATGCTTGAGGCATAAGAATAAACCCCGGCCCTCACAAATAAGTGCCGGTGCTCAGCACAGGAAACAACAAGCACAAATTAAGCACTGGTCTTCCACCATAGTCTACCTTCCTTTGGGCCAGATGTCTCCTTTTTAGGGTTGAACTTGCGAGTGGAGGCACTAGCATGCTTTCGCTTGCGAGATTTAGTTCTGTACAGTTAAATGCTTGGAGCCCGCCTATTGTTCACCATTTGTTAGTTTGCTGGCATTCTTCTTTAAAGCCTCATAATTTGTTGAGACAGGTCTGGCATCTTTTTCATTGCTCACTGTAGAGCAGGGACCAAGCACTAATTGATTCAATTTAATCACTGCTCGTCTGACTCTCCCAAGTTGATCGAGGTACTATTTTATTCTCCATATTGTTCTTTTTAACTTCCAGTGCCCTGCAAACAGAAGGATTGTGGCCATGCCCAGCAGGACAAACAAAATTGCAGTTTCGTTTTTTAAAGCTAACTTTATTTTATTTTGCCAAGTCGTCATTTCTCACTTTCCACTCATGTTTACTTTTGTTTTTGCTTCTCAAAATATGACAATTAACTTGTTCGAAATATTGCAAAGCGACATTGTTTCTTTGATATGTTTATATTATGAAATTATGCTTTAACACATAATCATGCAGTACACCCCAATCCACCCCACTCCAACTCAGACCACTTGCCCCAATTCTATCCACTCCACCCAAATCCATTCCAAACCTCCTAACTCACCCCAATCTAATCTTCCCCACTTCAATTTGCCCCACTCTAATCAAAAACAATCAGCACCACTTCAAAACATTCTGCCCCACTACAACCCAGTACAATATATCCCACTCCGGTCTAAAACAATATGCCCACTCCAATTCAATCCAAAATAATATGACCCACTCCCATGTACCCCACTCCAAGCTGGACCACTTACATCCAAAACAATCTGCCCCACTCCAAACGAAGCAGTCTGCCCAGTCCAATCTGCTGTAATCCAAAGAAATCTGCCCCACTGCAATCTGCTGCATTCCAACCCAAAACAATCTGCCCCACTCCAATCTGCCCCACTGTAAGCCAAAAACAATCTACCACCCTCCAATCCACAACAGTCTGGCCAACTTCTATCCACCTCACTCCAATCTGCCCCACTTTAATCCGAAATAATATTCCCCATTCCAATCTGCCCCACTCCCATCTACCCAAGTTCAATCCAAAACAATCTTTCACACTTGAATCTGCCCCACACCAATCTGCCGTAAGTCAATCCAAAAAATTATGCCCAACTGCAATCTGCCTAACTCCAGTCTGCCCCACTCAAATCCAAAACAATTGTTCCAACTCCAATCCACCCCACTCCAGTCTGCCCCTTTGCAGTCCAAAACAATATGACATACTCCCACCCAATCGACTATACCCAATCCAATCGACCCCACGCATCCCCATTCACCCAACTCCAACCCACCCCACTCTCATCCAATATACCCACACAAATCCAACCCACCATGCTCCAAACCACTCTAATACAACCTGCCTCACTCCAATCTGCCCACTCCAAGCTGCCCCATTCCAGTCCAAAACAGTCTGCCCCACTCCAGTCTGCCCCGTTCCAATCCAAAACATTCTGAGTCAGTCCAATCTGCCCCAATCTAATCCAAAGCATTTTGCCCCACTCCAATCCAAATCAATATGCCCAGCTCCAATCCATTTCAACTGCCCCACTCTAATCTGACGCACTTTAATCCACAACTACCTGTCTGCTTCAACCTGCCCCACTCCAATCCAATTCACCTCACCTCACCTCACCCCAGTCCAATCCACCCACTCCATCCCACCCATCCCAATTGACCCCACTCCAATCTGCCACAATCCCCACTACAATCCAGTCCATTCCACATTAATCTAAGCCACCCCACACAATACAATCCACCCTATCCAGCCCATTTAAATCTACCCCACTCCAATCACATATATCTCACCTGAATCCAAAACACCAACCCCAATCCACTCCAGTCCAATCAACCCCACTCCAATCCAATTCACCCCACTCTAATCCTTTCCAACTCAACCCATACCACCTTAATCAAATCCAGCCCACCCTACTCGAATCCAACCCAACCCACTCCAATACAATCCATTTTAATCAATCCCACATCAGTCCAATGAGATTCACATTAATCCACCCTACTCCAGTCCAATCCACCCCACTCCAAACCACCTTAATCTGCCTCATTTCAATCCAGTACGCTCCTCTCAATCCACCCTACACCAATTCAAGATACCCACACCAATCCACTGCATTCCAATCCAATCCACCCCTTCCAATCCCATCCAACCCACTTCAGTCCAATCCACCCCACTCCAGTCCAATGCACCACAGTTCACTCCATTCCACCTCACCCACTCAAGTCTACCCAAACCCAATCCAATTCACCCCAATCCAATCCACCCCACCCTAATCCACTCTACCCCAACCCAATCCAAGTCACCACACTCAATCCAACCTATTCCACCCTAATCTACCCCTCTCAATCCAATCCACCTAACTCCAATCCACACTACCGAGTCTAATACTCATCAGTCTCATTTACCTGACTCCACCCCACTCCAGTTCACCCTACTCCAGTCTACTGCACTCCTGTCCAGTTAACCCCACACCAATCCAATCCACCTCACTTCAACAAAATCCACCCTCGACTAATCCACCCCACTCCAAACCAACACACCCCAATCCACCCCCTCCAGTCCACCTCACCCCAGTCCACTCCATTCTAATCCACCCTACCCCATTTCAACCCACTCCACTCCAATCCACTCCAATCCAACCCACTCCACCCCACTCTACCCACCCATCCCAGTTCAGTCCTCCACACTTCAATCCAATCCATTCCTCCTATCCCATTCCAATCCACCCCACTCCAATCCACTCCACTCAAATCCACCCTACCCCAACCCAGTCAACCCCAACCCACTCCAATCCAATCCATCCACTCCACCACACTCCAATGCACACACCACGCTCCAGTCCACCCCACCTCAATGCAATCCACCTCACACAATCCAATCCAACACATCTTATCCCAATCCACCCACCCCACTCCAGTCCATCCCACTGCAGCCCACCACACACCAATACAATCCACCCTACCGTATTTCAATCTACCCCACTACAATCCATTCCACCTCACTCAAGTGCACCCACTCTACTCCAATCCACCCCACTCACTCCAATCCACCACACTCTACTCTATTGCACCTACTCTATCCCATCCAACCCACCTCACTGCATTACAGTCCATTGCACCCCACTCCAATCCTCCCAACCTGCCCCAATACAGATCACCCCACCCCAATCCAATCCAGTTCACCCCACCTCAACCCCATACTCAAATCTAATCCAACCCACTCCACTCCAGTTCAATCTAATCTACTCCACTCCAATCTAATCCACTCCACCCAACTCAAATCCAATCCAATCCACCCTACCCCACTCCAATCCATTCCACCCTGTCCAATCTACCCTACTCCAGGCCTATCACTCCAATCCAAACCACCCACCCAATCCAATCTATTCCACCCCACTTGAATCTGCCTGAATCTCATCTGCCTCATCTCATTTCAAACCATGCCATTCAAATCCAATCCACCCCACACCAATCTACCCCACTCCACTTGATCCACCCCACCTATCCTAATTCAATCCACCCCACTCTACACCAATTCAATTCACCCCACTCTACTTTAATCCAATCCACCCACTACCCCAACCCACTCCACCCTAATCCCCCCCACTACCCTCCACTATACAACACTCTCTGCCACTAAACTACTGAACTCTACTCCCGCTGAACAGCAGCCACACTGTGGTACAACATTACAAAACACATTGCCAAAGCCAATAGCTCTTGTATAGGCGAGACTTATTGGCTTTGCCAATACTTGTTTAAATTATGAGATCTTCCTGCACAGTGAGGTGGATGCTGCATTGTCATTACTCTTGCAGGGTTTCTGAGATTAGAGCACTTACATTATTTCTTGTTTGGAGCCTTTAACTTGTTTATGTGCTCTGTGTTCCATGTTTGGTTTAATTTCCGGAATACTATGGATATCTGCAACTTGAGATGGATGATGGTTGGCAGTCTTTGGCACGTCTGTTAGGACCTTCGTCTTCCAGGGCTGCAACAGCGGTCTCCTCTGATTCTGTACCGGATCTTTCATGTCACATGGTTATGTTATGATGACTTCTTGGAACCTTATTCTCATTGCCCACTGTTTTCCACTTGTATGAGTTTGGTGTTTACATCCTCTTTCCCTACTCCACCTTCATGGGATCACTCCATCAGAGTCTTGTTTGCATGGATTGGTTTTTAGGTTCCTTTCTTGCTTAGATAGAATTCCTTATTGTTTCTGTCAATTTCCTTGTGGACATGGGAGATGTGTTCTCTTTTTGGCGCAGTGCTGCATGCTGCAGCCTAGAGCTTTCGCTGACTTGCATACATCTGTTTGTGTGTTTTACAATTTTCAAAATGTATGTCCCCTGATACCCACAGTTTTATAAGTCCTTGGTAACAGCGTTCCTCTTCTTTCAGGAATTTGTTAATTTGTAGCCTAATATTTCCTCCACTAGGCTCATTAGTCTGAGTCTGAGATCATGCTGGTGCTCTTGATCATTTGCTACTGCCTTCATGATCCTTTCTTTTAGCCTGTGTGCTGTTGAAAACAGGTGTTTTTCTGTGCTATTACCCCACTGTTTCTCCTGTTCAGTGTTGTGGTTTGGAAACCAGTGCCTTGGATGTTCCCCGGCTAATTTGTTCTTGCTTAAGCTACTAGAATTGTATTTATTTTGAGGGTTGGTGATCATTGGAGCTTTAGGTTTCCTCTAGATTGCTTTGGGGTGTTCATTTTCCTAAGAGCCTTTGTCTGATTTGACCTCTGTCTTAACATTTCCAGTGTCACTGTCCACTGTCCTTTTTTCCTGTGTGGAGTTCTATTTTGATTTGAGTGGTTCTCTTTTTGACTGTAGTGCATGTAGGAGGCTGGACTGGCTTGTAGTGAGTACCAAGGGGTACTTGCACCTTGCACCAGGCCCAGTTATCCCTTATTAGTGTATAGGGTGTCTAGCAGCTTAGGCTGATAGATAATGGTAGCTTAGCAGAGCAGCTTAGGCTGAACTAGGAGACGTGTGAAGCTACTACAGTACCACTTAGTGTCATATGCACAATATCATAAGAAAACACAATACACAGTTATACTAAAAATAAAGGTACTTTATTTTTATGACAATATGCCAAAGTATCTTAGAGTGTACCCTCAGTGAGAGGATAGGAAATATACATAAGATATATATACACAATAGCAAAAATATGCAGTATAGTCTTAGAAAACAGTGCAAACAATGTATAGTTACAATAGGATGCAATGGGGAAACATAGGGATAGGGGCAACACAAACCATATACTCCAGAAGTGGAATGCGAACCACGAATGGACCCCAAACCTATGTGACCTTGTAGAGGGTCGCTGGGACTATTAGAAAATAGTGAGAGTTAGCAAAATAACCCTCCCCAAGACCCTGAAAAGTGAGTGCAAAGTGCACTAAAGTTCCCCTAAGGACAAAATAGTCGTGTTAGAGGGAAAATGCAAGGAAAACACAAATCAGCAATGCAACAACGATGGATTCCTGACTGAGGGTACCTGTGGAACAAGGGGACCAAGTCCAAAAGTCACAAGCAGCTCGGAGATGGGCAGATGCCCAAGAAATGCCAGCGGTTGGTGCAAAGAAGCTCTTACTAGGCTGAAGAACTGTGAATACTGCAGGAACGACAAGGGCTAGAGACTTTCCCTTTGGAGGATGGGTCCCCCACGCCTTGGAGAGTCGTGCAGAAGTGTTTTCCCGCCGGATGGACGCCAACAAGCCTTGCTACACGCAAATCGTGTGTTTAGCGTTTTTGGACGCTGCTGGGGCCCAGGAGGGACCAGGAGGTCGCAAATTGGACCTGCAGAGAGAGGGGACGTCGAGCAAGACAAAGAGCCCTCACTGAAGCAGGTAGCCCCCGGAGAAGTGCCAGAAACAGGCACTACGAGGATGCGTGAAACTGTGCTTGCCGAAGTTGCACAAAGGAGTCCCACGTCGCCGGAGACCAACTTAGAAAGTCGTGCAATGCAGGTTAGAGTGCCGTGGACCCAGGCTTGGCTGTGCACGAAGGATTTCCGCCGGAAGTGCACAGGGGCCAGAGTAGCTTGCAAAGTCGCGGTTCCCAGCAATGCAGCCCAGCGAGGTGAGGCAAGGACTTACCTCCACCAAACTTGGGCTGAAGAGTCACTGGACTGTGGGGGTCACTTGGATGGTGTCGCTGGATTCGAGGGACCTCGCTCGTCGTGCTGAGAGGAGACCCAAGGGACCGGTAATGCAGCTTTTTGGTGCCTGCGGTTGCAGGGGGAAGATTCCGTCGACCCACGGGAGATTTCTTCGGAGCTTCTGGTGCAGAGAGGAGGCAGACTACCCCCACAGCATGCACAAGCAGGAAAACAGTCGAGAAGGCGGCAGGATCAGCGTTACAGAGTTGCAGTAGTCGTCTTTGCTACTATGTGGCAGGTTTGCAGGCTTCCAGCGCGGTCAGCGGTCGATTCCTTATCAGAAGGTGAAGAGGGAGATGCAGAGGAACTCGGCTGAGCTCATGCATTCGTTATCTGAAGTTTCCCCAGAGACAGAGACCCTAAATAGCCAGAAAAGAGGGTTTGGCTACCTAGGAGAGAGGAAAGGCTACTAACACCTGAAGGAGCCTATCACAAGGAGTCTCTGACGTCACCTGGTGGCACTGGCCACTCAGAGCAGTCCAGTGTGCCAGCAGCACCTCTGTTTCCAAGATGGCAGAGGTCTGGAGCACACTGGAGGAGCTCTGGACACCTCCCAGGGGAGGTGCAGGTCAGGGGAGTGGTCACTCCCCTTTCCTTTGTCCAGTTTCGCGCCAGAGCAGGGGCTAAGGGGTCCCTGAACCGGTGTAGACTGGCTTATGCAGAATTGGGCACATCTGTGCCCAACAAAGCATTTCCAGAGGCTGGGGGAGGCTACTCCTCCCCTGCCTTCACACCATTTTCCAAAGGGAGAGGGTGTCACACCCTCTCTCAGAGGAAGTTCTTTGTTCTGCCATCCTGGGCCAGGCCTGGCTGGACCCCAGGAGGGCAGCTGCCTGTCTGAGGGGTTGGCAGCAGCAGCAGCTGCAGAGAAACCCCAGGAAGGGCAGTCTGGCAGTACCAGGGTCTGTGCTACAGACCACTGGGATCATGGAATTGTACCAACAATGCCAGGATGGCATAGAGGGGGCAATTCCATGATCATAGACATGTTACATGGCCATATTCGGAGTTACCATGGTGAAGCTACATATAGGTAGTGACCTATATGTAGTGCACGCGTGTAATGGTGTCCCCGCACTCACAAAGTTCAGTGAATTGGCTCTGAACAATGTGGGGGCACCTTGGCTAGTGCCAGGGTGCCCTCACACTAAGTAACTTTGCACCTAACCTTTACCAGGTAAAGGTTAGACATATAGGTGACTTATAAGTTACTTAAGTGTAGTGTAAAATGGCTGTGAAATAACGTGGACGTTATTTCACTCAGGCTGCAGTGGCAGGCCTGTGTAAGATTTGTCAGAGCTCCCTATGGGTGGCAAAAGAAATGCTGCAGCCCATAGGGATCTCCTGGAACCCCAATACCCTGGGTACCTCAGTACCATATACTAGGGAATTATAAGGGTGTTCCAGTAAGCCAATGTAAATTGGTAAAATTGGTCACTAGCCTTTTAGTGACAATTTAAAAGTAATGAGAGAGCATAACCACTGAGGTTCTGGTTAGCAGAGCCTCAGTGAGACAGTTAGGCACCACACAGGGAACATATACATGCACACCTATGAGCACTGGGGCCCTGTGTGACAGGGTCCCAGTGACACATACATATAGGCCACAAACTTATGAGCACTGGGGTCCTGACCAGCAGGATCCCAGTGACACATAACAAACATACTGAAAACATAGTGTTTTCACTATGAGCACTGAGGCCTGGCTATCAGGATCCCAGTGAGACAGTGAAAACAGTGACAAACACCCTGACATACACTCACAAACAGGCCAAAAGTGGGGGTAACAAGGCTAGAAAGAGGCTACCTTCTCACAGTGCACCACAGAGGAATTCTGGCAAAGTGTGTGTGGTAGACCTGGCATCCTTGGCATGATTTTCTCTAACTTTTTGTCCTCTGACTTCCTGTTTTGCTGACCTTGTTTTTGCTGGACTTAGCACTCTGGGCAGTTTTAGGGCTCTAAGCACTTTACCACTGCTAACCAGTGCTAAAGTACATGTGCTCTCTTATTAAAACATGGCAACATTAGCTTATTCACCGTTTGCATATTTAATTTACTTATAGGTCCCTAGTAAAGTGCACTACATGTGCCCAGGTTTACGCAAATTTAATGCTACCAGTGGACCTGCAGCTCCGAATGTGCCACTCACTTGAGTAGCACTTTCAACATGACTCAGGCCTGCCATTGCAAAGCCTGTGTGTACAGTTTTAAATTGCCATGTCAGCCTGGCAATTTACTCTTCTTGAAAAGGCCTAACCATCCTTGCCAAAACCATCCTTTTTAATATATATGTCACCCCTAAAGTAGGCCCTCGACAGTCCCAAGGCCAAGATGCAGTACATTTAAAAAGTGGATTTGTACTTTTAATATTTACATACCCATGTAGTGAAAAACACTTACTTGCAGTCCCTACTGCAAGGCCTATCTCTCCCACAGGTTAATAGTGGGCTTGGCCTATTACATTTTAAAAGTGTAATTTCTAATTGGGAAGACATGGGACCCCCAACCTTGGTGTCTCTGGAATCACAATATAAATTCACAATTGATGGTGAAGTCAGATTTAAAATTGTAACGAGAACTTGACACAAAGGTATTGGAGTGCTTTATTTGATTCATTTTTCACAGTTTTATATAGTGCAAACGTAATACAAAGGTATTACAGTGGTTTACATGACCACTGGTTATATTGCACAAGAACACATTCATTTTTGGTAGCTAGGGGAGATTTTCTGATTTGCCCAGAATCACAGGATGTTGAGCCGGCGCCAAGACTCAAACGATTGTCCCCAACTCCAAAGTTGGCAGTTCTGTCCCTTACACCATATCCTCTCCCCTAGGGTTCTTTGTCTGGTGCGTGCTTGGGCAGCATGCCAATAATTTTTTTTTATATAGCGCTTGGCAATATATATTCTGCCATTCTATAGCGCTGCAAAGCAGGTGCCATTCTTCACAAAATCGCTATAATTCATTTGTATCGACCTTGCAGAGATGAAAAAGTGTAAAAGCTATGTCAGGATTGTAATCTGTGACATTCTTGTTCTGTCAAGACCTCTGTAGTGGGTGCATCAACCAGCTGACTTGAGTCAAGCTTAACACTAGGTGATAGCACATGCTCTTGATAACCTCCGGAGGGTCACCAACCAAGCACGTAGGTTAGTTCTAGGCAAGAAGATGGAGAAACCTGTTGTCTCCAAAATGGTGGAAAAGGAGATGTGACTCCAGCCACACACACTTCACAGATTCAAGCTTGAAACCAAAAAACATCTAGCCTTTGGATGTAAATTGGGCTCTTCAAATAGAGTTCAGTTACTAGAGGCAGCTATTTTCCTAACCCTGTAGCACAAAGAAGCTAACAAAAGGGTGCCACAGTGAAAGGAGCAGCATATCATAGGGCACATAAGTTGAGCAAACTCCATCACTTCTCACTGGTATCATGGCTTTGACAGTTCCCTCACAACTACTGCGACCTTGCAGATGCCACTTATGGAAGCACTGCCTAAAAACAGTGCTCAAAAACCAGTGCTTCCTGTTTGAAGAGGCCCCCACCTCGAGTGCCCACTTCAGAGTCTCTGTCACAGGCACAGAGCACTTCCCCACCATCCTCTGGATTCCTGTATATAATGATCCACACATTGTCTGTCACAATCCAGTAATGTTTAACCTGCTTCCTCTCTTCCAACCTCAGGCTTCATGTAACCACTCCACTAACTTCCCATGTATCATTTGATGTAAACTATTTGCATTATTTCTGATTGCCATGGTTACCAAGTACATGGAAAATTAATGTCAAGAAAATATCTTTCTGACCCTATCAAATGGCCATTTTCTCACTCCTGCTTCTAATGATGTTCCTCTCACTGCTTCACCATGCCTCCCCGTGTCTATAGAAATACACATGTTTGTTTATATTGGTACACACCCCAAGGACTACTTTTTAAGTCAATCCTAGACAATAACAGTAAAGACAGGAGATATTTCAAACAGTAGATCTGTTGTTTCACAAACTGTGGCCACCAGGAAAAGCCACTGCTTGTAATTATGTAACCCAAATGTGTCATTGTGACTGAACTCTTTTTTGTATAAGACAGCAAAGAAAGACTACAAATATACGCTATGATGAGTCGATAATTGTCGCTGACACAACATTGATAGGTTTTTATAGTATGCTGCACACAGGGCCACAGTGGAAAGACCCTACACAGTTGAAATAGTGTACATCATTTTATTTTCACATAATTGCATCACACATTTTGTTCACATTACAAATATTTGAAATTTGGGGCCCTGGCCTTTAAGTGAAGGTAGCCTGAATATGGGACAAGGTATCCAACAGGCCTAGTGTATCCTCAGCAAAGATCTGTGTGGCAGCAAAGATGCAATGTTTGATTCCCAGAGGGGCTTGGCCTTTCATCTTTCAGGGTGATACCATCTGAGCCTTTGAATGATATGTCACACCATCACTGCACGGAAGAGACAGGCCATCACTGAACTAACTCACTGAACCCAGACCACCACTGTCCCAGTTAGTGAGAACTTTCAGAACCCAGCAGAAGGGGTGCCACAGCTTCAGATGCCATCATACAGAAGGCAAAAATGTGTAAAAAAAACAGTGAGAAGATAATATATATGTTTTATCTTGTGTCTGTCTCTTTTTCCTTTCCTTATTCTGGAGTCATGTCTTGTCATAGTTTTGTGGTTTCTCAGGATTTTGTATGTCAGCTAGAAACAGGAGCAGCTACTCAGGGAATGAAGTGATAAAATCACGCTGCTGGTAGGACAATGCCACATACATGACTAATCACCTACCTTTTATACTAATTTACAAGGTAATAAATACTTCAACACATGTATTTGCCTGCCTTATGTGTGCTGTGCATCTGTGTCTTCTCTTCATGTGACTTATTATTATCAGGGCCACTGGAATTATGCAGCAAATGGAGGGGGAGTATGTGGCAGATGTGCCTGAATTATGTGGCTAGAAAGTACAAATTATGCTGCTTAATGCTGAACATTCAGTGAGAACATTATTTTGTTGTAATTTCCTTTAACACACATCAATACAGTCTGTCAAGAGTGTCAGGTATTGGACACCTGTATTCCTCAGGATCAGAAGCTAGTCCCAACGCCCCTCCACTAATATCCACTCTGACCTTCTGACTATTACCAGTGTGAAATATCAATGAGGGGGAAAGAGGAAGTGGATAGAGTAATAAGAGAGACTGCTTTGTAGGGGAATAATTGCTGCTATACTTTGTTTTTTGCCTGCTCTTAAAATTGACAGCTACCTGCAAGGGAAGACGAACACCAACATGTAATTTGCATTTCAATTCATATTTTAATGTTACTATCTATTTCTATTACAAGTACATCAATGTTCCATATCCCTGGAGAGCAAGACTTGTGCTTCCCTCTTTTAAATAAACTCTGTCACAAACAGAATAAGATTTAGAATTTTCCTAAATTAGTATATTTAACACTGCAACAGTATGCTAGCATAAGGGTTGTAGTATTTGATTGAGTGAGTGGATGTAGTTCGATAGTGAAGAAATCTATCGTATTTTGTAGTTATGCTCCAAATGAGATATGAATAGATGTTTGCATTGGAGAATGAGAAAAGTTAATGTATTTTCGATTATTCACAACATATTTACTGAGTTGCGAGAATTCTCAGAGAAAAGTTTCTTCTAATGTAGAAAGTCTTGAATTTTCCTAAAATGTTTTGCCACTTGAAAAGGTATCTATTATTAGACCTTTGCAAAGAAGTTAAATGCGGAGTTAGCACTTGAGCACCATTTGAATTATGAGTGCTGCAGAGAACTGAAATACTTGCTTTACAAAAAAGAAGAGAAACTACTCCAAGATGAATGAGCTGCTTTCCTTGACCAGGCCAAGTAGTGTCCTTTTTGACGAGGAATCTTCTGTGAGGTAAATATACTCGCTTAAGACACTATCAGCGCCTCAGGAGTCAAGTTGAAGTGTGCCACCTTCCTTTATGAGTGCTTGCATGTCGAGCTGGGATTTAAGAAAAGTGATTTCTCATTTATGGCTGTGCCATTCAATCAAACTGTGTCAAAACCGTAAAAGGGGTCAAGCATCAGCGTGATATAACCCAAGGCACCACCACTGCGGTATCCAGTGCCATGACAGTGACATGGACAGTAGCCATCCTTTACTGGATCAATGTCCATCTCCTGGTCTGTAGGTATATTTTGAATGCACACCTTTTCCTGCACCTAATTGGGCACCATAAGATTTACTTGTCAAATGATTACCTGGGAAGCAGGAAGTTGGACTTATGTGCCCCATTGCACTCATTGTCCGATTCACAGTCATTTGCATGTACAGGTTCAACTTGTCTGCATGGCTTGATTTACATAAAGTAACATCTGTTTTATGTAACATTAGTTCAGAGTAAATCTGTTCTCATGGGTGTGGAGTGTGCATGGTATGGTGGGTACGACATAACACTGACAAATGTATGAAATGGTAACTACTCGCAAACATGCTCAGCCTGGAAAAGTTGATATACTTTCTGTTGTTACAGACTGGAGTAAATCATTTCTCAGTAACAGAATGAGGGGAAACATCCCAAGAATGTGTGGAGTTGTAGCTGATGTGGCTTCTCCACCGGGAAAAACATTTTTCCGGTGGAAAATGGGTGAAAACTTTAGAGAACGTAAATGTTTCAGTAATAATTTTTTTCTCATATGAGCAGTAACTTTTACCTTCACAATTCATATAGACGTAAAGTACTTTCTTTTAAAATAGTTTGACCACTGGATTTTCTTACTTGCTGGAAAGGCTTGCCTTGGGCCCCTGTCATCATTCTCCTCACGCAGAGAGGAGAGGCGTCGATGACCTCACTAGATGATAGAGTGAGTGGCCTATTTATAGAACACAAGGTGACACAGAAGTAGTGCACTGCACAGCACCTTTTTTAATTCATTTTTATGTTGCGGTTCTTATGTGCTATATACATATTATAGGTATACATTGAGGGTATTAGAACACTTGATTGCATGTCAATATAGAACACGCATGCCCATCAAAGAACTGGGAAGCCAGGATCAATGCCAGACTTTCAGAGGACACCACTGTGTAAATAAGTTCCCTGTAAATAATTTTTACATAATTTATCTTATGTGGGTGGTTCTACTTTGTATTCCCAAGAAAAACATTCATTTGACTCCTTTTCATAGCCTGAAAAAATGACAGTGAACCAGCCATGTGGGACCCTCAATGGGAACCACTAGTCTAGGCGAACAAAACACTCTATTGTACTTACCCAGGCCCCCTGCTCTACTCTGAGTTGTCTGAAAGGCAAGCCCAAGACTTCAAATTTTGAGTAGCCACCCCCAACATAGATAATTCGCACTTCAAAACCATCAGCCAGTGGACAAATGTATGCACCGAAAAGGCACCATCCAGGCCACGGGGATTTAGGTACACTTATCTGTTCTACAGAGTCCAGTCCTAAGCCAAGAGCTGTCATGAGACTATTAATCAAAAGCAGTGTTTTAAATGAATACCAAGTACCAGCCATTCTGTATTTCTATTTAAAGCACTGACTCAAGGCCACAGATGTTCCTCCACTGGAACCTATCCTGTCAGCCCATCTAACACTGAACCTCTGTTTCTCCAATCTTCACATATTTGAACCCTCCTGTTCAGTTAAGCTGCCTCTTTTGTTATTCTCTTTGTATACAGTCAATGTTTTTAAAAGTTAAGTTGGTATTGCCAATGTAAAGGACTAATATCTTTAAAGGTTTAACAGAAATATATGTCTGCCCCTTTTGTTTGGTCCTAACTCACTTTACCCCCTCATTTGGCAGGTTAACTGACTGTCACAAAGGTGCCTCTTTGTGGCTTGTTTGGTGATACAAACCTTTAGCAAGCACACTAGAAAGGGAAATATCTCCAAGGTATCACAGCTAGTAATTATGAATGAGGCAAAAACACTCCCAAGATGAGGAGCTGATCATGTCCGTTTTCCTGCAAGTGACAGGTCTTGGAGGGTTGCTTTGGCACTTGGCATACATCTACTACACTCCAAATCAAAGTACATAGGTAAAAGACACTGGTGGTCATTACAACCCTGGCGGTCGGTGTTAAAGCGGTGGTAAAACCGCCAACAGGCTGGCGGTAAAAAAAATGGAATCACAAGCCTTTATCTTCCTGCTCCTCTACCAGGAACAACAAAGACGGCGGCGAAGACCACGGTGAGTACTGCACCTACGACACAGGGGAGGGGAGAGGGAAAAAAGAGTGACACACACACGCAACACTCCCATCCCCACCCTTACCCACTACAACACACACAAGTACACACACAAGTACATGTAGATACATTACATATACAACCCCCAGCCCCCCCTGGAAGAATGCAAGGACAAAAGGAAATGAGTCGAACGTTTGTAATATATTCAAATACAGTAATCAAAAATATATATATGCATATTTACACTATAAAAAAACATATACACCAAGGATACAAGTCCAAGGTATTGTCTTTCCACTTCCAACTGTACCCCTGGGAGAGGCTTTGGTGGTAGATGTTTTGCCTCTCTCCCGCTGGACACTGACCAACTTTTTGTGCTTTTGAGGTGGGGACAGTCCGTGGTCTGGCTCTTTGGCATACTGGCTGCCCTGCTGTTTGGCGAACTCCAGAAGCTGGTTACTACTGGCACCACTGTTCCCACAGATGTTGTGGCTGAGGTGCTGGGTTGGGACCTTGAAAGGTGGGCCCTAGGGGAGTTGAGGGGTGGAGGAGGTGAGGGGAAGAGGTCAAGGTTGGACAGGAAAAGTTTTTTGGACACACTGGGATGGGTAGATGGAGGGGGTTTGGGACTGGAGGAAGAGGTAGTGGTTGTAGGAGGTGTACGTTTGCTGACTTTGGGTGAAGGTGCATGGGCTGGAGGCTGTTGTGAGGTGGATGGCTGTTGGGTGGGTGTGTGGCTGCGTTTGTGTACCTTGGGAGGTGGGCTCACAGACACACTGGGAGAGGACACAGGGGATGTGTGAATGGTAGTGGGGGTGGTGACTGCACATGAGCGGAGTGTGGTGGTGGGTGTGCTGGTGATGGAGGTAGTGGCTGAAGATGTAGTGCATGCAGGTGTGAGTGGGGATGAGACTGGGAGGGAGGAGGGAGACGAGGAGGAGAGGGACACAGCGGAGGCAGTGGATATTGGTATGTCTGCATGTGTATGATGCTTGCGTGAGTGCCTGTGGGATGTGTGGTGCTTATGTTTGCCTGAGCTTCCCTTGTGTGTTGATGTGTGTGCATGCTGGTCTGATGGTCTGCTTGGGATAGGCTGAGGTACAGGGGTTTCGGCCTGGGTGGAGGAAGTTTGAGGGGCGAGGCTAGAGACAGGGACAATGGCTGCCATCAGTGCTGAGGCCAGAGTTTAAAAAGCTCGCTGTTGGGTTGCCTGACCAGAATGAATGCCCTCCAGGTATGCATTGGTTTGTTGCCACTGCCTCTCTACACCCTGAATGGCATTCAAAATGGTAGGCTGCCCAACAGTGAGGGACCTGAGGAGGTCAATAGCCTCCTCACTGAGGGCAGCAGGGCTGACTGGGGCAGGGCCTGAGGTGCCTGGGGCGAAGGAGATGCCCACCCTCCTGGGTGAGCGGCCACGGGGCACACGCTGAGGGGCTCCTGGGAGGGCGGTGCTGGTAGGGGGGTGGCGGCTGTACCTGTAGATGCAGTGGACACAGAGGGGCCTGCCACCGCAAGGGAGCTCACATCAGAGAAGGAGTCTGTGTCGCTGGTCTCAGCTCCTGTCCCAGCCGTGGAGCTCCCCTCGCCCTCCATCCCACTGGTGGCTTATGACTCTGTTGTCATGCCCTCCAGGGCCATGTGGGATGCAGCTCCCTCCTTCTCCGGTGGCACTGCTCCTCCGCCTGATGATGCTAATGCACACAAGAACAGGGAGACCACAAAAAGTGGGGGGAAGACAGAAGAAAGACATGTTGAGTGCATCCAATACCGCTACCGTTGGCGGACACTACAGGCACAGAAGCCCCCTGCACTACGCCGTGCACTTTGAGTTCCCTAATTAATCACAGGGGCATGGGTTACAAGGCCTATGCCCGATTGCTGCACACATGGAAGTCACAGGAGCCTGACTAGGTGTAGTTCGCTCTGAACACAGGTGGGGTGGGGTGCCACAGGGCCTGCCTTTAGAAGGGACCTTGCCTACTAGACACGCCCTGGCCTAGGGGAACCCACAGTCCACCTCCCCCACCCAGACACCTACAATGCGCGCTGAATCAGCAGAATGAGAGTGTACTCACCCCCTTGTGGCTGCTGTGATGCCCTCAAGTGCCCATCCAACTCCGGATACGGCACCGCCAGGATCCGGAACATCAGGGGGGTCATGGTGCGACGGGCACCTCTCCCACGTTGGGAGGCCATCCCCAGCTGGGCCTCTGCTGTCTTTTTGCTCCAGCAGCGAATGTCCTACCATCTTTTCCAGCAGTGGGCGCTCCGTCTGTGGTAGACCCCCAGAGTCCGGACTTCCTTGGCGATGGCACGCCAAATATCTTTCTTCTGGTGGGCGCTGACCTACATGAATAGTACAGGGGAAAAGGAGAAGATATAACCGTTCGCACCGTCACAGTCATTGGCCCGCATCCCAACCCTTGCCATGACGCACATGCACTCACCGTCGTATCATCCACAACTCATTCTCCCCCCCCTATCTTTCATCAACACCACTCCACACAGACATTGCCCATTTGGCATGCTCACTGTGTAATTACCTGTTTGTCTGGAGGACCGTAGAGTAGCGTGTACTGGGGAGGACCCCATCCACTAGTTTCTCCAACTCCTCCTTGCTGAAGGCAGAGGCCCTTTCCCCAGACACACGAGCCATTGTCTCTTCCAGACTGAGGTCACAGCAGCACTTGCAGTGTAGGTCCTCTCCTGTCGAAGATCAGGTATCAAGTGATTGAACAGAGAGAAAATGGCGATGACGTCCGTGGCGGTGCGTACCGTCATCACCGGCGTACATCGTCATTGGCTCCTGGGACCCATAGGGTCCAATGTTAACCAATGCAGGATTGCGCCACGGTCTTCGACCGCCTACTGCGACGGTGTACAACGCCAACGCAGTTACCTCACATCCCCTTGTCCCATGTTACAGATCACGAAGCTGCCATTTCAGGGGGCCACATGGCATTAATTTTGACTGCGTCACACATATCTGAGCCTTGCTTAAACACTAATACAGCCGTATATCGATTCTCACACATTTTGCTATAAAGTTGTGTCAACGTACCTCAGTGTTGGTTGACTCTCTGCTCGCTGTTCTCCTCCATAGAGCACGTCCGCTGGGGAAGGTGAGGAGATGGTGGCATCCTCCGGTGTACAGACCGCTGGTGGACCTGTCGACAATGGAGGAGCAACATGTAATTGTCACATACAGACTTGATCATACCACAATCCTGGAACTGGGTGCCCAGTTGGAGCCAGACCTGATGTCAGCTATCCGCCATCCCACAGGAATCCCCCCTCTAGTACAGGTCCTGTCAGTACTCCATTTCCTAGCAAGTGTGTCTTTTCAAACAACAGTGGCCATTGCATCAGGGATGTCCCAGCCTATGTTCTCCAACGTGTTGTCCAGAGTGTTGTTTGCCCTGCTAAAACACATGCGCAGATACATCGTGTTCCCTCAGGTGGAGGATTTGCCTACAGGGAAAGGTGACTTCTATGCCCTGTGACATAACCCCAACATCATAGGGGCCATTGATGGGACAAATGTGGCCTTGGTTCCCCCCGCAGGAGTGAACAGGTGTACAGAAACACAAAGAGTTACCATTCTATGAATGTGCAGATGGTGTGTTTGGCCAACCAGTACATCTCCCATGTAAATGCCAAGTTTCCTGGATCAGTGCATGACGCTTACATTCTGCGGAATAGCAGCATCCCTTATGTGATGGGCCAACTCCAGAGGCACCGTGTGTGGCTATTACGTGAGGACATGGACCCAATACAGTGTGACTAGGTGTATGGGTCTGGGGATGTCCCTAAGAGTTAGTGTGTGTCTAACAGGTGTCCCTCGCCATTTGCAGGCGACTCTGGCTACCCCAACCTGTCATGGCTACTGACCCCAGTGAGGAATCCCAGGACAAGGGCAGAGGAACGCTACAATGAGTCCCATGGGCAAACTAGGAGGATTATAGAGAGGAACTTCGGCCTCCTGAAGGCCAGGTTCTGGAGCCTCCATATGACAGGTGGTCCCCTATTCTACTCACCAAAGAAGGTGTGCCAGATCATCGTGGCCTGCTGTATGCTTCACAACTTGGCTTTGCGACGGCAGGTGCCTTTTCTGCAGGAGGATGGTCCAGATGGAGGTGTTGTGGCAGCTGTGGAGCCTGTGCCGAGGAAGCAGAAGAAGAGGACATAGACAACAGGAACACGGTGATACAGCAATACTTTCAGTGAGACACAGGTAAGAAGACAACACTGCCTGTTACATCTGATTTAATTCTTCTACCTCTCATCTGTCTGTCATTTTCACCCAGCGTATGGACCCTGAGTTGTTACTTTCCCTTTCAATTTCACAGATGTGGGTCCCACTGTGTGACATCTGCTTTGTTTCCTCAAGGACTAGAGCTGTGTGACATAGGTATGTTGACATTACATTGGATATAGCATTCCACAGTTATTGCAAATACACATTTTCGAAAGCACAGACTGACTCCAGATTGTTTTGTGATTTAATGGTGTTTATTTAAGTGCAAAATAGTGGCAGGGTTGTAAAATGGTCAAGGGTGATGGTGGAGGAATGTCCATGGCAGAGTCCAGTCTGTTAGTCTCACAGGTGCATTGTCCAAAGGGGCATAGGAAGTGGAGCTATGGCAGTTTAAGTATGGACAGGGTGACAAAGTGGGACAGAAGGATGACAATCAGGGTGGTCTCATTTCTTGGTGGGGGTCTTGGCATTGTCCTGGATCTCAGGGACCACTTGTGGGGTGGTTCTCCATCTGCATGGGGTGGGGTGCTGGTGTTGTGGTCCTGTGGTGGTGCCTCCTGTCCACTAGCGCCGGCGGAGGTGGTGGGCAGTTCATCCTCCAGGCTAGTGTCAGGGGCCCCTTGTTGTGCCAAAGTGTCCCTCCTGGTGTTGATGAGTTCCTTCAGCACCCCTACAATGGTGCCCAGCGTGGAATTGATAGATTTGAGTTCCTCCCTGAACCCCAAATACTGTTCCTCCTGCAGCCGCTGGGTCTCCTGAAACTTGGCCAGTACCGTTGCCATCGTCTCCTGGGAATGGTGATAAGCTCCCATGATGTTGAAGAGGGCCTCGTGGAGAGTGGGTTCCCTGGGCCTGTCCTCCCCCTGTCGCACAGCAGCCCTCCCACTTCCCCTGTGTTCCTGGGTCTCTGTCCCCGAACCGTGTGCCCACTGCCACTGCCCCCAGGTCCCTGGTGTTGTTGAGTTGGTGGGTTAGCCTGGGTTCCCTCTAGTGGTGGACACACTGCTGCTTGACGTGTCCTCGGGACAGAGGTATGGGCCCGCTGGGTGGGTGTTGTGCTGGTGTTTCCAAAGGGGGGAGGCTCTGTTGTGGCTTGTGCCAATGTGAGGGGAACCGGCTGTCCCGAGGTCCCAGATGGGCCGGGCTGGTCATCTAGATCCAGTTGGACAGAGCTGCTGTCATCACTGTGGGCCTCTTCTGTGGGTAGAGTGGACATGTCTGGACCCTCCTGTCCAGTGACGTTGGGTAGGGGTCCTGTAGGGGTGTAAAGGCATGATTATTGCATCTGTGTGTGCCATGGTGTGCAATGGGTGGGTGACCCTGTACCCCAGTGCTTGCATTCTTGTTCGGGACCTTGTGTGATAATGGTTTAGGGGGGTGTATGGGTATGTGCAGGTGACATGCTTTGGTGATGGGTGTCCATGCTTTGGTGTTGCATGCAGGGCTTGGGTTTGGGATGTGTGGTTTGTGATAGTGGGACATGTGTGAGGAGTTGGAGTGATGGGGTGAGGACGAGGGTGGGGGTATGTGTTAGCATGCAGGTAGGGTGGGGGATATGGTAGTTAAAGGTTTGACTTACCAGAGTCCATTCCTCCAGTTACTCCTGTGAGGCCCTCAGGATGCAGTATAGCCAAGACCTGCTCCTCCCATGTTGTTAGTTCTGGTGGAGGAGGTGGGGGTCCACCGCCAGTACTCTAACCCGCAATCTGGTGTCTTGAGACCACAGAACGCACCTTCCCCGTAGATCGTTCCACCTCTTCATGATGTCATCCTGTGTTCTTGGGTGCTGTCCCACTGTGTTGACCCTGTCCACGATTCTGTGCCATAGCTCCACCTTCCTAGCTATGGTGGTGTGCTGCACCTGTGATCCGAATAGCTGTGGATCTACCCGGATCATTTCCTCCACCATGACCCTGAGCTCCTCCTCAGAAGGCCTGGGGTGTCTTTGCGGTGCCATGGGGTGGTGTGGGTGATGTGTGGGGTGGTATGTGTTGTGATGTGTGGGGTGATATTTAGAGGTGTGTTGTGTGAGGTGCATGGATGTTGTGTGAGTGATGATGTTGAGTGCCTCTGTATGCTGGTGTTGTCTTTGCTGTGCTGTCTCTCTGGCCTTCGTCGACATTTTAGGTCATAGGGGTTTGTGGGTGATGTGGGTGTGTGTTTTATGTTGTATTGGATGTGTGGGGGTAGTGTGTGAATGTGTATCAGGTGTGTGTATTTGGAATTGTCCAATGTGTTTGTGTTTGTTAAATGTATGTATTTTGAGGGCGGTGGTGTGTACCGCCAATGGAATACCGTGGTTGAAAGACCGCTGCATGGATCCGTGGGTCGTGATAGTGTTGGCGTATTCCTGTTGGTGTGACGGTGGAGGTTTTGTTATCGTCAGTTTATCACTGACCTTTGGTGTGGCGGACTTGTGTGGGTGTCTAGATTTTGGCGGATTCCGAGCTGTGGGTCATAATAGCTGTGGTGGAATTCCGCAGCTGCGGTGGTGTGTTGGCGGTCTTCTGCACGGTGGTAAGCGGCTTTCACTGCCAATGTTGTAATGACCCCCACTGTCTTTCACAACGTCAATAGCTCTGGCACTCACAAATGTAAGACCTATTGCATTGCAAATGCTTGTCTACAAAATGTCCCTTGTTCAGTGGTGAGAGTTATGGCCATGCTTCTAATTGTTCTGTCATTTGTACTTTTGCCAGCTTACAAAATAAGCATTTGATTCCCTTCCTGGGAAACATAAGCAGACACTACAGACACTGAGGCTATACCTTCTTTGGATCAGTGCCAGTTGGAGCCTCATTCCACCTCTGTTCTGCTCAGTGCTTATTTTGTAAAAAATAAGTGCCAGGATTCTCGTCAGGAAACCACTACCACTTGCACCACACATTGCCCATGCCATGTAACAACACAACTACTAACCAACATACTCCTACAAGTATGGCAGTTCTGACTATTCCAGGCCCCTGAAGCTGTAAGAATGGATTGGGTGGCAGGTAAGTAATTTTTAATGTATTTTGTATGAATAATTAACTGTTGTTGTAGTCATCATCAAATTAGTCAGACAGCACCACTTTGCGGCAGACACCGGTGTTGACAACTAAGTGCCGGTGCCGAGCACCGGAAACCACGATCTCAAATTAAGCACTGGTTCTGCTGCAGGTACTAAGAGAGAGGGATAATGCAAGGCTGAAGGATCATGCAATGTAGTCCACACATGCTTATTCTGGTCACCCATTTATTTCCAAAATTGCCACTGCTGTTCCCCACTACTCTGCAGAACCCCAGAAATGAGAGAGCTCCCGCAACTTTCTTTAAAATATGCCAAAGTGGTCTTATGCACCCCAGAGCTCCGATATATCTTCACTTCCACTAGCAGTGTATAAAGAGGGGTTACCTGTACCTTATCCAAAACCATGGCTTTTCAGGAATAGAGATTTTCCCTTGAGTTGTCTCATAAAGTGTCTGTTGGGGCATCTCCTGATGCCAAAGCTCGGGTAGTCTGCTCCCTTCTGTGGAGCACCATATCTGCCATCTTGGCGGAGCCCCCTAGCTTAATTGACATAGGGATACCTAGCTACAATAACCTTCTAGTGTTGCTCTCATTTTCATTTCCAATCTTCTTTAGTTAATTGCCAACAAAAAAACGTCAGTTTTACAGTTAATATCCGTGAGTACATTTAATTAATCACGCATAAGCTTTATGTTTGTCAAGCCAGTGGCGACATTTAGCCATTTACCACTTAATGAAAAAGCAAAATCATATTGCATTGTAATGAAAAGATAAGCTCTTTCAAACCCTCGTTATTTGGTAAGTCATAATAAAACGAGTGGTAGGTTTGAATGAAAGAGCAAAGAACAAGAAACAACGGTACCAGGTATAAAAGAGACTTATTTTATAATTATCTGACTACATTAGTTGTATCTTGCTAGACTGTATTACTCAACTGTGTTTCTCAGCAGGAACCTGCTGCGACATGGCGCAATTCCAACAGAGTGCTTTTCTTGCCCACTGCTCTGAGAAATAGCAGAATGATAAACTGTACTTTTTTTTATTAAAAATCAAGGGTGGCACTGGGAACGCATTCACACTATTACAAAATCTCTCCTGTGGGTACACGTATCTAAAATAAGTGAAATCATGAAAATGAAAATAATGTCATGGTACCTACCAAGGTTTAAAATATATTGCTAATCTGGAACTTTTGTTTTTGCTGCATTTTAGAATTTTTATTAAATCCGACTTTAGAAAGACAGTCATATCAAGCATGAAAATATGGACATATATTATATATAATCATGCCACTATTAGAGATAGACATTACTTACTAGTGCTTAATGGCAAATTTGTAAAAGTATCACTACAACTGCTAATGGCAAAATTCACGGTTGCTCAATTAACATCACTAAATACAGGACATATGATTACATTTGGAACTACCCTGAGATAGTTGAATCTAAAACAAATTAGACTGCAGTAGCTTGCTTGAGCCATTCCTGGTTAGGTATTTTTTTCCTAAGACTCAGTGATGCACATAACATTATCACAGCACATAATTGCTGGACCTGGCCCTCTCTGCAGGCTCACTCCAGATTTGTTTCCTCCTTTGCCAAGCCTGTTTTTTTTTGGCTTTTGGACATTTTTCACGTTTATGCTGCTAACCAGTGGTAAAGTGCTTAAGCGTTCCCAGGGAAATGTGGTATAACTGCCCTAAACTGATTGGTGCGTTTCGGTTACTTCTAAGTAGTCCCTAATACATAGCGTAACGTCTATCCATGTCCTATGAAATGAATGCTACGTGAGATGCAACACCAATAATGCCATCCACAAAAGTAGTGCTGTAAAAAGTGTCTCTGGCCTAAACCTTCCTTTATAATACTTGCAGGTCACTCATAAAGTGGGACCTAAAGGCCCATAAGACAGGATGCATGGTGCTTCAAAAGTAGGACATGTGGATTCGAGTTTTACATGACCTGGTAGAGAAAAAGTCCTAAAGTTGTTTTTCACTGCTGTAAGGCTATCTCTCCTACAGACTAACACTAGGTTCTCTTATTACACTTAGTAAGCGCTAATTTCAGTCTGGGACTAATTTTGAATTTTAAGTTACAATTTTGAAAATGCCACTTTTAAAAAGTTGGAAAAGGAGGGTGAAATGGCCATTTTCTAGTCAACAAAAGCTAGGCCACCCTAAAGTGTACATAAATAAAAAATACCAATGCTAATAATGTTTCTGTTTAATCATTCAAACAGCAGATCACATGCATCACTTAACATGAACAATATTTTAATTCACTCTGTTAATTTTTGTTGTCAGAAAAAATATTTTTTAAGTTCACTAATACATTGTCAACAGACACAGAAAAAAACACGATACATTGCTGATAATATTAAGCCCACATCTTGGACAAACAACATAACTGCACATATAATTCAATAGTAATTTTGGAGACAAAACATAGAGAAATTTACTTGACATATAACATGCTACATCAACTTGTCTATTGAAAATAAATTTTTCTGAAAATTGTGAGATGGTCCCACATTCCTTAATCGCTTTCCAAATACTTGGAGGAGCTGCTGTTTTAGTCTATATTTAGTCCAAGCTTCTTCTGTATTTTAAAACTAGAGGTTAGGATCGCAAGTTCCACATTTCACAATACAAGGGGCTCAGATTGGACGTTTCTCTGAGGATAGGTACCCTAGGTATCCTCAGTTATTATCCCATCTGTCTAGAAATAGGCTGTCAAAGCTTTTTGAACCCTTATTATTTAAGGTTCTCCTCAGGACAAAAGACAGCATGACACTGTGAGATAACTAAACAAAAACCAAACAAAACTCACTGTCAAGATTAAGCACACTTGTCTGAAGTAGGCTGAGCTTAATGCTGTGGGGAATTTTTAAGTCACTAACCCTCACAAATATCAGCTTGCGTGTGTTTTGCCCAATATTGTGTGCAACTTCTTTAGAATGCTATGGCTCTATTCATTTGTTAACAATTCAGCCAGAGGCTGAGGGGAAAATGTAAAAATGTTAAAAAATGTATAGTCAAATTTTACGAAGCATTTGGGAGTGCTCATTTTAACACAATACAAAAACTCACTGTTTGGCGGACAGGTCATCCTGGGAATGTAACTGAATGGTCCTGGTGTGTTTGGTTGGCAAGAACTTTTTTCAACTGAACTTGGAACCTGGCAAGAACAAAGATTCAATATAAAAAGTAAGGACTTTTGCTTGTTGTAATATTCGGAACTTACACATCCATGAAAATCCTTGGGGTCCACCATGGAAGATTTGTTTGGTATGCTACTATCTTTTCAATCCGGTGCCTGACACTATTTCCACGTTAAGGAGTACGCTTGATGGCTGGGTAGCCTGTATGTTCTTGCAAGTAGAAAACAACTTAAACAAACATTTTCAATGCACTGTGCCTCGCGTTTGCTCGAGTTAGAACTATTAGTGTTGTAAATTCCTAACTGGACTTTTCTTGCTACACAAACTGAAATTAAATAGTAAAACAGTTGACACAAGCAAGCCGATTCGAAGCTCCCCGCCATTGGCGTGAGCAGGAAGAAGAGACATAAAGGAAAAAGAAGTTTGCTTGCAGTCAAATTTATCGGCAAAATTTCTATTATCCATGTAACAGTGTACATGGCCAACGTGTAACAAAACCGCCCCAAGGAGGGAGAAACATAAAGCACATACCAGCGAAAACAAAGGATTTTTGAAAGGCAAACCCATGAATGAGTGATAGTGATAGGCGTACGGTAGACATGGTTAAAAGCCCAGATACAACCCAACATGTCGAAAAAACAGCGCTTGCATGCTTCTGTGCTCAACCTAAAAATCGTAGGCTTGTCATTCTTAAGATCAAAAAATGTGTTTATAGCTAGTGCAAGTGCATTGGATCAATTGACCATTTTTCAGATAGATGAAGCGAATGACACAACAGACTCTTTGCGGTGAAACTATTAAAGCTTTACCCTAAATGCTTTACCCGCTGCTTTAATATTAAGAAATGGGCTTAGTTGGTGAGTGGCTTGTCATAGCGGGTGGAATATGATTCTTAACATGCAAAGGCTTGCCATTCTTGATACCATGTCTTTGGAGATGTTTACTGCAGATACATTGGATCTAATGACTGGTTTGCATGTGGAAGGAGCGCATGAAACAACAAAGACTTTTTGTAGTAGCCAAAGGGCTTGTATGTAGCACTTACTTCTAGGATACAAAGTAGATGACTCTCTTAGGATAACGTGGGCTTTTAACCACGTCCGTCTCATGCCCAACACTTCCACTCATTCGTTTTAAAAAATCCCTTGAAGTTATTGGTAAATGCTTTACATTTGTCCCGCCTTGGGGCAGTTTTACCACCTTGCAGATTGACCCTGTGACATGGATTATTGCACAATTGCTGATATGTTTTACTATGAGTGAACTACATTTTCATTTGTGTCTCTCCTTCGCGCTCATGTTCATGGCAGCCATGGTGCTTTGAATTGGCTCACACTGCCATCCCCAGCACCTCCTGCCCATCCTGAGTTTCCTGTTCATTTCTGCCCTTCCCGACCACCCCTCCCACATCGTTGCTTGTTTCTTTTGTATCTCTCCTTTGTGCTCATGCTCATGGCAGCCTTGGCTCATTGACTCGGCTCGCACTGCCTTCCATTGATGATTTTACAAGATTATTTTACACATACTGACACTGTATTTATAAACATTTTATTTTGGTTACATTTTTATTTTATTTCTTTTGTGTCTCTTCTCGTTCATGCTCATGGCAATCATTGAGCTTTGAATTGGCTCTCATTGCTGCGTATAGATAATTTTACACAATTATTTTACACATACTGGTGCTGTGCATATAGACACTTTGGCCATTATTACAACCATGGGGTAAGTGCCACCTACTGCCGTGCTAACAGCCGCAAACATACCATGACCGCAGCAGTATTCCGCTACGGGTATTATGATCCAAACTGAGAAATCCACCACTATACAGACACCCACACAAGTCCGCCACACCAAAGTTCAGTGATAAACTGGCGATAGCAAAACCCACACCGTCACGCCAACAGGAATACGCCCACAGTATCATGACCCACGAATCACAGCAGCAGTCTTTCAATCCACGGTAAACCATTGGCGGTAAACACCGCCGCGCTCAAACTACACACACATCTACAAAACACCACCGATTGGACAATTCAAACTACACACACCTGACACACATACACACACCACACCCACACACTCACACCACTATAAAACACACACCCACATTACCCACAAACCTTTCAATGAAAAAAAAGATTGCCAACAGAGAGAGACACAAGCCAGGAGCACCCACTCAATTTGAGCCACAGAACACCATCACCCATACACCAGGTTTTCAGAGGAGGAGCTAAGGGTCATAGTAGAGGAAATCATCCAGGTAAAGCCACAGCTATTTGGATCACAGGTGCAGCAGACATCCATTGCAAGGAAGATGGAGCTATGGCGGAGGATCGTGGACAGGGTCAACGCCGTGGGACAGCATCCAAGAACAAGGGATCACATCAGAAAGAGGTGGAATGACCTACGAGGGAAGGTGTGTTCTGTGTTTGCAAGACACCAGGTAGCCGTACAGAGGACTGGCAGTGGATCCCCACCTCCTCCCCCACAACTAACAACATGGGAGGAGCAAGTCTTGGCAATAATACATCCTGAGGGCCTCGCAGAAGTAGCAGGAGGACTGGACTCTGGTAAGTCAAATTTTTACTACTTTATCCCCCACACCCTACCTGCATGCCATCACAAACTACTACCCCTACCCTCACACCCATCACTCCACCACCTCACATGTACTCCACTATCACAACCCACCCATCCCAATACCAAGCCCTACATGCAATACCAATGCATGGACCCCCATCACAGACCTGCATAGACACACATCACCACAGCATGCCCATTAGAGAGAATCACCTAGCCCACAAAATCACCACGCACACAAGGCTATGCTGACAGGGAAATCACAATCATACAGGGAAACACACCCATGCACAAGATGGCACACGTAGATACACTAACACTGCATTTGCATCCCCACAGGTCCCATTGTCAATGTCACCAGAGAGGAGGTGCCAGCTACATCCAGTCCCCCCTGAAGAGGCCCACAGTGTTGACAGCAGCTCTGCACGCTTGAATCAGGACGACCAACCTGCCCCATCGGGACCTCTGGACAGTCGGTTCCACTACCACAGTCCCAACCCACCACAGAGCCTCCCCCTCAGAAAACACCAACACAGCACCCACCCAGCGGGCCCATGCCACTGTCCCCAGGACACGTCAATCAGCAGTGTGTCCACTCTACAGGGACCGCAGGCAACCCCAAAAACACAGGATGATCAGGGACCTGGGGTCAGTGGCAGTGGGCACACGGTTCAGGGGACAGAGGCATAGGACAACAGGACTGCTGTGCGACGGGGGGAGACAGGCCCAGGGAACCCACTGTCCAAGAGGCACTCGCCAACATCCTGGGAACATACCACCATTCCCAGGAAACGATGGGCCAGATACTGGCCAAATTGCAGGAGACCCAGCGGCTGCAGGAGGGACAGTACCTGGGTATCAGGGAGGACCTCAAATACATCTACACCATCCTGGTCACCACTGCAGGGGTGCTGGGTGACATGGCCAATACCATGAGGGAGGCAGTGGCACACCAACGGGCCCCTGACACTAGCCAAACAGATGAACAGCCTTCCACCTCCACCGGCGCTAGTGGACAGGAGGCCCCGACACAGGACCAACTGGCCACCAGCACCCCACCCCCTGCAGAAGGAGAACCACCCTGCAAACGGCCCCTGCAATCCAGGCAGAAGCCAGAGAACGTTGACAAGACCCCCGCCAGGAAATAAGACTCTCCTGATTGTCACCCTTCTGTCCCACTCTGTCACCCTGTCCACCTTGAACTGTCATTGCTCCCCTTCCTATGCCCCATTGGGCACTGCACCTATGATACCAAGAGACTGGACTCTACCCTGGACTTTCCTCCACCATCAGCCCAGCCCATTGCACATTCCCCTCTACTTATGAGCACGTAAATAAATACCCTTAGAACAAATACTAATCTGGAGTCTGTCAAATGATTCAAATATGTATTAGTTCAACATAATCAGCGCATTGCAAGTCAAATGTACAGTCAAATATACTTAGAAATGACCTTTGGTGGGCAGCAGTACACATAGCAGGAGCCAGAGTGGGCCACTTAGATCTGAAAATAGAGATGCCAAAGTACAGTAAGTGGCCATAGACATAGGGAAATCAGGCTGCCATGTACAATGTCCAACAGATACCTGATAAGTTAAGTTAAGTTACAGTGTCTTAACTGTGTGTCACTGGAAGTACTGCTGTATTATGTTGCTTCTGTTATCAACAACTTCTTCCTCTGCCTCCTCTTCCTCACTGTCCACAGGCTCCAATGCTGCCACACACCCATCTCCAGGCTCATCCTCCTGCAGAAAAGGCACCTGGGGCCAGATGTAACAAAGGTTTTTACCCACTCTATGTGAAAATGTGTTCATACATATGGCCTCTTGCGTCTCAAGCCCAGGTTGTGCAACATGCAACGATGATCTGGCACACCTTCTTGGGTGAGTAGTACAGGGATCCACCTGTCAGATGGAGGCACCGGAACCCAGCCTTCAGGAAGCCGAAGGTCCTTTCAATAATCCTCCTAGTAAACCCATGTGTCTCATTGTAACGTTCCTCTGCCCTTGGCTCGGCATTCCTCACTGGAGTCAGTGGCCATGGGAGGTTGGGTAACCAGAGTCACCTACAAATATCGAGGGACAACTGTTAGACACATACTAACCCTTAGGGATAACCCCATACCCAGACACCAACTTATACTGTTTGGGGACCTTGGGCTCACCTATTAGCCACACCCGGTGCCTCTGGAGTTGGCCCACCACATATGGGATGTTGCTATGCCTCAAGAGAAAGGTGTCATGCACGGAGCCAAGGTATTTGACATTCACATGGGAGATGTACTGGTCCGCCAAACACACCAGCTGCACATTCATAGAGTGATAGATTTTTCCATTCCTGAACACTTGTTAATTTCTCCGGGGGGGGGACAAATGCCACATGTGTACCATCAATGGCACCAATGATGTTGGGGATATGTCCCAGGTCATAAAAGTCAGCCTTCACTGTGACCAAATCCTCCACCTGGGGGAA
Source organism: Pleurodeles waltl (assembly GCF_031143425.1). NCBI lineage: Eukaryota > Metazoa > Chordata > Amphibia > Caudata > Salamandridae > Pleurodeles > Pleurodeles waltl. The sequence goes on along the minus strand of NC_090440.1, from coordinate 453,942,597 downwards.
TACGATGTAGCTGCACATGTGTTTCAGCAGGGCAGACAACACTCTAGTCAACACGTTGGAGAACATATGCTGTGACATCCCTGATGCCATGGCCACTGTTGTTTGAAAGTAACAACTTGCCAGGTAATGGAGCACTGACAGGACCTACAGTAGAGGGGAGATAACTGTGGGCATGGCAGATAGCTGACATCAGGTCTGGCTCCAACTGGGGACACAGTTCTTGGATTGTGGCCCGATCAAGTCTATAGGTTATGATAGTGTGTCTGTCCTCCATTGTCGCAAGGTCCACCAGGGATCTGTACACCGGAGGATGCCACCATCTCATATTCAGCCTCAGCAGTTGACGCCTATGGAAGAAAACAGTGATCTGAGGGTCATATTCACAGATCTATTGAACTAATGATGAATTTCTTCTTTTACAGAACCAGTATGTGAATCCAACGATCAGTTTCTGTGCCAATGTCTGCTGTGACGCAGTTAGGTGCCATGGCCTGTGCCCCCATGAAATGGCAGCTGCCTGACCTGTGAGGAGGGCCAAGTGGAAATGAGGTAATTGCGCTGGCATTGTGCGCCATCGCAGTAGGCGGTCGATGACAGCTGCGCAACTTCGCATTGGTTATCATTGGGCCCTATGGGTTCCAGGAGCCAATGGCAATGTACGCCGGTGGTGATGGTACGCACCGACGCAGACATCACCTCCATTTTCTCTCTGTTCACTCACTTGCTACCTGACCTTCAACAGGAGAGGCCCTACACTGCAAGTGCTGCTGTGACCTGTGTCTGGAAGCGACAATGGCTCATGTGTCTGGGGAAAGGGCCCCTGCCTTCACTGCGGAGGAGTTGGAAAAACTGGTGGATGGGGTCCTACCCCAGTACACGTTACCCTACGGTCCTTCAGACAAACAGGTGAGTACACTGTGAGCATGATGCGTGGGCCATGAATGTATGGAGTGCTGTGTGTGTAAGCCCCATGTTGAGGGAGCAGAGGGGTTCTGGCCAGAGTGCTGCATGTAAGGTGGTCAATGTATGTGCGTCAGGGGATGGGAGGGATCTGGTGGGCTATGAGTCTGATGGTCCGGACGGTTGACTAATTCCCTTTTCTGCTTTCTATTCCATGCAGGTCAGCGTCCATCAAAAAAATTGTATTTGGCGTGCCATTGCCAAGGAGGTGCAGACCCTGGGGGTCTTTGACAGGTGGAGCACCCACTGCCGCAGGTAGGAGGACCTGTGCCGCTGGTCAAGGAAGACAGCTGAGGCCCAGCTGGGGCTTGCCTCCCAACGAGGAAGGGGTGCCCGTCGCACCATGAGCCCCCTGATGTTCCGCATCCTGGCGGTGGCCTATCCGGAGTTGGATGGGCGCTTGAGGGCATCACAGCAGCCACAAGGGGGTGAGTACAGATTCTGAATCCAGACGTTGTGTTCGTTAACTGTTACCTGGGTGGGGAATGTGGGCTATGGGTGCCCCTAGGGGAGGGTGAAGATGGCAGGGTAGGTCCCTTGTTGGGCTGGCTCAGAATCACTCATACCCCAATAGTGTGAGTGGGCATCTACTACTGGACAGGGTCCCGTGGATTTCAGGTGTGCAGCTAATAGCGTTAGGCATTGTACCCCATGGCCAGGTGACTTTCCTACTAACTGGTAGTGAATGGCCTAGTGCATAGGACTGCTCCCTGTGTGTTGTGTACGCCAACGTTGGTTTTGTTGCTGGCATTGACCAAGTGTGTCCTCTGTCCCTCCCCCCCTTTTTGTTTTGTCACCCTGTCCTTGTGTGTATTAGCATCATCTGGCGGAGGAGCAGAGGCACCGGCCACGGAGGGAGCTGCATCCCGCATGGGCCTGGAGGCCGAATCCACTGAGGGTGAGGGCACCAGTGGGATGAAGAGCGAGGGGAGCACCAATACGGGGACAGGAAGGGAGACAACAGACAGCGACTTGGCCTCCGATGGAAGCTCCCTGGCAGTGGCGGACACCTCTGTGTCCACCCCAACAACAGGTACAGGCGCCACCACCCTACCAGCACTGCCCTCCCAGCAGCCCCTCAGCAGGTTTCCCATGCCCACTCACCCAGGAGGGTGGGCATCTCCTTCACCCCAAGAACCTCATGCCCTTCCCTAGTTAGCCCTACTGCCCTCAGTGAGGAGGCTATTGACCTCATGGGATCCCTCACTGTTGGGCAGTCAACCATACTGAGTGCCATCCATGGTTGTGCGAGGCATTTGCAGCAAACAAATGAATACCTGGAGGGCATTCACTCTGGCGTGGCGGCCCAACAGAGAGCATTTCAGGCTCTGGATTCCTCCCTGATGGCAGCCCTTGTCCCTGTCTATATCCTCACCCTTCAAACTTCCTCTACCCAGTCCTAATCCCCTCAACCCCAGACTATCCCAAGCACACCTTCAGACCAGCATTCACCCAAATCAACACACAAAAGTGGCTCAGGCAAACATAAGCACCACACTTCATCTCACAGCACTCACACAAGCACCATACCCATGCAGACACACCAACATCTACTGCCTCCATTGTGTCCCCCTCTTCCTCTTCATCCACTTCCCTCCCAGTAGCGTCTCCACTCACACCTGCGTGCAATACATCCTCATCCACTACCTCCATCACCAGCACGCCCATCACAACACACCCCTCACGAGATGTCACCAGCCCCACAACCATGCACACGTCCCCTGTGTCCTCTCCCAGTGTGTCTGTGACCCCTCCTCCCAAAGTACACAAACGCAAGCACCCACCCAACCAACAGCTATCCACCTCCAAACAGCATCCAGCCCATGCACCTGCACCCAAACTCAGCAGACAGACACCTTCTACAACCACTTCCTCTTCCTCCACTCCCAAACCCTCTCCGTCTTCCCGCCCAGTGTGTCTAAGAAGTTTTTCCTGGCAAACATTGACCTCTTCTCTACCCTTCCACCCCCGTCCTTCCCCTTGGGCCAGGGGTGTCCAGAACCCAGGCTAGCACCTCAGCCACTAAGTCGCCGCCCGCTGTGGTACCTGCAACTCACAGAGACTCAAAGGGAGCACCCGTCAGATCAGCTAGTGTGCCACCAACCCCTGAAAAGGACAAAAGCATTCCGCCACCTGCCAAGGTGAAGAAGGGGCCAGCATACAGAAAGGGCAAGGAGCACCAACCACCCAGTAAGGCCTCCTCAAAATCTCCAGCTGCCAGAGCCAAGGTAACACCACCATCTGCCAAGGTGAGGAAGGGGCGGAAAACACCAGGCAAGGCACTTCAGCTGTCGGAGGCCTCAGGTGAAGGCCTGGTGGCTACCTGTACAACCGCCAGCCCTGCAACCTGCACCGCAGCCAGCACTGCCAGCAGCCCCGCCGCAAACACCGCCACCTGCACCGCTGCTAGAACCATGACTGTCAGGATGAAGAAGATTGGGCACAAAGCCCCCTCTGGAACCAGTGGAGAAAGGCATCCACTCTCCCAATCCTTGGCAGGATGAAGCACAGTGGGCACAAAGCCCCCTCCAGAACCAGTGGAGAAAGGCATCCACTCACCCAATCCTTGCCAGGAAGAAGCAGACTGGGCACACAGCCCCTTCCAGAATCAGTGGAAAAAGGCATCCACTCACACAACCCTTGGCAGGATGAAGCACAGTGGGCACAAAGCCCCTCTGGAACCAGTGGAGAAAGGCATCCACTCTCCCAATCCTGGGCAGGATGAAGCACCGTGGGCACAAAGCCCCCTCTAGAACCAGTGGAGAAAGGCATTCACTCACCCAATCCTTGCCAGCAAGAAGCAGACTGGGCACACAGCCCCGTACAGAATCAGTGGAGAAAGGCATCCACTCACCCAAACTTTGGCAGTATGAAGCACACTGGGCACAAAGGCCCCTCCAGAACCAGTGGAGAAAGGCATCCACTCACCCAATCCTTGGCAGGAAGAAGCACACTGGGCACAAAGCCCCCTCCAGAACCAGTGGAGAAAGGAGTCCACTCATCCCCTCCTTGGCAGGTTGATGCAGACTAGGCACAAAGCTTCCTCCAGAGCCAGTGGAGAAAGGAATCCACTCACCCAATCCTTGGCAGGATGAAGCAGACTGGGCACAAAGCCTCCTCCAGGACCAGTGGAGAAAGGCATCCACTCTCCCAATCCTTGGCAGGATGAAGCACAGTGGGCACAATGCCCCCTCCAGAACCAGTGGAGAAAGGCATCCACTCACCCAATCCTTGGCAGGATGAAGTACACTGGGCACAAAGCCCCCTCCAGAACCAGTGGAGAAAGGAATCCACTCACCCCCTCCTTGGCAGGTTGATGCAGACTAGGCACAAAGCTTCCTCCAGAGCCAGTGGAGAAAGGTATCCATTTACCCAATCCTTGGCAGGATGAAGCAGACTGGGCACAAATCCCCCTCCGGAACCAGTGGAGAAAGGCATCCACTCTCCCAATTCTTGGCAGGATGAAGCACAGTGGGTACAAAGCCCCCTCCAGAACCAGTGGAGAAAGGCATCCACTCACCCAATCCTTGGCAGGATGAAGCACACTGGGCACAAAGCCCCCTCCAGAACCAGTGGAGAAAGGCATCCACTCACCCCCTCCTTGGAAGTTTGAAGCAGACTGGGCACAAAGCTTCCTCCAGATCCAGTGGAGAAAGGCATCCACTCACCCAATTCTTGGCAGGATGAAGCAGACTGGGCACAAAGCTTCCTCCAGAGCCAGTGGAGAAAGGCATCCATTCACCCAATTCTTGGCAGGATGAAGCAGACTGGGCACAAAGCCCCCTCCGGAAACAGTGGAGAAAGGCATCCACTCTCCCAATCCTTGGCAGGAAGAAGCAGACTGTGCACAGAGCCACCCCCCCCCCAGAATCAGTGGAGAAAGGCATCCACTCACCCAAACCTTGGCAGGATGAAGCACACTGGGCACTAAGCCCCCTCCAGAACCTGTGGAAGATGTCACCCACTTGAGAAACTGTGGCTTTGCACTTCCCAGGACCAAGCAGTGGGCAAACCACCCACTTTAGAGACTCTGGCTTTGAACTCCCCAGGACCAAGCAGTGGGCAAACCACCCACTTTAGATACTGTGGCTTTGAACTCCCCTGGACCATGCAGTGGGCAAACCACCCACTAGAGAGACTGTGGCCTTCCACTCCCCAGGACCAAGCAGTGGGAAAACTACCCACTTGAGAGACTGTGGCCTTGCACTCTCCAGGACCAAGCAGTGGGCAAACCACCCACTTGAGAGACTTGAGAGACTGTGGCCTTGCACTCCCCAGGACATCGCTGTGGGCATGGAGCCCCCTCGAAGAGCAAGGGCATTATTCCATCATCCGGCTGAGGTGCCTCCCCTTCCCCCTGAGTTGCCTCTGTGTTTACAACCTGATGCCTGTACTGTTCTCTCAGTATTGAGGCAGGAGTTAAGTGTGGGCTTGGCCCATGACTTTTTGGCCGAGTGGCCCACGGACATTTTTCATGGTCAATGTACAGCATTATGTACATATTGTATATTTTTGTAAATACTGTTTCACAAATTGTTACGTATATCTGCATATTTCTAAAATATCAATGTTTTACCTCAATTACCTCAATTCCTTTTGTCCTTGCGTACTTCCAGGGGGTTACGGGTGTAAATGTAATGTTGTTGCATGTGTTTGTGTATATGGGGTTGGGGGTGAGGGTGGGGGTGGGGGTGTTGTGTGTGTGTCACTCTCTTTTACCTCCACCTCCCCTATGTGCTAGGTGCAGCACTCACAGTTGTTGTTGCCGCCGCTGCCTTTCGTATTCCTGGTAGATGAGGAGGTAGACCAGCATTGGCAGGACCTGTAGCTCGGGCTCCATGGCATCCTGGTTCATCGTTGAGTCTCGAGAGGTGAGTGGTTTCCCTTTCAATTCCTGTTTCCGCCCTGCTTTTGATGGCATTGGTACCGCCCCGGAAAAGCTGGAAGATAGGCGGGTTATGATGTGGTGGGCGGTACATTGTCCTCTGCCTGTCTGTTGCCGGTGACCGCCACAGTGTTTGTTGCTACCGCCATGGCGGTCGGAGTATTAAAGTGGCTGTCTGTGTTGCCGGTTTCCGCTGTGGTCGTGATCCCATTTTTTTACCGCTGGCCTGTTGGCAGTATTACCGCCGCTTTAACACCGACTGCCAGGGTTGTAATGAGGGCCTTTGTTTTAGTATTTTTTTTATTTATTTCCTTTGTTTCTCTCCTTCACTCTCATCCTCATGGCGGCCATTGGCAATTAATCGTCTTGCACTGCCGTCTCCCAGAACCTCATGCCCACCTGTTGTTGGGTTTGACTTCCCCCTGGTAGTAGTTTGTATTTTAAGGGCCTTGTTTAAAAATATATTTCAGTAGGCCTACTAGCCCTTTAGTTATATGCAGGGACACTGGAATTATGTGGTAGAAAGGACCAAAATATGAGAAAGGGTTGCCCAATTAAGGTTGCAAAAGAAGTCCAGTTAGAAATGTAGAATGCTAATAGCTCCAACTCAAGTAAATGCGAGACCCATTGCACTGAACATGCTTGTTTCCTTCTTGTGATTGGTGTTTTTTTTATGTTACCTTCTGTCAAGCCCCTGAATACCATCACGGGCACAGATACCACAACAAAGTCATCACATTAAATTGCAATGTCCCAGTCCTCCTCAAGCACCAATTTGTGTTCTAGTGGACTATCACAAGTGTCCCGTTGGATGATTTCCCGAAATAATAGCGGGTGGGGGGTTATATGCTTTCAGGCATTCAACAGGAAAGGTTCTGAATTTGTGTGATCTTTCTTTTATTTTTTGTGTGACCATCAGGTTTTCGGTATTTAGCTTCCACTGCACCCCTGTCTGTCATCACAGAGGCATAATTCGCAACTCAGTCATCTCATTCAGGCCAGATGTTACTGTATTGTATTTCAATATTAAATATGCTTCTTTTTGTTCTAAAATGCATTCCATTGAGCAACCACACAGATCACGTTGGACAACTGTTAACACTAACCACTTGAAATCATCCTCTGTGTGCTGTTTTTTTAATAAAGTGTCTTCCCAATGGTGCTGTATTCACTTTTTGGTGGGTCCTAGACTTATGTTGGATAATTCTGTCTGAGTTCTTGGTTTGTTTTACTCATGTAAAGCTTTTTGCAGATACAGACTATTGCATAAACCATGTTCCTTGGCTGGCAATTCCGTAAAACCGTAAGCTTCCATGTTATGTTATTATATGTGAATTCTGTGCCCTCTGTACTTTGTTTGCACATTACACGTGCCACATTTACGATGCCCTTGAAGCGGGGAAAAGGTTCCGTTTTCTAAGATCACTTTTAATAGCTTCTGGGGCAATGTTTGCTCATGTGATCTGTATGCCCATACTGGCTCGTTCTCAGGGAGAATAGGGGGAGGCTGAAAGAACCTTCCAATTTAGATATTAGGTGACAATTCTATTTGATTATTCTCTTAAACTAATTGGTCTTGGGATAAAATGGAAAGACACATAATAGGTGCTCTGATGGTATTCTTTCTTTTTTCTCTAGAAGAGTATCACGGGGATAAACCATGCTCTTTTCATTCAGTTTTTAGGAGCTTCTTGTTGTAACCTTATTCCTTGAGTTTGCGATTTAAATTGCTTGCATAGTGGAAGAAATCTTATTTACTTGAGCAGTTGCGTCTTACTCGTAAAAATTGCCCATTTCACAAATTATTTCTAAGGCTACTTGGATGGAAGCTGAATAATGTAAAGTTTGATTTTGGTCTGTTGGGTTACAGTGCAGTATTGTAGTTAGCGGTCTGTCTCTGTTCATAATCTCCACATCTAAAATGGTGCTTGATTTATTTATTTTTACTCAAGCTGAATTTGAAGTCTGGAGATCTGGTATTCAAATAAGCATGGAACAGTAATTTTACAGTAATATTACAGTAATATTAGCTCTGGAGCGAAAGGACCACCCTTCACTGTCCCTATGATTTGAACAAAAAATCCTTCATCAATCAATCATTCAATCTATCAGGATTTGAAAAGCGCAGCTAATCATCCGATAGGGTGTCCAGGTGCTTGCAGGTCCCAGAGGCTTATTTGAACAGCTAGGTCTTTAGGGCCATTCGAAATTCCAGATGATGGTCCAGAGGTGTTTGGTCAGGCTGTTACAGGTTTTTGCTGCAATGTGAGAGAAGGAACGTCCTCTACTTCTGCATTGGTAGATGCAGGAGTATGGGCAAGGGAAAGGGAAGCAGAGTGTAGTCTTCTTGACATTTGGTGGAAGTTCAAGCGGTGGTTAATGAACATGGGTCCTTGTTTGTGTAGAGCCTTGTGTTCATGAGTCAGCAGTTGAATTGGCATCTCTCCTGTACAGGGAGACAGTGGATTTACACCAGGTGGGGTGTGAAGTGGATTTGTTGGGGAAGGCTGAAGTTGAGTCAGGCTACAGTGTTAAATAGGGTCTGAAGTCTCTTTAGGAGGTGTGCAGCAATTCCTACATAGAGGGTGTTGCCATAGTCCACTTAGCTGGTGGTAAGGGCCTGCGTCACAATGTGTCTCCTGTGTAGGGGTAGCCACTTGAAGATCTTAAATGGAATGCAAAAAGTGAGGAAACAGAGAAAGGAGATGGCATTGATCTGTGATTTCATGGTGAGCTTGTTGTCAATGAGGCTTCTGGCATGGTCAAAGGGAGTGGGTGCGGATTTTAGGTCTGATGACCATCAGAAGTCATTCCATATGTTGCTGCTGTTGCCAAAGATCAGTACTTCCATCATGTTCAGTTGCAGGCAGTTGTTCTTCATGCAGTCAGCAACGCTTGTCATGCATCTGTGGAAGTTGGTTCTGGTGGAGAAGGGATGGGTGAATGAGAGGATGAGTTACGTGTCATCTGTGTAGGAAATTATGTTGAGACTGTGGGATCTGACAATGTGGGCCAGATGGTGTCATATATGTGTTGAAGAATATGGGTCTAAGGGATGAGCCTTGAGGCACAATGCATGTGATCTCCTTGGGTTTGGAAGTGAAACATGGGAGGTGGATCCTCTGAGTTCTTCCAGTGAGGAAGGAGGTGATCAATCTGAGCTTGGATGCTGATGAGGTGGAGTCTTTCGATCAGTATGTGGTGGGACATGGTGTCGAAGGGTGCTGAAAGGTTGAGGAGGATCAAAGTTTCTGTTTCTCATCAGTCAAGAATGCTTTGGATATCATTCGTGACTATGACTGAGACTAGGGCAGTTTGGTGCTGTGATTGCTGCGGAAGCCTGATTGGAAGATGTTTAGTAGCTTGTTCTTCTCCAGGTATGTCATATTTTGGTTTCCAAGATTGAAGATGTGGTGCGGGCATGGGTCTGTGGGAGTTCCCGAGTGGGTGGATTTCATCGTGGAGGTGATGTCCTGGGTAGAGAGAATGTTCCAGGTGATCAGTGTGTGGTTCATGTCAATTACGGTGTTGGCATATCTTTTGAGGAAGTCCGTAAGTGTGGGTTGGTGTTTGAAGTTTCTGTATATGGTTGTGATCTTGTCATGGCAAGGTTGTCACAGAGCACCTATGAGGTTGTGATGTTGTTTTTGCTGGCAATCTGGTTGGAGAATTTCTTTACAATGCTGAATAGTGTGCTGTAAGGGCTATCTTATTTGTTGCCCTCAGAAGTTGCTGGTAGAGGTTGAGGTAGGTCTTGAAGGCTGTTTTGTCGGAGGTGTCCTTGCTGGCACGTCATCTCCTCTCCAATTGTTTGCTGTCTTGTTTCACTGTTCTGAGTTCTTGAGTGTTCTGGCTGGCCTCTTTGGAGCATTATTTCTGGGTGTTGCTCTTGATGGGGATGATGCTGGTAATCCAGGCATTTAAGTTTTTCACTCCCTGTTCAAGGTTGTTGGCAGTAGGTTGGATGTTGTTAGAAATGGGATCTCTAGTTTACAGTCAGTTTACACCCTGTCCAAGTAGGGGCCCTCACTCTAGTCAGGGTAAGGGAGATACCTAACTCAGCTAACCCCTGCTCACCCCCAGCCTTATATGAAGAACAATGTGTAAAGCATTTGAATATAACACACAGTAATACAGTGAAAAAACTACAAAAGGACACCACATCAGTTTTAGAAAAATAGCCAATATTTATATGTGTAAAACAAGGCCAAAACGATAAAAGTTTAGTTTATTTTAGAGTATTTGTACAGAGCATGGCTACCCGGAGACTCCCAGTGCTAATATAGAACCATACAGACCAACAAAGGTGTTATGCTCTAAACAACCAGGTTTTAAGCGCTTTGCGGGAGGGGAATTCTTGACTGGTCCGCCAGAGCTCTGTGGGGAGGGAGTTCCAAAGCTTAGCTCCTAACTAGGACATGGACCTAAAACCCTACCTGGCTCTCTTCACTGCAGTAAGCCTGACCAGGTTAGCCGTCGAAGATCTGTGAGACCTGAGAGGCGTATAAAAGGAAGCAACATATCTTAGGGTGGACCTCAGTTGTGTATGGCTTTATGTATGAAGCAGAGGGATTTAAACTGTATCCATTGTTTCACCAGTAGCCAGAGGAGGAAGGAAATGGAGGATTTGGTGGATTGATGTTCAGCGATATTCAAGAGGAGCCGAGCTGGGCATTCTGGACCACCTGCAGTCTTTTAACTACATACTTGGGAGAGCCCAGATAAAGAGCATTGCCATAGTCCAGACACAAGATAATCAGGGCCTGGACTAAGAGCTTCCTGGCTAAGAATGGGAGAATTTAAAAAACTTTCCTTAAAAGTTTTAGCAGACTAAAACAAGTAGCAGCTGTTGTTTTGGATTGATGTTCCATGGTGAGCCACAAGTCAAGCCAGACTCCCAGGCTCTTTATCCTATCTTTAGGATGAGGCAAGGCTTTCAGAGACTCCGGGATAGATGCCTGGAGCCCCTGAAGAAGGTGGTTGCCTAACAATATTACCTCATTTTGGATATCTCCGGTCTTAGTTTGCAGTCAGACATCCATCTGGTTACTGCTTGAAGACAAGGGGTCAGTGAGGAGTGATCAATATTAGAATTAGTGGAAAAAAATAATTGAGTATCGTCAGCATAGGACACCATTGTCAAACCAAATGGTTTTATGACCTCTGCTAATCGATAAATGTAGAGATTGATCAACGTGGAGCTCAGGAAGGAACCCTGGGGGACCCCACTGTTGAGCAAAACACATTTAGAAAAATAAGAACGAACAAGAACTTGAAAAGTCCTTTCCTCCAGAAAGAAGTAGAGCCATTTTAATGCACTGTCAGCGATCCCAGTGTACGACATTCTCTGGATCAGAATGGAATGACTGACCGTGTCGAAGGCAAAACTGAGATCGCCAGGATAATGGCTTCTGCACCCCCTTGATCGAGGCACCTTCTGACCTCTACCATAACCGTGAGAAGTGTTGTCTCAGTACTGTGTTGAGGTCTAAAACCCATTTGAGTGGGGTGAAGGATGTTATGGTCTGCAAGAAAGCCTGTGAGATGGCTGTTTACATGTTTTTCAATGAATTTAGACACAGTAGGCAAAAGGGAGATCGGCCTGTAGTTATTAAGAAGAGTTGCATCAAAGTGGGGCTTTTTCAATGGTGGATTAACTATGGCATGTTTTGACTGACGCAGAACATGGCTCAGGGTAAGGGAGGAGATGATGAGGTTGGTCAGGACTGGAACCATGACTGCTGACCCCAGAGCCAAGATGTGGGGAGGTGCTGGGTCAAGAGGAGAACCCAAATTTAGAGACTGAAGAAGGTTGGTAACCGAATATTCTGTGAGAGGAGGGAACAACGAGATAGTGAGAAGTTGCTACGTAAAAAGACTGAGAGAGTCTTGCCCAGTGGGGATTGTCCAGGAATGCTGAATACATTTCTAGAATTTTCTTGAAAAAAATGAGCAGGATTGTTGCTCTGTTCTTGTGAAGCATCTGGAAGGTCATTGTGCGAGATGGGTTGGACGATCACTTTAAGAATTTGAAAAACTTCCTTAGGGGCATTGTGCAAGATGGGGTGGTCGATCTCTTTAAGAATTTGAAAAACTTCCTTAGGGGCATTTGAGGACTGTTCAATTTTGGAAGCATAATAGGATGCGTGAGCTGATCTGATTTCTGAGTGGAAGTGACTGATTGCTTTCTGATACTAAGCTTGTAAAGAGATGTCATAAGTCTTTCTCCAGCTTATCTCAAGATATTTACATTTTTTTCTAAGAAGTTGAAAGTGAGGAGAAAAGCAAGGGGCGCTTGTTTTACTTCGACCTCCTGTTTTAGTGACTAATGGTAATACTGTGTCAAGAGCATTGGTGATCCATCCATTAAACTTCTCTGAAAAGCAAGTGGAATGGTCTATAAGATCAGGTTTAAGGCATTTTACAGCGACCACACAGTTGTTAGGATTGAGCTTATCCCAGCGGCATTGAAGTTGTTTTATTACAGGGTGTGTTCTAGAAACAGGAGGGGTGGGAAGCTTCAGTGTAATTAAGGAATGATCAGACCAGACGAGGGGATGAGGAGGCAGGGAAGTCAAGTCAGTAACATTACTGAAGACAAGGTCTATCGTGTGACCCATAGAATGAGTCAGGCAGTAATTAACTGAACCAGGCCTAAAGCTGCAAGATCGAAGAGAAGACTTTTGGCAGCCAAATTGCTTGTATCTTCTACATGAATATTAAAATACCCAAGGAGGGTAAAGTTTGGTTTGCTGTGAACTAAGTCTGAGAGCAAGTCAGGAAGAGATTGAATAAAAACATCTGAGAGGCCAGGAGGGTGATATGTCAAAGCACCAGAAAATGTGGATGAGGGGTTATGTATGAAAGAGAAGGACATGCTTTCAGAGCCAGGGAGAGTCAAAGGATGGAAGGTGTATTTTAATGTCTCCTTATAAATAATGTTAATTCTGCCACCTCTGGCATTAACTCTATCCAACCTGTTTATCAGGAAGCTATGGGGAAGCGCCAGAGCCACATCCGGAGAGGACTACTCATGGAGCCATGATTCAGTTAAGAATAAGGCTTCTGGAAATAGCTCATCGAGGAGAAGATGAATGTCTAATTTGTGCACGGCAAGAGACCAACAATTAGCTAGGAGAGACAGACTGGAGGGCCTGTTCTGGACATATGAGGCTGTCACCGGTTCGGACTGCAACAACAAGTGACAGTTGGTACATGACCATAACTGGGGCCAGGAAGAAAAATATGCTGACAGGCTTCCATCATTTGGGGCTATCATGGCATCATAACAACAAATCCAACAGTTCAGTTCAGTTGCGGGCAGGATACGGTGTCGGGAAGACCCACAAACAGTACCTTGGAAATATAGAGTATTGCGATCCTCGCTATAAGATCGGGAATGTGGCATCACAGGCTTTGGCGGGCATCAGTTCCATAAGTTGGTGCAGGGTTCATTTGGGCCCTTGAAGTCACATGCATTTCAGATCGAACCCTGGGCTGATGAAATCAGGAATGCTGGCTTTGATGGTGTCAGGGCTGTGGTGTGAAGCAGGACGATGTGACATGCAGTGCCCGTAGGTCACGGTGCAGGCAGCTGCTGGATGAGGGCATCCTGCAGTGTCGATGAGGCCAGGAATGCATTGTGAAGTAGGGGGATGTGACGAGCAGTGTCGCCACATCGCAGTGCAGGCAGCGGTGTCATCATTGCTGAAGCAATGTCATCGGTAGGCCCAAGGAAGCAGTATGACATGGGTTGGGCCCTGTGGGGAGAACCACGGATTGCGGTGCAGACAGGGGTGTCTGTTGATGATGCTGGAGTTGATGTCACTGGCATCGGTGGGCTAGGGCTGTGGTGTGGGACGGTGCTTTGTGTACCTCACAAGTGTTGTCCTCAGGCCACGGTGCAGGCAGTGGCATCGGTGTCAGCATACAACATCATCATCGGGGATACCAATGCTGACGTGTGAGCAAGACGATGCAGAGTGCAGGGCCCACAGGTCACCGTGCAAGCAGCGGCTCAGAGATTTTGTCAGGTGGCGGTGGCAGTGAAACCAGAGTTGCAGTGCGAAGTGGGGTATGGCTCTGTGTGCCGACATCGGGTCACAGTGTAGGCAGCGGCATCATTGATTGTGCCATGTAATTTTCAGCCTGCTGCAGAACAAAACACGTAGTTCCCAGTACTGTAGGCAGATGAATCTGAAGTCTTTGATATCCCGATACTTCCAACAGCAGCCAAGCTCTACTTCAAGTCCTTGGAGGAACTTCACAAGCAGGATACACAGCAACGTCTATTCTTTGTCCTCTTTAAGGCAGAAGCAGCAACTGCAAGCCATACTAGCAAAGCACACACAGCCAAGGGGAATACTCCTCCTCCAGCTCTTCAGTTCTTCTCCTTGGCAGAGGTTCCTCTTGAGCCATAAGTGGTATAAAAGTCTGGGTTTTTTGGTCTACTACTTATACTCATTTCTGTTTTTGAAGTCGTAAAACCTCAAAAGAAAAGTATCTGTTGTTCACAAGATCCTGCCTTACCCAGGCCTGGCCCCAGAAACACTCTGGGGAGTTGGAGACTGTATTATGTGAGGACAGGCATGGCACTTTCAGGTGTAGGTGTCAGCTCCTCCCTCCCCACTGTAGCACATGAAGACTCATCAGGATATGCAGAACACACCTCAGTTCCCTGTGTGCCACTGTCTAGATTAAATTCACAAACAGCCCAACTGTCAGTCTGAACCAGACCTGGATTCCACAGGCAGGCAGAGGCACAGAATGGTTAAGCAAGAAAATGCCCACTTTCTAAAAGTGTCATTTTCAAACAAGCAATCTAAAAACCAATTCTACCAAAATATGTATTTTTAAACTGTGAGTTCAGAGACCCCAAACTCCACACCACAATCAGCTCCCAAAGGGGAACTGCGCTTAAAAAAATATTTAAAGGCAGTCTCCATGTTAACCTATGGGAGAGATAGGCCTTACAATAGTGAAAAACGAATTTGGCAGTATTCCACTGTCAGGAAATCTAAAACACACCAGTACATGTCCTACTTCTAAATACCATGCAAAGTCTGGTGGAAATGACCCCTATTAAGGGAAACACTCACTGGAGGCCCACACAACACGCCAACATGAAGGAAGAGTTGGAAATAATGCCAGTGCTTCTCCTTCCCATTTTCCACCAGGATCGTGACTGCAGACGAAGACGATGACGGTAAGCAGCTTAGCACACATGGGAGTAAAGGGCACAATTACAAAACCACCCACCCACCCCACCCACACCACAATGCACACCCAACCCCTCCCAACACCCCAAGCAATACATACAGTAACAAAATGTATTTGCCAGACACAAGCCAACAAATACCTGCATCAATGCACACACCTGTGCAAACCACACCCCCACAGTGAAACGCTGCACAATAAGTCAATATTATGCCAACAGCTCTGCTGGGCACTAAAACTTAATTGAACAGGAATTAAAATAAATGGCCATAGGCCAGTCCATATAAAAGTCCCGGAAGGGCAAATATAGGCCACACTTGACTCCTACAATGGAAAAATTCTACAGTGAGAAATGGGCATCAGTGGGGCAGTCAGGCAGCTCAGGAATCAGGGGCAGGGGGTGGTGGGGGTGGGGACTCAGGTTTGGAAGGGGGAGTCCTGGGCGTAGGTTCTGGAGATGGAGATGGTTTGGGCTTGCCCTTGGAAGGAGGAGGAGTGGGCCTGGACCAGGTTGGCAGGGGGACCAGGGCCAACACTTGGCATCTTCCTCCCTGGGGAAGGGGCACAGGAATGGGAAGGATGAGTTGGCGAGGACTTTGTAGAGGAAGGAGTAGACTTGTTGAGGCCAAGCGAACGTTTAAGGATAGGACAGGGTGGGCCAGTGGTTTCAAACAGGACAACACGAGAGAGGAAAAGCTTTCTAGGTGCAGCAGGAGGGGTTTTGGAGACAGGTTTGGGAGTGGAAGTAGACTGAGTAGTGGTATGAGGTATAGGTGTGCTGGACGTGGATGCCTGTGCCTGTTTAGTATGCTTATGTGTGGTGGATGTATGTGGAGTGGATGAGTGTGAGCATTTGTGTGTTTGGAAGGAGGGTGGGTGGACACAGTGGGGGAGGTGGATGTTGGTGTGTCTGCTTTGGTATGTTGGGTGTGTGCCTGCATGTGATGGGACGTGTGGTGCTTGTGTTTGTGTGCTTCTTGTGTGTTCATTTGAGTGAATGGCTATCTGTATGGGTGTTTGGGATGGGTGAAGGGAGTGGGGTGCTGGAAGGGGTACAGGTGGTTGGAGGGGGACAGAAAGACCAGGGACACTGGCTGCTGTCAAAGAGGAGGCCAGAGTCTGAAATGATCTCTGTAGGCCAGGCATAGCACTGTGAATGCCTTCCAGGAATACATTGCTGCATCTGGGATGCCAGCCCCAGGATGGCATTCACAATAGTTGTCTGCCCTACAGAGAGGGTTCTCAGGAGGTCAATAGCTTCCTCAGTGAGGGCAACAAGGCTGACAGGGGCGGAATAAGAAGTGCCTGGAGCGAATGAGACACCCACCCTCATGGGTGAGCAGGCACGGGCAACTCAGTGGGAGGGAGGTGATGGTATGGGGTGGCGGAAGATGGAAAAGAATGGGTGGGCCCAGTAGGGTCTGCCACAACCAGGAATCTGTCATTGGGGGAGGTGTCGGAGTCACTACCTTCAGTGGTAGTCGCTTCCGTCGTGGTACTCCCCTCGCCCTCCAACCCACTGGTCCCCTTGGCGTTGGTGGATTCTGCCTCCTGGGTCCTGTGGGCTGCAGCATCACGACTCTCGGGTGCTTCAGCTCTCTCACCAGATGATGCTAAAGCACACAAGGACACAAGAGCACAGAAGCGGGGGACAAAAGAATGAAGTATGTAAATTCCAGGAAAAATATCCATGATGGAACGCATACACTCCCACCCATCTCAGGCACCAACCCACAGCAGGCACAATATATGATATGAATGTGCCCCTGACCAATAGGCATGATCCCACAGTACACAAAATTACCACCCTGGCCATCTAATCTGCTACACTTTGCAATGGGAAACAATGAGATACGATGCCAAGACAACACATCTGCAAATCCATGAGGCCACATTAGACCAATAACACAAACAGGGGACCCCTCACAGACCTACATTCACAGCCATATCTACCTAAGGACACTATCCCATGGAAATAGAGGGGGGGCAGGACTGCAGGGACACATCTGTCTATGGGCCTAGCACCACAATGCATGCATCCCATAGCAACCAACTTTACTCATCATAGTAGCATCACAACAGTGTTGGTACTCACCCCCTTGTGGCTGCTGTGCTGCCTTCAAGCACCCATCCAAATCTGGATAGGCCCCTGCTAGAATGCAGGTCATTAGGTGAGTTAGGGTCTAACGTGCACCCCTCCCTCATTGGGAGGCTGTCCCCAGCTGGGCCTCTCCGGTCTTCCTGGCCCAGCACCACAGGTCCTCCCACCGCTTCCTGCAGAAGGTGCTCTGCTGGTTGTAGACTCCCAAGGTCTGGACTTCCTTGGTGACGGCTTGCCATAATCCTTTCTTCTGATGGGCGCTGACCTGAATGGAACACACAGAATAAAGAAACAGATGTCAGTGTTGGTATCCCAAACAAAAATGCCATGCCAGTACTACCTGACATAGCCCATGGATACATACATATAGACAATAGCCAAGCCCAAAACTGCCAGACACACAACAGGTAAGCATTCACACAGCCAACAAAAATGCCTACAAGCATCCACCACATTCACACACATTCAAGGAGGACAAATAGTAACTCACCTGCTCCTCTGGTCGTCCATACAGCTTTGCATACAGGGGTAGGATCCAGTCCACCAGCTTCTCCAGTTCCTCCGTGATTGATGAAGGCCGGGGCATGTTCCCCTGCAGCATGTGCCATCTACAGCAGCACATGCAGTGGAGTTCTACCCTACTCGAGGTGCAGGAATCAAGTGGCAAGGTCATGGCAAAATGGCTGTATATACCGCTGCTGTGTGTACCATCACCGCCGGCGGTGATCATGATTGTCCCTGCTTCGCCATTGAGAACAATGCTATCCAATGATCAGGTGCACGGCGGTAAACACCGCCTACCGTCATGGCGACTAATGCCAGTGGAATGAGGTTACCTCCTACACTACACTACCTGTAGGGCATCCACCATGCCTTCATTGTCTGGCCGGGGGTCTAGTCCATGGCTCCATTCCATCTCCCCTTCTTCGAGTACTGTTAAGATTACTGGTCCTCCTCATGGAATCATGTTGGGAATTGTGCCTACACTGAGATGCAATAGAACATTTGTGTCTGTATGAGGGATAATTGTGTTGCATGTACAACACAAATAGAGGGACCTTGTTATGCCCAACTTAATGTGTCTCTCTTCCTCCCCGTAGGTTCAGATCCATGTGGCGAGGGAGGGCCCCATCTGTTTACAGACCCCTGGTAGATCGCGCCACCAAGGAGAAATGCCACATCATCCACACTTACCGTCTGAATCAAGTCACAATCCTGGAACTCTGTGCACAAATGGAGCCTGTTCTGATGCCACCGAATAGGAATCCCCATGCCATACCTACAACTGTGGAGGTACTATCTGTGCTACATTTTTTAGCCACAGGCACATTCCAAGTGTCAGTGGGCATGGCAGCCGGTGTTTCTCAGCCAACGTTCAGGCACATCCTGTCCATATTTTTTAATATATTTGTGTAACACCTGCAAAGTTATGTACGGTTCCCCCAAAGGGCTGATCTCATCACCATCAAATCAGAATTGTATGCTTTTGCAAATATCCCCGATGTGGTAGGTGCCTTTGATGGTACGCGCATAGCCCGAATACCCCCAAGAGTAAATAAACAGGTGTTCAGAAATCATAAAAACTTGCACTCCATGAATGTCCAATTGGTGTGTTCTGTTGATCAGTGCATTTCTCATGTCAATGCAAGGTTCCCAGGATCACTTCATGATTCCTATCTCCTGAGAAACAGCAGTGTGCCACACATGATGGAACAACTACAGGGGGGCAGAGCTTGGCTCATAGGTGAGTGTGTATGACACTGTACTAGTAACATACCTGACAGGCAGGCTGCATGCATGTATTAACCCTCTTTCACCCACTTTTCCAGGGGATTCTGGCTACCCAAACATGCAATGGCTCCTGACACCTGTGAGAAATCCCAGGACAGATGCTGAAATCCATTATAATGAAGCACATGGCCACACTAGAAGGGTGATGGAGCGGACCATAGGACTCCTGGAGGCAAGATGTCAATGCCTGCATCTCTCCGGAGGATATCTGTGCTATGGTCCTAACAAGGTTTGTCCGATAGTGGTGGCCTGCTGCATGCTATACAACTTGGCTGTGAGGAAAGCTATCCCACTTCTGGAAGAGGAGGATGATGTCCAACCACCCGCGCCACCTCAGAGGATGGATGAGAGTGATGAAGAAGAAGAGGGGGAAGACATCACCTCCAGAACCCAGCTAATCCAGCTATATTTCCAGTGCCTCAGAGGTACATTTCCTATTCTGCAAATAGGTTTCCTGCATTGCTTCCGGGTGACCTATGTACTAAGTGCTGTAGTATTCATTACCAGTGATATTGCAACTGTATGACTGAAGAAACAGATGTCTGTTACAGCAATGGAATGGACAGTGTGACATACTTCAAACATGATAGTCTGTTAGATCCGCTCCTGCAATTAAAGCGGCATTATGATGGAAACTGGCTAATACATACACATTAACATTTGCTTACTGACATTAAATGAGGACTGATTTTTTGTGTGTACAAGTGTATATATTTGAAGATAAAACATACATGAGTGATGGGACAGAGAAAGGGAGTGGGCACATGGTGAACAATATACTCAGGTACATTTCCACAGCTGTTGGTAGCACAGGGGAAAAGTCCATGTGGCCATTGGAAGATGGTGAAATGGCAGTGGCATGTCAACAAGGTAGCTCAGTGGCATACAAGTGAGACAGTTCAGGGCAGAGTCAATTTCTGGCAGTGGGCTTGTTATTGGCTGTTGTTTGACTAGGATGTCTGGGTCTGAGGCCACATTTGTGACGGGATACCTGGGCTGCAGGGGAAGGGGTGCTGGTGTCCTGTGAGTCCTCTGGCAGTGCCACCACTCCAATAGCTGCTGCAGATGTTGATGACAGAGCAGTGTCCTGGCTAGTGCAAGGGGCCTGCAGGTCGGTGGAGGAATCAGGCTGGATGTTAATCTGGTGCTGCAGCACTCCTGCAATGGAGGCCATGGTGGTGTTCAGCTGTTTCCATTGCTCCATGGCCTCTTGGTGGTGTGCTACCTGCATCCTCTGATTCTGCTCCAACATGGACGGGATCTGGCCCATCCTGTCCTGGGAATGGTGGTATGCTCCCAGGACCAAAGCAATGTCCTCCTGGGCAGCAATATCCCTCCTTGGGCCACCCCCCCAAGGCCACTGATACCCTCCCACTGGCCCTAGCCCTGGTGCCTGTGTCCCCTGCACAGGCATGGCAGTCCTACTTGCACTGGGCCCTTCATCATTCTGCATGGTGGTGGGTGGAGACTCAGGCCTCTATACATGTAGGCAGCCAGTCCGTAGCCTGGAGACACTAGTGTGGGGGCGTTCGGCCAGAGCTGATTGTTATGGATGAGTGGTAGGGGTGTCAGTGGTGTCCTGGGTAGGGCTTCTGGCAGGGGACTGTCCAGGACTGTGGGATGGACCAGGGAATTCTTCTGTGTCCAGACATCCCTCTGCACTTTCCTGAATGGGGCCTTCATCTTCAGGTAGAGGACTGGCAGTCCTTGACATCTCCATCCATGGGGCATGGGTGAGAGAATAGAGATGTGGGTGTCCTGCACTTTCTTGTCCCATGCAGCAGTGCTCAGCAGTAATTGGTGATTACATTCCCATGTAGTAGCATGAAGGGTCCCTACATGTTCTTTTTGATGCATTTAGTGAAGGGGTGGTGTGCATTTTGGGTGTTGTAGTGCTCCTGACTTTACATGCATGGTTTGGTGACTGTGCACAGGGGGCTGGATAGTGATTTGTATGGGGGGTTGTGGGCATGCTGGAAAGATGGATAGGAGTGTCTGGGTATTGTGGGCTGGGTAGAGGATGGGGCATGATGGTAGTGAGAGGGATGGGGCAATACATGCATTACAGCTGTTATACTTTTCATCCTTGGCGTGGTCTCCCTTAAGTTTTTGCCTCTGTTTCCCAGGTTGTTGATGTGTGCTGGACTCTGATTTTACTTTTGTTACTCTCGGCACTTTACCACTGCTAACCAGTGCTAAAGTGCAAGTGCTTCTTTACAACATGTGTATGTAATTGGCTTATCCATGATTGGCAAATTTGATTTACTAATAAGTCCCTAGTAAAGTGCACTGGAGGTGCCAGGGCCTGTAAATCACATTTTTGGGGAGGAGGTGGGGGACCACTGCCAGTCTTCTGTACCGCAATGTTGTGTTGTGATGCCATGGATCGTACCTTCCCCTGCAGGTCATTCCATCCCTTCCTGATGTCATCCCTTGTGTGTGGATGGGTTCCCAAGACGTTGACGATCCTCTGCCATAGCTCCATCTTCCTGGCCACGGGTGTGTGCACCTGTGCCCCGAATAGCTGGGGCTCAACCCTGAGTATCTCATCCACCATGATCCTTAGCTCCCTGTCAGTAAAGTGGGGGTGCTTAGGGGGTGCCATGGTGTGTGTTGTGTGTGGTGTGTTGTAGGTGAGTTGGTGATGGTGCTGTTGTGCGGTTGGGAGTGCGTTTTGTGATGGCGGGTGTGCAGTGTTTGTGTTTTAGTGGTGATTTTGTGTATGTGACTTGTGTGATGGTTTGTTCAGTGTATGCATGTTGGGGTGTCAATATGTGTCGTGCTATTGGCGTAGAAGAGGATTGTGGGGTGTGT
Organism: Pleurodeles waltl; assembly: GCF_031143425.1. Lineage (NCBI taxonomy): Eukaryota > Metazoa > Chordata > Amphibia > Caudata > Salamandridae > Pleurodeles > Pleurodeles waltl. The sequence continues at coordinate 453,920,830 of NC_090440.1, read as the reverse complement.
ATGTGTGTGTTTTATAGTGGTGTGGAAGTGTGTCAGGTCTGAGGTTTCCAAATGAGCCAATGTGCATTTGTTGTTGGCGGCTCCCATTGCTGACCGTGGCGGTCAGTACCGCCAATGGTCGTTACACTTTCACTGACCTCCGCGCTGATTAGTACATCATTATTTGGTGGGGGGAGTTTGACTGGGTGGCGGTGGCAGGGTGATGTGTCCTGCGTTTCCACCGTTGTTGTCCCTGGCAGTAGGTGGCGTTTGACAATTTTTTGGCAATTTCCATTTTTGGCATCATTATATCGCGGTATGCCATCCACCGCCACTGGAGGTCTTTTGTTGCCCGTCAGCACGGCAGTCAGCGGTGTTTGCCGCCAAGTTCGTAATGAGGGCCATAGTTTCCATATTAAATTATCTTTTCTTACATTCAAACTTGGTATACTTCTGATTGATGGTGAAATCTTTAAACTCAGTGATGTCTTTTTCTATTTTTTTCCAGAGTGGCCTAGGCTTCAGCTTCAGATTGATTATTCTTGATTTCTTGTTCTAACACTAAGGGGGTCATTACGACCTCGGCGGTCTTTTTGCAAGACCGCCGAGGGACCGCCGGTTTGCCGCTCAGCGTATTATGACTGTTGGCTGCTCTCAGTCGTTATTCCGATGGAGAGCCGCCAACAGCCATAGTGACGGGCGGTGGGGAAGTGGAGGTTGCTCCACCTCCACCGCCACGTCAACAGAACACCGCCCACCGAATGACGTCCTGTGATTCGGCGCAGCGGTGTTCTGTTGGCGGTGTGGTGTCAGCGGAGCTGCCCCCATGGCTCCCGTCCCCTCCCGGAGGATCGACGAACCAGGTAAGTCGATCCGCCATTATGGGAGGGGGGTGGGGGGTGTTAGGTGTTGTGTGCGTGCATGGGGGTGTGGGGGTGTGTATGTAGAGGGGGTGTGAGTGCGTGTATGCTTGCGGGGTTGTTGTGTGTATGGGAATGAGTGCGTGTATGTCTGTGGGTATGTCTGTATGGATGTGTGCGTGTATGTTTGAATGTGGGTGTGCGTGTATGACTGTGTGTGTGGATGTAGGCATGTATGTCGGGGTGTGTGCGTGTGTGTGTTGGTGGTGCTTGCATGCGTGTCGGGTGTGTGTGAGTAATGTTACGTTGGGTGTCGGGGTTGGGAGGCGGGCCCTGCCACCTCTGGGCGGTGGCAGGGGTGGTGGGGGGTGTAGGGGAGGGAGTCGGGGTGGGGGTGGGGGAGACCCCTATCAGTGCCAGGGAAGGAATTCCTTGGCACTGATAGTCCTTACCGCCATGGATTTCATGGCGGTTGAAACCGCTGGAAATCCACAGCGGTAAGCCGGTCCAAATACCGCCGGCGGTATACTGACGGCTGCCGGGCTGGAGACCCAGGTCTCCAGCCCGGCGGTCGTCTCCGCCCTGGTGGCCGGGACGGAAAACCGGCAGATGACCATGGCGGTAGCCGCCATGGTCATAATACACCAAAGTAAGACCGCCAGCCTGTTGGCGGTCTTACCGCAGGTTTTACGCCATCCACCAGGGTTGTAATGACCCCCTATATTTCCTTTCAGCTGTTTTTTGCTAGTCTTTGAGCCGTCTCTATTGTGAGGACCATCAGGTGATGACTGCATTTGGTGCTAATGTGGCCATAACCTTTCTAATATTCTGGATATTCAATAAAAATCACTCATATATTGCCTATCTGAAGGCCCCACAGGATTGCACCCACATTCAAGTGTTGAAGTAGAAAACAACTGTGTAACTCGGTTAAAATTTGTTTGTCTTTGGGTTTTTGTGGTTTTTTGTTTGTTTTGTTGTTTAGCTGAAGCACTCAAAGTTACTGAAGAAAACAGTCTGGGGTTAGTGATAAGTTTTGGAATATCATCAACTGTATATGACAATGTGTCCTTCTGTGACATTTTAGATGAGTCCCTTCTTTATTTAGAAGAGGGGTCTCTGTGGCAGAGACAGCTCAACTTATTTTTAAGTTGGAAGCAAAATCTTATTGTGAGGACTTGTGAAACCGTCGCGAGGATGGCACCCACACTATTGCAATCTGGAAGAAAGGGAGCGGAAGGGCCCTTTTCTAGTCAGCAAGGCTAGACCACCATAAACTGTAAAGACAAAATGCATATTAATATCAGCAATGCACTGTAGTTTTTTCTGTGTCTGTTGACAATGTATTTGTGATCTTAAAAAATATTTTTTCTTACAACACAGATTAACCCAGTGAATTAAAAATATTGATCACATTAATTGATTTGCCTGTTTGAATGATTGAACAGAAACATGTTTGTTAGCACTGGCTTTTTTAAATGTGTACACTTTAAAAAAGTAGGCATTTTTCTGTCTTAATCAACTGTGTCTTTCTGTCAGTGCCCGAGGTCACATTACTTTGAATGACTCCCCTGTTATGGATTATATATTGCTTCCAGACATTGAGACAAAAGATATTTAGATGAAAGGGGAGAGGATCACCGTGACCGGATGGCTGGGGAGGAGCTTTGCTCTTCCTGGATTACACATCAATGGACCCTGACTGCAGAGCACACAAATGGACCTGAGACCAATCCTGCCCTTGCCTTTTTCACCCTAGAAGTTGGGTCCAAACCCATGGGAAGGTGCAGAACTGATCAGAACCAGTTTTGTGGGCAGGCCAGGGGATTCCCCCACACAAAGGCTTTCACCAGGCATAAATGTGGCATCTTCAGGCCCTCTCATCATAATACTGTTGGACCAGTCAAATATTTTGCTCTGCTTTGTGATGAAGGAAGAATGGACCTCTTTGTCTTGAACCCGGTAACCCAAGAGTGACTACAAGGGTAATTTTGTTGTCCTCCTATTTAAGCTATAAGGACACAACATGCTTCTGGAGGCTTTCCGGCAACTGCTCAGCTAATCAGCACCAACTGGATCTGCCTGAGCCTGCTGGAGCACTGCTGCTGGCCTGTGTTAGAGTGAGTCCCCATCCTCAAGAGGTACACCCCAGAACCATGACCTTTGGCTGGCATCAGTGGATACTCCTCCAGTAAAAAGGTTAAGATATAGATATTTTGATCTCCATGCAACTGAAAAGTGATTTCTTTGCACCAAAAATTTACCACACACATGAAGCTCCACTGGGACCTGCTCTTCGCACTGGCAGCAACAGCCAAGACCAACCACCACGATGAATCTCCTGCAATGACGTTCTACAGTGGTGGTCATCTGTGACCCTGACCTTTTCCTTGTGCTAACAGCGTCCTCCTCGTGGACCCTGAAAAGACGAATGGCACCCTTTCTGCCAGATTCGAGAAAGGAAAGCTTCAGAGAGACTTACCTGGTCCCTGTATTTGACCCATGTCCATTATGGTCTAAATTAACTTGTGATTTTCTCACAATACAGGGTGACAAGATAAACATGAATAGGTCTTTGTGCTTCTTTGTGCTATTTTCAACTAAAACTTTAAACACTGATATTTCCAGTTCTACTTATTGGATTTTTGTCATTTTGGCATCATTTTATTTGTTAAATATAGCTCTTTTTTCTAAATTAGTTTGGGATTTTGTTGTTTTGTTTCCTTATTACCTAGTGAGGACTGCATAACTGCTTCACAGATTGCATCAAAATTGAGCCTGACTGCTTTGGTGCTAAGGTAACAGAGGGTTAACAACAGGTTACTTTAGTGACCTTTTATGGTTCAATCTAACAAGGATTGTGTTCATTATTTGAGTGGGACTTCGACACCTCTCAATTCACAAACCAATTTCTACAGTGAACTTAAAGGTTTATCACTAAATAAATTGGGGTATAAATTTAGGGTTGTAGCAAGGTTCTAATGGCACCAATGAACCTCACAATGAAGTGCAGTTTTACATAGAAATCTTGCAACCTAGTTCAGCAACTGAAATTGTATGAACAAGAGAGAGCAGAATAGCACTGTATCTACTAAGACATGGCACTGTTCTCTCTCCCTGCACTAGTGTACTTTATGCTGTTATCCACCAACACTGACACCCTTGCGTCATAGTTTTTATTCAGGGGTCCCTTGCTGTACACAACCAGTACTTTAAGGCATTACTCTCTTTCATTGTGTGCTGTAGAATGATGCACACATGGAAAAAGTGAAAAATGAGGAGAAAATAAATTAATATTGCCTTGTTACGCCTGACTGGGGTGCAGATCCCTCTCTACAAATCTATACAGATAGGGATTTGCATCAAAATCAATAGGTGGTTGCATGGGAATACTCATGCACTTCACATGAAATGCCCCCTTAACATTAAGTAATGGCAGAAATTGCATTGCACAGCTTTGTGATACTTTGGTTACAATTCAATGCAAATCATGATGTCAATTGTATTGTACACCCCAACCTAACAGTTTGCCTTAGGTTTCTGTTAAAAAAGCAATTCAATCTCAAAGCAAAGACTGGAAAATCTGGATCGTAGTGCCTTATTTGCTTAGGAGAAAGGGCACTCTATCAAGTACACGACCCATGTCCCTTCCACAATATAATAAAAACAAAACAGTCAAAGATATTAAAAAAAGGCCCTTAGTCTGAAATCATGATTTATGCAAGACAATTGTAGGCATGCTTGGAGTTGCAAAAACTGCTGGCTCATAAGTTTGCATAGTTGTGTATTAAACTTTTCGTTCTACACTATCTGTCATTTAAAAAAAAAAAATGGGGGACTGCAAAAAGGCAAGGGGGACTGGCATGTATGGCATTCATCCAATCTGTTCCTGCTATGAGGCTCAGGCATTGAAATCCAGCCTTGGTCACCTCACCCACCAATTCAAACATGACCACATTGCACAAATCTACCCAAAGCTTTTCTTGGCCTGGAAACCATGTCAATTTACATTTTGTTGGCTTTGGACTTTTTCTTTTAAGTGGCATTCAGTTAATTCAATAAGAATAAGGCGATGGACTGCGCGTCAAAATTAAATCCATAATTCTGGTCAGACATGTCTGAGACACGGATTCATGCAAGTAGAAGAAAATAATGGAGAAAAAGCTAGCTTTTCTGATTAGGAACCTTAATTGTGGCTTCACATGGGCTCTTCTAAATTTCAAACAATAATTTTTTGGGACTTTGCAATTACCAGACTTATGAGTGGGCATTCTGTTGTATTTTGAATAAATTCAAAGTCCTTATGTCATTGTTGGCTGAAAGTGTATTGATATATACAGAGAAAGACAAACGCAAGCAAAGTTGCATCCGTCTTTACAAATTAACCTGCTAATTTGAGTTTCAATAAATGACCTGTCAAGCAATTGAGGCACAGATTTACAAAAACTAGCCCAACAGAGTGAAGCAACCCAAGTTGCTGCAGAGCCTCTCCTGAAGGATTGAGAGCAGCCAGAACCATATCTACCCAGATATGCCACTGTTGTTTTCTTCCCCTGTGCTGGTGCACTTTAGGCTAGTTTGTGCCATGCACACACCATTGTCCCATAGTGCAATGGTGTGTGCATGATATTTAGCAAAGTATTTGTCCTTCCAGTACAAAATACTAAGTTTAGACATAGTTGATATCTTTTCCAAGTTGTCATGTGTGCTGTATAGTCCAGCACACAGAGAAAGTTGGGAAAGTTCAGAGAAAAGAAACATTTCTCCAACTTTACACCTGCCTCAGAGAGTCATAATTCAAAGCCCGGCCTACACTGTTTAGTGGCTAGAATGAATGAATTATTCTCCACCATTGATTTCCTAGATGTAATGGGGTTGTCCAGATGTAAACCTCATGTTCTACTGATGAGGCCCGAAAAGTCAGTAAAAAGTCTGAGAGTCACTTGTGTTCCCTTTTGGAAGAATCCTCACTTCTATTTTGGGATGGACTGTTACCATGAGGAGTAAGATCTTAAGTAATAGTAGTACTTGAGTAGGGTTTCTATCTAGAGTGCATGGTGGTTGAAAAACAGAGCACTAAAATGCGGTTGCATGATCTCTATAACTGACACAAATTCAAACATTCTATCTAACAAGATGCTGTTTGTTGCAGTTCATGTTATATGTGTGACAGTTAGGATCAAACTGGAGGCCCAAATGATTGCCAGTGTCTGTGAGTAATTCAAGCCCTCAATAAAATTACCTTGTTGTTTGTTGCACTTGGCCGACACACGCACACCCTCCCTAGTAGGTCTGTCAGACATTGGCTAACATCGGGGAGGGTTTAAAAGAATCTCTGGTGCAATCACCACAGGATTCTTTTTTTTTTAAAAGCAGAGGGAGACATGGAATTACCTCCACATCTCCTGCCGCCTATCTGTGACATCAGAGCACCATAAGGGACGCTGACATCACAATTTCCAAACCAGAGCAGTGAGAAGACATGGGTAGGTGTTTTCACCTACCCCAGTGGGGAAAACGTCCAAAAATGCCTCCCTGTGTTTCAGTGAGCCTTAATTAGAAACAGGACAGTCTCTGTAAGGCCCTAGCCTTGGTCTAGGGATGCCTTACAGACCTCTCAAGTGCTGAAAAGCATGTTTTTTTTAAATCTTAGAAAAACTTGCAGATGCAGATTCGTGGATATGACAGCTCCCACCAAGTCAAAGCAAACACTCTACTTCCAGCGGCTAAGAGCTGTCAAGTGCTCTTCCTTGCTCAAAGCAGAGGTTTCCTCTCTTTCCCTGCCCACAGAGATGCAGGCAGGAGACAGAGGAAATGATTGCTTTTGCAGACAGGGAGCTGCTAAACATGCAGTGCAAAAAACAATGCTAGTTCCCACAAGAGGCAGGGAGCCAGCTGGGCCGTGGGAGCCTTGAGGCTCCCCCCATGGTCTGATTGCACACTAGGTGCCCTGCGGGGCACCCAGGACACATGGCTGAGCTCCAGGGGACGTGGTGCCCAGGGTCAATTGACCCGGCGAGTGATGTCATGCAGTCCTTCTCCCCATTGACCCACTCAGAGATTCATGCACCCACTCGCAGATCCACTCAGACACTCATGCGCCCACACACAGATTCA